>NC_061794.1:7682783-8035783 GCF_021462225.1 Girardinichthys multiradiatus | reverse complement strand
ATCTTCTGACATGCTCTCAGGTGAATTTAGCATCACCAACATTACCAGCCTCTACACCCCTTTACTAAATGCGATTCAGTCAGGTTTTATATCTAAATCTAACTAAAATACAAGTAAAGCAAGGGGTAAATGCAAAGTTAAGGCTGATGCATATAAAAAGGAAGAACACAAAGGATAAAAAATGTTTGTGTTCATGAAAATCTGAGTTAATTTTGCATTACTGCATAAATAAATGCAATCCATGATGTCCAATGTTAGAAGTATTATTGTGGCACACTGAGTAGATACTGAGAGGGATTTTACTCCACAGATATCTTGTTAATTTTCAGTTGTTTAATAAAAATTCTTCATGCTTTTGAAATCAGCCCCCTTTACTGTGATACCCCAAAATGAGATAATAGAAGCAGTGTGAAGAACGAAAAGCAGCGTGAAGACCAAAGATACAGGGATACATTTATGGTATCAGTTTAAAGCAGTATGTTGTATAAAACAATATTCAAAATTTTGAACAGTTAACATAGGTTTGTTCAGTTCATCATTTAAAAATCATATCAGTATTGTCTGCCCAAACTGACAGGCTGGCCAAACAGAGCGTTAATTAAAAGATCAGCCATGAGAGGTCCATTAAAACTCTGGAGGAGCAGCAGAGATATTCAGCTCAGGTACACAATCTATTGACGGTTACAGGTATTAGTGAGGCACTCCACATATCTGGATTTTATGGAAGAGCAGCGAGAGGAAAGCCAATCCTGATAGAAAGTCATAAAATAAAAAGTCCCATTTTGCTGTTTTTGCAGCTGTTAACACCCTGTCTTCTTGTCTATTAGCCTGTTTTTAGGTAGGTGTTTAACAGCATTTAGCTGCGACTTTATTGGCGTCATTTTATTGTATTGAGATCACACTCATGTCCTTTAGTCGAGCAGCTGTCTGACTAACCTCTGATCTGCTGTATGAATGCTTGTTTCCTTGCCTATCAACCTGTTTTAGGTGGATGCTAAAACAGCATTTACCTTTCACTCCTGTTTACTAGATGACTGCTGAGACTTCATAAACAGCCTATGTTTTTTCACATCACCCTGATGAAGGTGGTTTCCCACCTTCCTGTCCATTTCAGAGCAGATTTATCATCCAGCATGCCAGCAAGCAGATGCAGATCCCTGGACTGTACAGGGACAACAGCGTGTGATGTAGCCCAGTCATGGATGTAGAGGCAGGAAAACCTTTCTGACAGTGATAAACAGCTCCTGTGCATTGCAAGCACTACTCTTCAGTCTACAAACATGTTTTCTGTTGATTTATATAGAGTTCAGTGCTCAGCTAGTCTGAATGCTGTACTGACAAAATGTGACTTTAGAGATCAGAAGATAATTTTAAGTTATACTACATCAAAAATGATGGCACCAACATGGTTTGTCTCTGTGAACCATGGTGGTGACAGTATCATTGAGTGGGCATGCTTTTCCTGATCAAGGAGAAAACGGCTGGTCACTGCACATTACCCTGAATATACCATCTTCATGCTAAAACGTGCTGTTGGCAGCATTATGCTGTGGTTTCTGTTCTTGAGCAGGGAAAAGTAAGCTGAACAGAGTTGATGGTAAGATAGATGGAGCTAAATACTATCTTCAATCTTAGTCTGGACCAGGGTCATTCAGGTTTGGGCAGGGCCAGCTCTAGTCTGGGCTGGTGCTAGGGTGGCCTGTCTGTCTCCACCCCAGAATGAAGGGGACCGCCTCCTGGGTCTGGGGGCTGGTAGGCCCTTTGGGGTTTTGGCACCTGGACCTGGGAGTATAGTGTATATATGGGGATTGTGAGTGAGTATACGAAATCCATTGTTGTGTGTCTTTACGTTGAGTGCGTGGGTGTGGGTGTTTTTATGTGTACCCATGAGGGTGGGAATGTGTGATTGTGACTGTCTGCGCATGTTTTTGTGTCAGATTGGGTCTTGGGCCACTCCCTCACCTGGATCAGCTTAGAGCCCCCATCAAATATGCAGCCCATTTCCTCCCTACCACACTCCCTGCCGGTGGCTGATGTGTCTGCCTGCTAAAGTATTGATGGTTCTCAGTGTCCGGGGCTGGTTGCTTTAGTGTGTGCCGGCTCACTCCCGGTGGCTGCTTCCCAGGGCCTGGCCCCCTGGCTCTGTTGGGTCTCTGTTTGGGGGATGATGTGCCCTAGGATCTCAGGTCTTTGGGTTCATGGCTGGATCTGTTCCAGTGTAGACAGCTCCCGGCGGGGCAGGTGGGTTTGTCGCTGCAGCTCCCTGGGGCTTCTACACTGTGGCTGCTGGGTGTTTCCCCTGGTGCTCTCCTATGCTCTCCTCTGGGGGGTTGCGGTGGGCCTGGCGGTGGTCCTCCCAGGGTTCCCGTGCTCTGGGAGGCCATTAGGTGTCTGTGGTTCAGACCTCCTCTGTGTCAGTCTCAGGTCACGGGGGGACAGGTCTGTGGCTCCTCACAATCACTATTGCATATTTTGATGGAGAAACCTTATATACACAAGCACACTCACATTTAAACCAATACCTGTTTGGATTCAGGTGTTAACAGATACACAGATGTTTTATATTGAGCTGCAGCTACCACCAAATACATCTTACATTCATTAGTACGTGCACTTTTCAGGAACATTGCTGTTGTTATAAATGTTTCTGCAGGTGTAGAAGCAGTCTTCTAGCATCTTGTTTTCTTTTCACCCTTCTTTCTCTCCTCTATTATTTTCTCCTTCTCTCCCTTTTTACCCTCCCTTGGTAGTCAAGATGCATTTCATTACCTCACATCTGAACCCATGCTGAAGGGTTTCTAGATAACCCAGCATGCATTGCAAACAATAGGCAATGCAACTTTTGACTTACAGGTCTGCCTTTATTTAAACATAACCTAATGCAGTTGTTTTTGTGTATTCATATAAAAAGCTAAATCCCATCAAAGTCATCCTGAAATATGAGTCACATTATGAAAATACAATTTTGTAGAGGTAATGCATTATCTCATCTACAAAGTCATATGTTCCCATTTCAGCCTCCAGCAGTAAGACTATTACAGAACTCCACTTAAAACATCAGGTAACATGTTTGCAGAGTGAAGAGAAGTGAAGTGTTTGGATTAAAGCTGAGGTGTTGCAAACGAGGTTAATCACTGTCAGTAGGGTTTTCCTGCCTCTGCATCCATGACTGGGCTGTATCAGCCTTCACGCTGTGTGCGCTGTTGTTCCTGCACAGTCCAGGGGATCTGCATCTGCTTGCTGGCATGCTGGATGATAAATCTGCTCTAAAATGCACAGGCAGGTGGGAAACCAGCTTCATCAGGGGGATGTGAAAAGACGTAGGCTGTTTATGACGTGTCAGCAGTCATTTGGTCGGCAGCAAACAGGAGTGAAAGGTAAAAGCTGTTAAACACCCACCTAAAACAGGCTGATAGGCAAGAAAACAAACATTCATACAGCAAGTCAAAGGTCAGTCAGACAGCAGCTCAAGTAAAGGACATGAGCGTGATCTCAATACAATAGGATGACATTCATAAAGTCACAAATGAAAATGACTGAAAGCTAGTGAAGCAACCAGTGTTTCGTTTTGAATTGGTAGGGTAAAATGACTGGAACATTGTTAGAAGTAAAACACCAAGAAGTTATCTCCAGTATAAGTATGAGGAGGAGGTTAGCAGTATAGATCAATAAGCTCTGAGCATATTTTTTTTTTCCTTTGACCTTTTTTGTTCAGTGGTGATGCATGCAAAATGCAACAGTCGGAAGCGGCTTCTTTCTGCTGAAATTTACATTCCATGGGAATAACTTAGAGCAGAAGGAGACTGATCAATATTCAAAAGGATGCACCCAGAGGAATGGTCGGATGGCACATGACTGTTTGCAATATGAATAGTAAAGTAAGTGAGTTTTCTGTTAAGCACATTATTATTTTCTGTACATTCACAAACAATCACAATTCTTTCATTCAATGCATGAAAATCATATTAAAACCTAGATTATTAAAATATCTTTTTCACTTAATTTACTACCTGAAATGCACAAGGGGGGGAGACGTGTGGTATCGCAGTGTGGGAGATCCAATATAGAAAGTTAGTCCCTGATGCAGACCTTTGCTGCATCTCTACCCCTCTCTATCTGCCCATTTTTAGTCTGATTAGTGTCGTTAATGGCCACTAGCACTAGAAAATCAGTTTGTGACCAGACCCGTCCAGTTTTACCAGTTCTAATCGGTCATCAGCCAGTTGGTAACTAAAACCAGATATTTTTTTCCAACCAATGAACAAATCACACCTTAGTACTAAATGGTTGGGCTGCCGACAACGTTCCTTGGTGTGGAGGTTATCACTGGAGGAAGAAGTTGGTAACTTTTGGTATCAGTGTCTTAAATGAATACAGAGGGAGCAATAAGATGTAAGAAGCTTTTAGAAAGGACAGTGTATTTCCTGCTCAGACTCATCATTTTTTCAGCCTTTTGAATAAATCAGAATTAGAATCAGAATCAGAAAAGCTTTATTGCCAAGTATGTTTTTGGACATACAAGGAATTTGTTTTGGCGTAGTCGGTGCAATACAGTACAAATTAAACAGTATAAACATATCTACAATATAATATAAATATATGTGCACAGTTTTAAATGACCCAAAACTAAATTTATTTTAGCAAAGCTGCTCTGTTTTATCCATTTGGAGAGTCCAGTTCTTTCGTGAAACATGCCAAATTAGGAAACGGTTCAAGTGTCTACTGACTCTACAAGAAATATTCAATTCAATTCAATTCAGTTTTATATACATAGTGCCAATTCACAGCACATGTTGTCTCAAGGCACTTCACAACAGTCAGGTACATACATTCCAATTAATCCTAACCATGGAACAGTGCAGTTGGAGTTAGCTTTTAATTCAAAATGGATAAAAAGTTTTTCTATCTAAGGAAACCCAGCAGATTGCATCCAGTCAGTGACTTGACAGCAAATAATGCAACATTGGAGAGTAGTGTGAAAATGTAGCGAAGAGGGTGAAAGTGGTCGTTATGTCGTCCAGCAGCCTAAGCCTGTAGCAGTATAACTACACGGAGAGTTTTTGTTCAGATTATTTAGTTAAACTGTGCTTATTTATAATATGCACGGAGACTGTGTAGCTTTTGCTAATCATGCTAATTCTGCTACTTGGGGTAACAATTTTAACAGCTCATACAGAATGGGAACAGTTTTAAAAAACAGCTCTAAAACTACACTGCTCAAAAAAATAAAGGGAACACTTAAACAACACAATATAACTCCAAGTACATCAAACTTCTGTGAAATCAAACTGGCCACTTAGGAAGCAACACTGATTGACAATCAATTTCACATCCTGTTGTGCAAATGGAATAGATAACAGGGGGAAATCTTTGGCGATTAGTAAGACACACTCAATTAAGGAGTGGTTCTGCAGGTGGGGACCACATACCACTTCTCAGTACCTATGTTTTCTGGCTGATGTTTTGGTCACTTTTGAATGTTGGTGGTGCTTTCACACTCGTGGTAGCATGAGACGGACTCTAAAACCCACACAAGTGGCTCAAGTAGGGCAGCTCACCTAGGATGGCACATCAATGCGAGCTGTGGCAAGAAAGTTTGCTGTGTCTGTCAGCGTAGTGTCCATAGCCTGGAGGCGCTACCAGGAGACAGGCCAGGACACCAGGAGATGTAGAGGAGGCCGTAGGAGGGCAACAACCCAGCAGCAGGACCACTATCTCTGCCTTTGTGCAAGGAGGAACAGGAGGAGCACTGCCAGAGCCCTGCAAAATGATCTCCAGCAGGCCACAAATGTGCACGTGTCTGCACAAACGGTTAGAAACCGACTCCATGAGGATGGTATGAGGGCCCGACGTCCACAAATGGGGGTTGGGCTCACAGCCCAACACCGTGCAGGACGCTTGGCATTTGCCAGAGAACACCAGGATTGGCAAATTTGCCATTGGCACCCTGTGCTCTTCACAGATGAAAGCAGGTTCACACTGAGCACATGTGACAGACGTGACAGAGTCTGGAGACACCGTGGAGAGCATTCTGCTGCCTGCAACATCCTTCAGCATGACCGGTTTGGCAGTGGGTCAGTAATGGTGTGGGGTGGCATTTCTTTGGAGGGCCACATGGCCCTCCATGTGCTCGCCAGAGGTAGCCTGACTGTCATTAGGTACCAGATGAGATCCTCAGACCCCTTGTGAGACCATATGCTGGTGTGGTTGGCCGTGGGTTCCTCCTAATGCCGGTGGTTGGAGTCTCTGCCTGCTGGTCTACTTGTGGTTCTTGGTGTCCACTTAGGTGTGTGCTGGCTCACTCCCGGTGGCTGCTTGCCAGGGCCTGGCCCCCTGGGCTCTGTCGGGCCTCTGCTTGGGCGGTGATGTGTCCCAGGGTCTTGGGCCTTTGGGTCCATGGCTGGATCTGCTCGGGCATGGACGGCTGCTGGCGGGGCCTGTGGGCTCGTCGCCACGGCTCCATGGGGCTTCTGCACTGTCGCTGCTGGGTGGATCCCCAGGGACTCTCCACTGCTCTTCTCTGGGGGGGTTGCGGTAGTCCCGGTGGTGGTTCTCCTGGGGTTCCTGGGCTTTGGGGTCCTTTAGATGTCTGTGGCTCGGATCTCCTCAGTGTCCGTCCAGGGACCATGGGGCAGGTCTGTGGGTCTTCACACTCGCTATTGCATATTTTTGTATATAAAAGCACGTCCACACTCATACTCACAGTTGTTAAGCTTCAGGTGTTGACAGATACACAGATGTTCTATATTGGGCTGCACCTCTAACTCAGTACATTTTACTTTCATAATTACCGTGTACTATTTTGTTAAAAAAAAACAAAAAACAGCTGCAGGTGAATAAGCAAGCAAGGTGTAATCTTGTATTCTCCGCCTCCTTTCTCTCCTCCGCACTTTTCTCCCCTTTTTCCCTTTTGCCCCATCTCTCTCTATTTTGAGCTTCTTTTTTTCCTTTTCATTTCAGTCTCCGTGTCCGTAACAATTGAAATATTCCCAAAGAAGTTTATAATAAAGTTTATTTTATAAATATCAAGCAGAGCTTTAAAGCATTAGCTGTGATGCTCCGCTTTTAAAATTAAATCTGTTGGGCAATTTCTTGGCACTCAGACAACTATTCTGAGCGCTACTCTGCCGGACAGGACACGGTAAAAAAAAAAAAAAGATTTGATTGATTTTTACTGTAAAAATGTTAGGACAGTTAAACTTTCAGTTTATGTATAATATTATTTATAGGTCTTTAAGAAAAATCGGAATATGTAAAAATCTGAATGGGTAGGTTAGAGTTAAATAAAACATGGTGCAAAGAAATTGGCTAAAATCTTTGATCGGTGCATGTCTATTACCAGTTTTCATGTTGCCTGTGTTGTTTTATTTCTTTATTACCTCCAAAAAGGCCAATTTAATTCCTCTTTACTTGTAAATTCACCAAAATTCTACTAGTTTTACCACATTTTATATTTTTGTGTGGGTATTTTTAACTCTGCAGTGAATCACAGTTTCCATGCTGCTACTAAGGCCATGAATCTCTTTTGTCTTTCCCTATCTGTTTCTTGGTTAATAGGTTTTTGTTTGGATCTTCTTTGTCTCAAACAAATCTCCTTGTTGTCACAATGGCTTTATCTGTCATTTGTATATACCCTCTTGTATTCTGCAGCCAAATGTGTAGCACACTGAAAGCATGGATAATTACATTTACTCCAGGAGGCATATTAATTTACAAGATGAGGCCGTTTTTGCAGTGCGGATGTGATGAAAAGCACTCTACAATCGATTACGTGGATCGATGGTCTAATCCGTATACTCTCAAGCCTTATTAGGATGGAGAGGATGCCAAAAAAAGTGGGGGAAAAGTTTTTGCATGTGCAGTGATAGGAATCCATGATTATCTGTTTCAATAGGACATTTTTACAAGAGAAAGGAGAGAACAGCTCACACCTGAGTGTTTACCTGCTAATTGACGGAGGATATTACCTAGCTCATGTAGGATTTAGGCGGTGCCTCTGGACCAGAACCGCAAAGAAAGGCCGGCACAGGCTGCAGGATCCTATAGGGTCTGCTAATGAGAATCTTTGGCATGTGAATGATCCCATAAATATCCATGCTCTGTGCGTGGCAATACAACAAACTGTGGGCATATAAGAAATATTCATGTCATACTGTGGCACCGGTGAAATTTTGTTTTCTATCATTCCTGAGTCGAATTCATCTGGTGTTGTATTGTAACAAGCAACAAAACAATGAGATCACAGAGAGAAGCTGCTTAAGATAATTATTATCTCTGCTTAAAAAAGTGTGGTCATGTTAACATCTAAATATCAAAGTTTAACTGTCTTTCGAAATAAATCGCATTAACCTACTTCCAGCTCAGCCAGGAACCGGTGGAGCAACAGCGGACTTCTCGTGATGTCACTGTTTGAATATAAACCCCACGTTCCAACAAACAGACCTTTTTCCATGCGGATTCCAGACGGGAACCGAATAGGAGAGGCACCACACGCGCGTATGATTCCTTGCTGGCAAGTAAACATGACTGTTCACCACGGCCTGGAAAAGAAAGCCGGAACCGCACTGCATGCCTTCCTGCGTGCACGTCCAGGTAGCGAACGTGCCTTCTCGTACGGTTCGGCTGGGCCAACAAAAAGCCCTTTACCACAGCTATGGATGTTAGCTGCGAGCTAACCCTTTCTTTACTCACACGTGCCTAGGACAACTTATCTTCAGCACAGTTCACGTAAGAGGTTGTGTTTGGGCAAGATTAGTTTAGAAGGAAATAATCTAAACAATGTTTGTTTTATGATGTTTGGTTTTTGTTTGTGTTGTGTTTTTAAAGTTAAGACACATTTTATTTAAAGGGTGGTTTTAAACACAGAAGATTGTCCATAACCCGCCATCCACGCTTATGCATTTCAAACATTTTATTAGTGGTGTTTTAAAGGTATGTGTTCTGGTAACAAGCTATAAGCTTCTTTTGTTAGCTCCAACCACTAAGGGCTAAGAACACGTGCTCGCCCACTTTATACATCAGCTGAAGATCGTTTACCCAGAAAGATTGTTTCCTTCATAACATTTCCTCAAATATTATTGTACTAGACAAAGCCAGCTAACTAAACACCATTGAGAGTCAGTCATCCAGATCATTCTTTAACATTATTTTATTAAAATAATATTTAGGTCTAGTGTTGCAGTGTGATTGGTCACTTGAAGGTACCAATTATTACCTCAGTTAGTTCCAAGACTAACTTAACCTCATTTCCAAACCCCTCAAGATAATCCATGGTTCTCAAAGATAAACATTTCACGGTAATGTCACATCACTCTTTCAGTCATGATATTCAACCATTTTTAATCAACTTGTTTATATTGTACATAGCCCACTAGTCTTCCTTGTTCTTTCATTCTGCTTAGTAGTTTAGTTGGGTTGTTTCAGCATAGTAAAGGGTTTGTTGATTGAAAAATATCTGACTTTGAGTTGACTTATTTTTTTTATCTCAACCAGTCCATTTTTAGCTCTGTTTAGGTTCATTGTCCTGCTGGAAGGTGAACATTAGCCCCAGTCTCAAGTGCCTTGTAATAGGGTTTTATTCTAGGATTTCCCATTTATTTTGCTCCATTCATCTCCCAAACACATTTTTCCAGCTTCCCTACCAGATAAAAGCCTTCCACAGCAGGATGCTCCCATCACCATGTTTCACCATTGGAAGGGTGTGTTTGAGGTATGGTTGGGGGAGAGATACATGTTTTCATAGATCAAGATGCAGAAATTAAAAATTCTGAATCAAATCAAATGCAGATATTAAAACTCAATTATATTGATGTTAATTATTTACTTCATTTGGATCAGTCCAAAAGGTAGAACTCAAATCCAGCTAAGTTTATGGTCAACACATAACGAGTGTAAAGTGACATGGATATGGTCAGCCCCCTCTGCAAGAAAGGGAACATTAGTTGGACAAGAGCCATACCCCATGCAGGGTATGTAAAACTAACGTGAAATATTCTGAGACATGACAAATGTGAGGAAAGATGTTACACACCTCCACCTACAGATAGAGGAAGAACAGCTGATCAAATCCTGCCATCAAGAAAGTAATGTCACTACAATGCAAAGACAAAGTCACGGCATAAAAGGTTGCAAGTAGGACAGCTCTAAAATGCAGTGCATGGACAGCCATTCCCAATGAATTTTATCTCACCATCACTGCACATTTGATGCGTTGCAGTTAGCATACTGTGTGTGCTAAACAAAACGGCGAATGAGTCACATGGTTTATCCGGCTTTGCACATGTAGTACCTGAAGTTTCTGACCATTTTTCTTTGCAAAACAGCTCAGACTGTAACATTGGATGGAAAGCATCTGTGACGCCACTACATTTTAGCCCTAATAATATGAAAATTTTCTCTTGTGTTTTTATTTGAACAGAAGTAAAAGTTGTATGTTGGTGGTCTAACTGGCTGTTTCTCATAAACTCAAACACTTCTGTGATTTATGGCTCATAGATCACGTATTATAAAACTGCAGAAATGTCTCCAGTTACGATGACTAACCCATTTCGTCCTGGCTCCCACCTTTTCTGCCTTTGACAAGCAGCAATTCTCAGCTTTACTTTGTGCGTTACGAAAGGAGCGATAACAGCACACGCTGGGAAGACAAACATCTCCAAGAGAGCAAAACCTTCAAAACTGCAGGGGACCAGGAGTAAAGATAATAAAAATCTATCCAATATCTAAACATCAAGATCTCAGAGCACTGACAGAGCGCTTTCAAGTCGAAATGTAAACATGACAAAAACAATTTGGAGAGGGGAAGACAGGTCTGTGGTTCAAAAAGTCCATCAACAGTTGGTGGGTTTTGAGTAATCACTGCAGACCCCTCCGCTCCCCTAGTGTGGAAGAATTTCTCTGATTTCAGCACACTGTAGTTTTTCTGCAGGCAACACTTTAATAGAAAGAGATGCAATCAGCAGGCTGCCTGGAACATTTTACTAAAAGTCAGTGCAATCACAACATAATACCAGCATTAGGTCGAGCTGAATAATGGAAGTGGAGCTTTTTGTTTTTTGAAGCCAGGGTGAATTTTTAAATGCTGCCAGGCTGTTTCTGTTTCTGGCCTGTACAATGATCTCACCTATTTTGCTTTTCAAAGTTTGCTCCAACACTCATTTTCTTTTTGACCTTTTATTTACAGAGCCTTGAAAAATTATTAATATCCCTCAAAATTCTTTTTTACATTTTGACACATTACAACCATGTTACAAACTTCATTGTAGGTTACAGAGATTTTATGTGATGGACTAACACAAACTAGAGCATAGTTAGAAAGTGGAAGGAAAAGAATACATAGTTTCCAAATTGTTAAAAACTGTACAAATGTGGCGTTCATTTATATTCAGTCCCACTGAGTCAATATCTTTTGCTGCAAGGTGTATGATTTTGCCGGCTTTGCACATCTAGAGACCTTCTAACCTATTCTTCTTTGTAAAATTTAAGCTCAAATATAAAGGTCACACGTAGTCAGATTGGAAGGAGGGCATCAGTGAAGAGATGAAATTGGATTTAGGTCATTCTATGAGTACCGTTTGAACTAAAGTATTGTAGCTTTGGCTGCATGTTTGGGATCATTTTCCTGTTAGAAAGTAACCCTCTGCATCGTTTTATGATGGGAATAGCATCTCCACAGCATGATGCTGAACACTACCAAGTTTCAACACATTAGTGGTGGGTTCAGGGTGGAGAACTGAAAGCAGGACATTTTTATAGCTTTCTTTTGAATCCTGCACCATAAAGGCCAGATTTGTGGAGTGAACAACTAGCAGATGTCCTGTCAGCAGTTTCTCTTCCCTGTGCTTTAGATCTCTGCAGCTCCTCTAGAGATACCACGCTTTGAAATGTCTTGGCTGCTTGTATGATCATTGTTCTCCTTGTCTGTTGTGTTTATTTAGATGGACGGCAAGTCTTGGTAGATTTACAGCTGGGCCATGCTTTTCCCATTTTCAGATGATGGATTGAACCTAACCCTGCTTTAAACCACTCCACAACTTCCTCCTGCCTTGTTTGCTGTGTTCCTTGTTCTTCATGTTTGTTTGCTAATGTTCTCTCTCAAACCTTTGAGGCTTTCAAATAACAGGTAAGGTGGCTCTAGTAAGTAGGTAACTGATTGCTGCAATGCATTGTATTTAGGTGCATGAGAGTAAAGTGGGCTGATCACACGGTACACTTTTTAGATTTTTAATTGTAAATTGTTTGAAAGACACAACATAATTATGAGCTACATTGAGTTGGTCCATCACATAAAATCCCAATAAAATACACTAAACTTGGTGGTTGTAACATGAAAAATATGAAAAGTTTAAAGTATGTCAAGCCCTTCTTCACAAAGTGTGCATGGTGCTTGATGTCACTCTGACGTCACTCTGTGAGACACAACCATTATTATGAGACTGCACCCCATCAGCCTGTCAGTGTGTTCACATGTTTGTTGATTGAAAGGGTGGTAGGAAAGAGTCTGAACTCCTATCAGCTCTGTACTTTTGATGTTGGTGTGCTTTCGTCTGCTTCCTATGTGGGAGTTTTTATTTCAAATCATCTCCCTTCAGTTTATCTTCTGTAACTTTTACATTTAGCCAGCCTGTTTGGTCTTTCAGCTCATCTTCAAACCAAAACACTCAGATGTGTTTCTAAAATGTGCCATCCAACTGTGTTTCCACAGGGCAGAAAATCTACAAAATGTGTTCTGAAATTAATATGAAATAACTGGCTTTGATGAATGTCTTCCACAGCTAAGAACACAATGTCTGACACATATGGTGATGAACTCATTCTGTGTGCATGGTAAGTTAAACAGCACAGAGCTAATGTTAGAAATCCCCCTGACCTTCTTTAGTTTTCTCATTAAGGGAAATGTGATTATTTATCACTAAGGTTCATAATTGTTTTGTGTGCTCTGAGCTTTTTGACCTGAAATAAAACAAAGAAATGTGCACAGCACACCTCAGTGATAGCTGCTGCACAGAACCTAACTAGTTTGGTACTTCTGGTTTGTTTTGTTTGATGGGAGAAATCCCTCTTTTACAAGTCAGCTCATAAAAAGGCACTTAACCCAAGTTTGAATTGAATAATGATTTTTTTTGGCATTTATGGACAGTATCAACATAAGGAAGACGTCCAAATAAGAAGACTTTTACGTTGTATAGCCTAAGAACTTCAAACATTGTTTTACTAAAGAGGAAACAGACTTCATTTATGTTAAACGCTGCAGGATGAGTAAAGATGGGTTTTACAGTTTCAAACAAAAAAGAACCTTCTCCTTGAACCGCCACCTTAACGTGGTGGAGGAGTTTGAGTGCTCGAATGATCCTAGAGGCTATGTTGTCTGGGGCTTAAATGCCCCTGGTAGGGTGTCCCATGGCAAACAGACTCTAGGTAACGAGTCAGACAAAGAGCGGTTCAAGAAACCCTCATGACGACGATTAAATCGAGGCACGTGACGTCTCACGGTGCGGCGGAGACGGGGTCTCAACCTGGAGCCAGGCCTAGGGTCGGGACTCGTCGGAGAGCGCCTTGTGGCTGGGTTGTTCCTCGCGGGACCCGGCCGGGCCAAGCCCGAACAAGAGCCACGAGGCCATTGCCCAGTACCACCTGCAGGGGGAACCGTGAGGGACTGCTGTAAAGAGGATTGGGTGGCGGACGAAGGTGGAGACCTCGGCGGCCCAATCCCCAGATGCTTAGGCTAGCTCTAGGGACGTGGAATGTCACTTTGCTGGGGGGGAAGGAGCCTGAGCTTGTGCGGGAGGTCGAGCGATATTGACTAGAAATAGTCGGGCTCGCCTCCACACACAGCGTGGGCTCTAGAACCCATCTCCTTGAGAGGGGCTGGACTCTCTTCTACCCACGGAGTGGCCCACGGGGAGAGGTGGTGGGCTGGGGTGGGTTTGCTTGTTGCCCCCCAGCTCAACCATCTCCTGTTGGGGTTTACCCCGGTGGATGAGAGGGTCACATCCCTGCGCCTTCGGGTTGGGGACAGGTCTCTGACTGTCGTTTCGGCCTACGGGCCGAGCGGTAGTGCGGCGTACCCGGCCTTCTTGGCGTCCCTGTCAGTGGTGCTGGATAGTGCCCCTCCCAGGGACTCCATTATTCTGCTGGGGGACTTCAACGCCCACGTGGGAAATGACAGTGACACCTGGAGAGGCGTGATCGAGAGGAATGGCCTCCCCGATCTGAATCCGAGTGGTGCTTTGTCACTGGACTTCTGTGCTAGTCACGGATTGTCCATAATGAACACCATGTTCAAACATAAGGGTGTCCATCAGTGCACTTGGCACCAGGACACCCTAGCCAGAAAGTCAATGATCGACTTTGTTGTCGTATCATCAAACCTTCAGCCGCATGTTTTGGACATACGGGTGAAGAGAGGGGCTGAGCTCTTCACTGATCACCACTTGCTGGTGAGTTGGATCTGCTGGAGGAGGAGAAAGCCGGACACACTTGGCAGGCCCAAGCGTATAGTGAGGGTCTGCTGGGAATGTCTGGCGGAGCCCTTAGCCAGGGATGTAATCAACTCCCACCTCCGGGAGAGCTTTGACCAGATTCCGGGGGATGTTGGAGACATAGAGTGCAAGTGGACCGTGTTCTCCACATCTATTGTCGATGCTGCTGCCCGTAGCTGTGGCTGTAAGGTCTGCGGTGCCTGTCGCGGCGGCAATCCCCGAACCCGGTGGTGGACACCGGCAGTAAGGGACGCTGTCAAGCTGAAGAAGTCCTATCGGCTGTGGTTGGCTTGTGGGGCTGCTGAGGCGGCTGACGGGTACTGTGAGGCCAAGCATACCGTGGCCCGGGTGGTGGCAGAGGCAAAAACTCGGGCATGGGAGGAGTTCGTTGAGGCCATGGAAAAGGACTACCGGTTGGCCTCGAAGCGATTCTGGCAAACCATCCGCCACCTCAGGAGGGGAAGCAGTGCTTCGGCAACACTGTTTACAGTAGGGGTGGGAGGCTGCTAACCTCAACGGGACATTATCGGGCGGTGGAAGGAGTACTTCGAGTACCCTCACCATCCTCAACAACACTGTATCGGCCGTGGACCACTTCAGGTTCTTAGGAACCACTATCTCTGAGGACCTGAGATGGTCTTCACACATAGACACTGTTCAAAAGAAGGCCCAGCAGAGACTGTACTTCCTGAGGCAACTCAAGAATTTCAACCTTCCACAGGAGCTGCTGGTCATCTTCTACACGGCCATCGTTCAATCTATCCTGTCTTCATTCATCTCAGTGTGGTTTGGCTCATCCACAAAACAGGACAGGTGCAGACTGCAACGAATAATCAGGAATGCAGAGAGAATAATCAGGGCTGACCTTCCCTCCATCCAGGACTTATACAGATCTAGGGTCAGAAAAAGAGCTGCTAAAATCTCTGCAGACCCCAAACACCCTGCAAATAAACTGTTCAGAGCTTTACCTTTCCCTGGTGGAAACAGAGGATGGGGACTCGGGGTTGGACTTTTTCATCACCCAGGCGGAAGTCACCAAGGTGGTTAAAAAGCTCCGCGGTGGCAGGGCTTTGGGGGTGGATGAGATCCACCCTGAGTACCTCAAGTCTCTGGATGTTGTGGGGCTGTCATGGTTGACACGCCCCACAACTACAGGGGGATCACACTCCTCAGCCTCCCTGGTAAGGCCTACGCCAGGGTATTGGAGAGGAGTGTCCGGCCGATAGTTGAACCTCGGCTTCAGGAGGAGCAGTGTGGTTTTTGTCTCAGCCGTGGAACACTGGACCAGCTCTATACCTCCTACAGGGTACTCGAGGGTTCATGGGAGTTTGCCCAACCGGTCTACATGTGTTTTGTGGACCTGGAGAAAGCATTCAACTGTTTCCCTCATGATGCCCTGTGGGCGGTGCTCAAGGAGTATGGAGTCGGGGGCCCTTTATTAGGGGCCATCAGATCTCTGTACAAGCGGAGCAGAAGTCTGGTTCGCATTGCCAGCACTAAGTCGGACCTGTTCCCGGTGCATGTTGGACTCCGGCATGGCTGCCCTTTGTCACCGGTCCTGTTCATAACTTTTATGGACAGGATTTCTAGGTGCAACAGAGGGCCAGAGGGGGTCTGGTTTGGGGACCAGAGGATTTCGTCTCTTATTTTTGCATATGACGTGTTCCTGCTGGCCCCCTCTAGCCAAGACCTACAGCATGCGCTGGTGCGGTTCAAAGCCGAGTGTGAAGCGGCTGGGATGAGGCTCAGCTCCTCCAAGTCCGAGGCCATGGTTCTCGACCAGAAAAGGGTGGCTTGTCCTCTTCAGTTTGGAGGGGAGTTCCTGCCTCAAGTGGAGGAGTTTAAGTATCTCGGGGTCTTGTTCACAAGTGAGGGAAGAATGGAGCAGGAGATCGACAGACGGATCGGAGATGCTGCCGCAGTAATGCGGGCGCTGTGCCGGTCCGTTGTGGTGAAGAGAGAGCTGAGCCGAAAGGCGAAGTTCTCAATTTACCGGTCGGTCTACATTCCTACCCTCATCTATGGCCATGAACTTTGGGTCATGACCAAAAGAACGAGATCCCGGATACAAGCGGCTGAAATGAGCTTCCTCTGTAGGGTGGCCGGGCACTCCTGTAGAGATAGTTTGAGGAGCTCTGCCATCCGGGAGGGCCTCGGAGTAGAGCCGCTGCTCCTCCACATCGAGAGGAGCCAGTTGAGGTGGCTCGGGCATCTATACTGGATGCCTCCTGGACGCCTTCCTCGGGAGGTGTTTCAGGCACGTCCCACCGGGAGGAGGCCCAAGGGACAGCCCAGGACACGCTGGAGGGACTATGTCTCTCAGCTTGCCTGGGAGCGCCTTGGGTTCCACCCGGAGGAGTTGGAGGAGGTGTCTGGGAAGAGGGACGTCTCTGGGTGTCACTGCTGAGCCTGCTGCCCCCGCGACCCGGTCCAGGATAAGCGGAAGACGACGAGTACGAGTACAAAAAAGAACACAAGATAACTTGTGGATGGCTAGCTATGATCACTCAGTTATCCCATTCATTTTTCACACTTTTAGATTATTGGATCTGAAATGTCTCTAAATACAATTTCATTCAAAACATAAAGACGAGAGGTTCACTTACGTTGAAGAAGGCCTCACGACCTTCAGAAATGTTTGGGAAGCTCCACTAACAATTTGGTGCATCTGTGTATTTTTCCAGCATTCCAGTGGCACTTTGTCACAAGGTAAAGGCGAAGTGGCTGATAGATCAGGACATTAACATTTTAGACCTTTGGATAAGAATCTACTTGTAGCTGAACCAGTGGCTAAGTCTCAAAAAGCAGGTGGATGAATAGCAATCAACAAACTGTGATTCAACCTCAAGACAAAAACTGTAAATACTTTATTTCTACTTAAATTTAAAAGGATGCAGATAAAAGCCTTTAATAACCCTGAAAAAGTTTGAAATGGTTCTTAGTATAGCACTGAAATATGTAAAAAACAATCAAAAAAATCTTAAAGCCACAAATTACAATATTTATCTCACAATTGGTTTAAACTTTAGACCAATTGACTAATTTTTAAAAAAACAACTTGCTTTCTTTGTGTTCTTTGTGCATGCTGTGGTCTTTTTCACTCTTTGCTTACCTTAAAGGCTGGAGTTTGTTCTTGTCTAGTCAGCCTTCACAGTTGCCTGTAATAATTGTTTTAAGTATTCTGTTTAATTAAAGCATACCAGGGGTTCCACGGTGGCACACTTGTTAGCACTCATTGCCTTGTAGCTAGAAGCTTCTGAGTTCAAAGCCCAGCCTGGGGTCTTTCTGTGTGTTTGCATGTTCTGCTCGTGCATTCGTAAGACCTCTCCAGCTCCTCTTCCACAGTCCAATAATATAACTTTTAAGTTAATTGATTTCTCCTAATTGACTTCAGAAGTGCCAGTGTGCGAGCATGGCTGTATGTCCTGTAGGGCTTGGCGACCTGTTCAGTGTGTACCCCACCTCTCACCAAATAACCACTGGAGGTAGGTAGCAGCCCTCTGTAACCATGCAAGGATAGGTAGGTATAGATGCTAGATGGATAAAACATACAACTTGCCAAATTTTAGAGAACATTAATAATACAACAACAGTTGACAAAAGCTACATTGTGATTGAAAAAGCCCAGGACTACACATTTCTGTTCAATATGGGTGATCACTCTTCAAGACAGGTCTGAACCTACTATAGTAGACTGGGTTGACACTAAAGTAGTCTGATAAATAGTAAGTAAAATGTTCTGAGTTTTCTGTTCAAATGTGGGTTTTATGTCAAAGAACAGTGAGAAAGGCTATCTTTTCCTTCCTAACACAGTTAAGTATATCTCTAATCCAGAGTATGGGAAGGATATTTCTACTTGAACATAAATCTGCCGGCTGGATATTGAAATGATAAAAGCTATGAGGCACTATGTAAGCAGGGGTTGTAATAATCCAGTGATTCAAATTAGATTTGACAAAGCTCCAAGTTATCCTTAAAATGATGAAAAGATTTCCTTTCAGAAAGATCAAAACTAATGTACATCTAGAGAATTCTTTTTGTTCACTAAATGGTACTGGTCATTTCACACCATTCCCATTTCATACCTTTGCAGTTTTGATCATAACTTAGCAGTTATCCAGTTAGAAAATGGTGCCATCTACTGCAGGGTATTTCATACTGACATTGTGTCAATTCATCCCCACACGGCAAACATTTCACCACTCTTCCCCCTTTTTTCTGCCGTCTTTACTTGTGCTTACTTTTTAAAACAACATCACACCTGGGGTTATGCTTTGAAAAGAAAGGAAGCACACATCGGTTGGGAATCATTTACAATAGGAGCATACTTGCAAAGCCCAGTATGCAGAAATAATAATGGTGGTCCAGATCCAGTGTGATGTTCTTTTTCTAAAATACTGTTAATTTTACAAACACACACCCCCAAAAAAAAGTGTTACTTTAGTTTGTCAATTCACAGAGTAGCTTTCCAAAAATCCTGGTGATTTTGAACATTATATGA
Organism: Girardinichthys multiradiatus; assembly: GCF_021462225.1. Classification (NCBI taxonomy): domain Eukaryota; kingdom Metazoa; phylum Chordata; class Actinopteri; order Cyprinodontiformes; family Goodeidae; genus Girardinichthys; species Girardinichthys multiradiatus. Next base: position 8,016,802 of record NC_061794.1, on the reverse strand, counting down.
TGTTTAATAGGGAATGTGAGATGGGCCTTAGGTAGTTTTAGGTAAGCAGTGGCTACCGTGAAGCCCACTGGAACTGTCCAATGGGAGTTATTTTTCCTGTTACTTTCTTATTGTTGAATCATGAAATTGAACTAAACTGAGGCAAATGAGGTCTACTGTGCTTTAAAGGTTTATTGTAGGCACTGCATTTCATATATACTCAGGTTTTCTGAAATCAAAAAGAGAAAAATAGAACAGATCTGTTAGAGAGAAAACACTTTTTCACAGCACTGCATATTAGCCCTATAACATAGGTTTGATGAACATGTTGGATATTTTGACTTTTGTTTTAACTATATAATTTCTCTAATTGGGATTACTACCTCAGTTCATTGTTATGACTGCTGCAACAAACTGTGGTAGATTACCAACACATAAGCTAATAAATGCATATAGTCTGGACTGTCTGGAAGTGTTGTTTCTATTGTTAGGTGTTGATTCTTACCTTGTTCCAGTTTTAACACTGACCACGTTCTAGAAAAGATTTTTCACCATAAATTATACAGTACAATTATTTTTTTGTCTGTGTTTGTTGAGATGTTGGAGTGCGGCCCTATCCTCCAGTAAAGATGACATGTTCTGCACATGTCTTATTATGACACCGGCTTCAGCAAAGCATATGGCACTGCATAATGAATTTCATTTCCATTCCTCCCTCCATCTAGCTTCCTGAAATGCTCTGCTGGATTTGGCCTCAGCTGCAAATCTCTGCTGCAATGACTGAGGAAGCTTTCTGCCATCATTTCAGTATAATTTTATATTTCACTATTCCTCCTTGCCATTTCCACACATCATCCCAGCACTGCTCTCATCCTCTCAACACAAGATAAATAGGCACATAAATAGGAAAATCTACACACACAAATAAAAGCACACACAGTCATCACCAGCACTCCCAAGGGTCTATTTATAGGCTTCATGTGACAGCATGTCCAACTAGATAATAGTCTGAAAAGCAAGCTGATCCTTTAATCATCATCTTAGTTAACATCTTTAGCAGTGAAACAGCTTCATACTTCACATAATTATAGTAGTTTGCAGCACCTGTCAGTTGGAATACCAGATTAATATGCATGAATATATTACCTCCCAGTCAGTCAGTTTGGGAACAGATACATCTGCAGTGTTGCATGGTTGCAACCATGGTGCATGGTCACTAAAACATGTAAGATAAGTAACTGTGTTTACCTGCTGCATTTCACTTTCACATTTTCAGCTCCTAAACAAGTACAACCACTTTGGTTAATATAGCTTATATTCTGCATCAACTAACAAAGGGGAGGTGATTGAAAAAGGTAGTGGTGGTGAGGAAGTGGCAGCAATTGAGAGAGACAAATGAGAGCAGAACATCCACTGATGGCTCCTCTGGATTTGTTTGTTTTATCGACTTCAGCTCGGCATCCCGTTCCTAATCGACAGGTGCTAAAATTAAAAAAAGCATTAACAGCAGCTGAGCTATTTGTCTGGTTATTGATGTCAGCACAGAAGATGCAGAAGGTCATAAAAAATGCCATTAGTAGTAGAAATGAGTACGAAAATCCAATTTCCTTAAACTATGAGTAAATACAAGAACAGAAAAGCAAAACTCTGAGATATCTATTCCACTGACACTGAAGGTGGCAAGTGAGCAAATCTTAATGGTTTAGTAGATCATTTTGAGAAAAAAGTAGTTTGAGATGGTAAACCTTATGAAGTTTGTGTTTCATCACCCACCCACCAAGATGGAGAAAGTACCACAGCTGTGGAAGACCTCCTGTGTGAGTGCCAAAGAACAAAGATCCAAAGGACCTCAGCAGCTACAGGCTGGTAGCATTGACCTCTTATCTGATGAAGACCCTCGAGAGGTTGGTCCTCAACCATCTTCGCCCCCTGGTGAGGACTTTGTTAGATTCCTTTTAAGCATGCCTACCAGCCTGGTATCGAGGTGGATGATGCCATCATCTACCTCCTGTACCAAGCTTTGACCACCTGGAGAAGCCTTGAAGCACTATGAGGATAATGTTCTTTGATTTCGTCTGTGCTTTTAATACCATCCAGCTTCTAGTTATACCTCTGATTCTTACCCAGCTTGGTTGAATACCCGAATAGGCTTCAACTTCATCCTTTCAGGGTCTTCCTTTGCAAATCTACATGGATTTGAATGGACTTTACTAATTATCAAACATGTCAACCTTTTATATTTATGATGCTTGCATGTTTGATCATCCAAAATAAAGCTTATCAAAGTCTAAAATCAGTTTTTATAATTTATGAAAGTGTTGCTGTATCTTTTTTTTTAGCTTTTAGTAAATGATACTATATTTTCTGCCCAGAAATGACTCACTGACAGTCAGCACCAGAACATCCATTAACCTCGCTTGACTATGTGTTTCACTGCAGCACTGACTGCTGATGTAGAAGATATTAAATGCAAATCAGTGATTTAAACTTTTCAGTAAATATAGAGAATGAACAGGTAATAAACCTGCTGAGTATTTGCACTGGCTTCCAGGGTTATAACCTCTATTAAAGAAACTAATCACACATTATCTTTTAGATTCACAAACATGGCTGTGAGTCACCAAATTTCCCTCACTAAATCAAACATGAAACTGAGCTGAGCATGTTTAGTTACTTTCTGCTCTGTGTTGCTGCAGTTTTCATATGAGTAGGAAACTGCAGTTGTGAATGTTGCTTTGATGGCTAACCTCTTTATATTTTTATCTGTGGTGCCTCTGCTTTCAAGATCTATAATCTCAGCATGTCAGTCACAGCAAACGGTGCCCCGGTACATCAACAAGAAAACACTTACAGGAACATAAATGAAAAAGAGATTGACAGAGATAAAAAGCAGTAAATCCCAAACAACAAAGGGGATTCACAAAGAAATGAAATGCACCTTATAAGAAAAGAATTGAAGCTAAAGATCACACAAAGTGCACAAGTAAGGAGCATCATTGGATGTAAAATACTTAAGGTCAAAAATACTTGAATAAGCTTTTATGGCCTACCCAACAAAGGTCATCACTTGATTTAACCAGTACCCCTGTTACACTATTGTGCATCAGTCTTTCATTTGGAAGCCATTGGAATCCGTTACCTCACAGCTATATTTGTGAATCTAAAAGATAATCCCTTCCATGGAGTCTTTAAACATGACAAGAAATTCCACAACAATAATGCCACTGGCCTCCTATATCAAGTATGCATAGCATAGAACCATACATGCAATGCAATTGTGAGTTAAAGGTCACAACAATGGCCCAATAATATAATTTATTCTCACATTATGCTATGTAGATGCCTCACTCACCTTAGCATGCTATATACATAAAACTCAAAATGAAATTGCATCACTTAATGTCTAAATAATTCATCTGACCACTTGGAGCATATAAATGTCATTCTAAGATGGTCAGCAGATCAATTCATAGAAACAAATAAGAGAGACAACAATGTCATGGAAAAGTAACCTAACCACTCTTGACCCATCAGAACACTATGAACCCTACTGATCCATACATAAATTATGCAGAACGTGGGGGCATCAACAGTGACAAATACTTAAAAGATATGACAGGACTCAATGTTTCATAAAATCCCTTTCATTTATTTATGTTTAGACTCACGTGTTATGTGTATTTCAAAACACCAGCATACATAGGAAGATAAGAAACATTGTGAATGCAGCTTAAAAAAGTGCAGTGTTTGTCAGACGTTTACATACACTCACTATGGGCGTTAACAACATACTTGACATTTTTTTCTGGGTGGAAGGATTAGGCATACAGGGGTTGGGCAATGATACTGAAACACCTGGTTTTACACCACAATAATTTATTAGTATGGTGTAGGGTCTCCATTTGCAGCCAATACAGCATCAATTCATCTTGAGATTGACATATACAAGCTCTGTACAGTGGTCAGAGGGATTTTAAGCCATTCTTCTTGCAGGATAGTGGCCAGGTCACTACGTGATACTGGTGGAGGAAAACGTTTCCTGACTCGCTCCTCCAAAATACCCCAAAATGGCTGAATAATATTTAGATCTGGTGACTGTGCAGGCCATGGGAGATGTTTAACCTCACTTTCACCAGTCTTGCTGTGTGTATTGGTGCATTGTCATCCTGATACACGGCACCGCCTTCAGGATACAATGTTTGAACTATTGGATGCACATGGTCCTCGAGAATGGTTCGGTTGTCCTTGGCAGTGACGCGCCCATCTAGCACAAGTATTAGGCCAAGGAAATGCCAAGATATGGCAGCCCAAACCATCACTGATCCACCCCCATGCTTTACTCTGGGCATGCAACAGTCTGGGTGGTATGCTTCTTTGGGGCTTCTCCTTTCACGGTGTGATATTTTGGACTTTCTTTGTGGTTTTTGGTTTGTGTCTTTTTATTAATTAATCCCTACGCCCATGTTTAGTCAATGCATTAGTTTCACCTGTTCCTTCTGTCTCCCTGCCTCCATGTCTCACCTGTTCCCTCTTCCTTTTGATTAACTGCCCTTTGTATTCCCTTAGTATATTAGTTAGTCTGTTTCATGTGTTGATTGCTGGTTCCTCGTCTCTCAACTCGGGTCTCTATCCTTGACTGCCATGTGTTTCATGTTCCTGCAGTGATTTATGTTACGTTTCGATACCTCTGAATAAAGCTGAAAATCACTCAACATGCGGCTGCCCAGCTCTTACCTGCACTTTGGTCCGACAACAAATATTAATGTGACATCTCCACACCGTAACTCTCCCGGATGTGGGGAAAACAGTAAAGGTGGACTCATCAGAGAACAATACATGTTTCACATTGTCCACAGCCCAAGATTTGCGCTCCTTGCACCATTGAAACCGACGTTTGGCATTGGCATGAGTGACCAAAGGTTTGGCTATAGCAGCCCGGCCGTGTATATTGACTCTGTGGAGCTCCCAACGGACAGTTCTGGTGGAAACAGGAGAGTTGAAGTGCACATTTAATTCTACCATGATTTGGGCAGCCGTGGTTTTATATTTTTTGGATACAATCCGGGTTATCACCCAAACATCCCTTTCAGACAGCTTCCTCTTGCGTCCACAGTTAATCCTGTTGGATGTGGTTTGTCCTTCTTGGTGGTATGCTGACATTACCCTGGATACCGTGGCTCTTGATACATCACAAAGACTTGCTGTCTTGGTCACAGATGCGCCAGCAAGACGTGCACCAACAATTTGTCCTCTTTTGAACTCTGGTATGTCACCCATAATATTGTGTGCATTTCAATATTTTGAGCAAAACTGTGCTCTTACCCTGCTAATTGAACCTTCACACTTTGCTCTTACTGGTGCAATGTGTAATCAATGAAGACTGGCTACCAGGCTGGTCCAATTTAGCCATAAAGCCTCCCACACTAAAATGACAGGTGTTTTAGTTTCATTGTCCAACCCCTGTAAATCTTTAGTGTATCTATGACACTTTATCATGTTTAACAATTATTATAGGCCTTCTGCAGAAACAATGTCTTCATAAGAAGCAGTTTTCTTGCATACTGCCACCACACAAAAAAAATAATGGATTAAACCAATCGACCACTTGTTGAGATGCAAGAAGACTGAACCATAAAACTAATCCTTTAAAATAAATTTTATATGCATCAGATGAATAGGAGCGTGATTAGACTCTATGAAAAGATTATAGCATTCATCAGTGCCGCTAAAAACCTGTGAAACACCAGGAGTCTGATTTTTGTTGTTTTTATCATATATAATTACAGACTATTATTATATATGAGAGCGCAGCAGCTCTGTTTTGAAGGTGCTTGAAATGGGCTTTGGAGAATATGTAATGCTAGCACAAAAAGCAGAATCCAGTTGTACCAGTTGCTCCAGTTTTTCATTGTAAATGAACTCTAAATAAAAGAAAGACTAATAACTATAGCCCCATCAAAGGCACGTTTACCTCATTCAGTCACTACTGATCAGGAATCCTTATATTCCTCAGCATAGGAACAAACAGTCAAAGCCATTGTCCTGGGAGTTATTCTCATGAGAGCAAAGCAGACAAAATTATTTCCATGATGGAATGAATGAATCAGCATCATCGAAAACAGCCAGAAAGCCACGCATTGATTTTTTGGACTGATTTGGGCTTTAACAGAAGACGTTCCTTGATCGCTTGCATCTAGTACAAAATGCTGCTGTCTGACTGATGAGAGGTGTGAGAAAAGGTACAATTCCAGTTTTAGCCCCACTCCACTCATTTCCTGTCTGCTACAGGAGAGATTTTAAGATTTTACTGATTGTTTGTGAAGCCCTACTTGGGCTGGGTCCTGTTTATTTAAAGTATTTTTTTAGTCCGCCATCCTCCACCAAGAGCCCTTAGGTCTGATAACCAGATGTTCTTGCAAACACAAGCACAGGAGTGTCTTGACTGTGCGCCAGACTTACTCTATAGAACAACTTACTAATGAAAACACAGGACCGCTTAAAATAGGTTCTAAAAATCCTTTTTATTTTCATCATTTTTAATGGAGTCTGATGTTTATATATATATATATATATATTTTTTTTTTTTTACCTTCTTGTTATTTTGTTTTATTATAAGTTTGTAAATTTTTTGATTTACATCATCTTAATATGCAGCACTTTGGTCAAACTTGTGTGGTTTTAATTGTCCTTTGTACATTAGTTATCACAATGACAACATCTCACCTCTTACAAATGTAATTAGAAAATGAATTGTTTAACAGACTTATTACTTTTGCTTCACCTAAAATTCTATACACCCTACAGAAAGTGATTTATAGAAAGTAAACAGGAAAAAAACTGCGTAACTTAAATTAACTGCTAATTTAAATGTTTGATCATCATCAAGTAGGTGCATATCTACTGATCATGTGTAAAACTTTGTTCTCCTTTTTTAGGTCAAGGCTTTAAACTGTGCTTTAACTTGAAACAAATGATACTGCTTCACAATGTAAACTGGTCCACCACACAGACTATGTACACTATCTGGCCATTTGCTTTGGAAACACAAATCAATCAATCACATGGCAGCAGCTTAGTGTCTTTAGTTACTTTGAATGTGGTCTTGGTTTTGGTGCCAGAAAGGCTCAATAGAGCTGCTAGGATCTTCACAGACAGCAATCTCTCAGGTTTACAGAGAAAGGTCCAAAAAAAGATATCCAAGCAGCAGCAGTTGTGTGAAATAAGAATGGGCAGACAGGTTTGAAATTGTGGAAAAGCAATAGCAGCTCATTACAACCAAGACATGCACATTATTATCTCTGAAAGCACAATATGTTAAACCTTGAGGCAGATGGGCTACAGTGGTAGAAAGCACACAGGCCGTCACTCCTATCAGCTAAGAACAGGAAACTGAGGCAATGGTTTACACAGGCTCTCCAAGAAGGGACACTGACAGACTGAAGAAATGTTGACCAGCAACTGTGTCATGTTCATCAATTTAGGCCAAGACATCCGAGGAATGCCGCCTCATGAAGTGGCTGACAGGTACCATGAGGCCAAGCGTGCCACGGCCCGGGCTGTGGCAGAGGCAAAAACCCGGGCCTGGGAGGAATTCGGGGAGGCCATGGAGAAGGACTACCGGTTGGCCTTGAAGCGATTCTGGCAAACCGTCCATCGCCTCAGGAGGGCGAAGCAGTGCTTTGCCAACACTATTTACAGTGGGGGTGGGGGGCTGCTGACGTCGACTGGGGACATTATTGGGCGGTGGAAGGAGTACTTCAAGGATCTCCTCAATCCTGCCATCACGCACTCCCTAGTGGAAACAGAGGCTGGGGACTCGGGGTTGGACTCTTTCATCACCCAGGTTGAAGTCACCAAGGTGGTTAAAAAGCTCCACGGTGGCAGGGCTTCGGGGGTGGATGAGATCCGCCCTGAGTACCTCAAATCTCTGGATGTTGTGGGGCTGTCATGGTTGGCACGCCTCTTTAACATTGCGTGGCAGTCGGGGCCTCTGGACTGGCAGACTGGGGAGGTGGTCCCCTTCATAAGACCAGAGGGTGTGTTCCAACTACAGGAAAATCACACTCCTCAGCCTCCCTGGTAAGGCCTAGGCCACGGTATTGGAGAGGAGAGTCCAGCCAATAGTCGAACCTCGGCTTCGGGAGGAGCAGTGTGGTTTTCGTCCCGGCCGTGGAAAACTGGACCAGCTCTATACCCTCTACAGGGTACTCGAGGGTTCATGGGAGTTGCCCAACCGGTCCACATGTGTTTTGTGGACCTAGAGAAAGCATTCGACTGTGTCCCTTGTGATGCCCTGTGGGGGGTGCTCCAGGAGTATGGAATCGGGTGCCCTTTATTAGGGGCCATCCGGTCCCTGTACAAGCGGAGAAGGAGTTTGGTCCGCATTGCCGGCACTAAGTCGGACCTGTTACCGGTGCATGTTGGACTCCGGCAGGGCTGCCCTTTGTCACCGGTCCTGTTCATAACTTTTATGGACAGGATTTCTAGGTGCAGCCAAGGGCCGGAGGGGGTCTGGTTTGGGAACCAGAGGATTTAGTCTCTTCTTTTTGCAGATGACGTGGTCCTGCTGGCCCCCTCTAGACAAGAGCTACAGCATGCGCTGAGGCGGTTCAAAGGCAGAGTGTGAAGCAGCAGGGATGAGGATCAGCTCCTCCAAGTCAAAGGCCATGGTACTCAACCGGAAAAGGGTGGCTTGTTCTCTTCAGGTTGGAGGGGAGTTCCTGCCTCAAGTGGAGGAGTTCAAGTATCTCGGGATATTGTTCATGATTGAGGGAAGAATGGAGCGAGAGATCAACAGACGGATTGATGCGGCTGCCGCAGTAATGGGGGCACTGTGCTGGTCCGTTGTGGTGAAGAGAGAGCTGAGCCGAAACTGAAGCTCTCAATTTACCGGTCGGTCTACGTTCCTACCCTCATCTATGGCCATGAAGTTTGGGTCATGACCGAAAGAACGAGATCCCGGAGACAAGCGGCTGAAATAAGCTTCTTCCATATGGTGGCCGGGCGCTCCTGTAGAGATAGGGTGAGGAGCTCTGCCATCCGGGAGGGGCTCGGAGTAGAGCCGCTGCTCCTCCACATCGAGAGCAGCCAGTTGAGGTGGCTCGGGCATCTATACTGGATGCCTCCTGGACGCCTTCCTCGGGAGGTGTTCCATGCACGTCCCCCCGGGAGGGGGCCCAGGGGACAACCCAGGACACGCTGGAGGGACTATGTCTCTCGGCTGGCCTGGGAACACCTTGGGTTCCACCCGGAGGAGCTGGAGGAGGTGTCTGGGGAGAGGGACGTCTGGGTATCTCTGCTGAGTCTGCTGCCCCCGCGACCCGGTCCCGGATAAGCGGAAGATGACGAGTACGAGTATAAGTACGAGTATCATCTGACTGAATTATAGCTGTGTTTAACTTCCACTCATTGGGGAAACTCAACGGGAGTTTGAAAACGATGTGCTGGGAGTCAGGCGTTTTCACCCGGTATAGCGAGCCTCAGCCGCCCGGTCAACTGACAGCTGGTGAGGCGAGCCGGCTGTTAGCTCAGCGGGTGAGGACATTTCCGAACATGCCGCAGCACCTTTGCAATCATGTGATATCTAGTTAAATGGAGCAGATATTTCAGGTTTACACAACTAAATTCTCACCTGAAAACATTGTAAAAGGTATTCATGTTCCACAGAAAGCGTAATATATCCAACTTTATAAACAGCTTTTCTCTCTCCTCTGCTATTATTTCTTCCATTTCAAGAATCTGCTTTGATCCGCAATGAACCATGGGATAAGGTAGGCCACGAAGAATACACTGGACCCATCCTTCATATCTGGGGAAAAGTAGGTTGCATTTGTTGGCTCCCTTTGGAGGGACTACGAGTACGAGTAAGAGCACGAGTACATCCGAGGAATGTTTCAACACTTTGTTGACTCTTTTCCCTGAAAACAAATTAAGGCAGTTCTGAAGGTTAAAAGGGGTTTAACCTGGCACTATTGATATGTACCTAATAAAGTGCATATTATCTATTCTCTACAGTTTAGGGTCCGGCCCAAGTTTTATAACAGAAATTTAGCCGATCAAAAAACAGAGGAAGTGACAATGTTAATTTAGAAGATGTCCCTAAATAAATTTGAAATTCTATTGACTAACAATCATACAACCCAGTGGATTCCTTGGGCTATAACCCCCCAAATTGTTGAGGGTGAAGAAGATCTAGCTTAACTCAATAGAAACGTTTGCAGCACCAGCAAAGAACGTTTCATACACGTTTGCAAACATGAACTATATTGTTGCTAGCATTAGCGCTGTAAAAAGGGATGAAATAACACCAGCTAAACAGTCTCCTTTTGTTAATCCTTTTTAAATATATGTTAACATTAGCACTGCAGTAAGGCTAGCTGCTACAGGAAGTTAGAAAAGTAGCTAAAGTCCCATGAGTTGTTGCCTCAGAAGTATGAGGTCATCGCTAAAGAAATAGTTTATAATCTGTCTATGTCAGAATCTGCCTGTGTTTGGGGTTTTGAGTTTTGAGATCTGTTTACTCTGCACTGCCATTATTTCAGTTCATTCAGGTTTATTAGATTCATTTTGGTGTTTAGGTTTTTGCCAGTCCAAAGATATGCCTGTTAGGTTAATTGGTCTCTCTAAATTGCCCTTAGGTGTATGAATGAGTGTGTGCATGGTTGTTTGTGTGTTGCCCTGCGATGGACTGGCGACTTGTCCAGGGTGTACCCCGCCTCTCACCCATAGACTGCTGGAGATAGGCACCAGCTTCCCTGCGACCCACTGTGAAATAAGCGGTAGAGAATGACTGACTGACTGACTGTTTAGGTTTTTGTTCCTTCCCTGGATTCCTATGTGAGATGTTTTAGTTTGTATTTCCTTATAGATCTGATTCCTCCCTGTTTTATGTTCTTTTGGTAGTCTCATTGTTTTCTTATTTCAGTTCAGTTTATTTAAAAACAATCAGACGTTTTAAATTGTGTTCCATATAATCACTTTCCGCTCCACCTAACCTGACAATGAGTTAAAAGGAAAAGACAAAAAATAGTTATTTGCCCACTCGCAGCACCACGAATGCGCAACTACGCACACAGTCAGACACGGACTCGATTCTGGAGAAGTCCAGAACAGCAGTTTACTCCAGGTCGACCATGCTCCTTCATTACCTGAAAAGTTACACTGAGCGCCTCAAACAGGGCTCATTTCAGAGCAACCGTGGAGCCAACCAGAGAGTGGGAGCCTGGTGCGTGTGTGTTCAGGAACAGGTGGAAGCAGAGCGGTTATAACCCAGGAGAAGATAGTGGTAAAATCTGAATACTGACTCAGAACGGGCTAATTGTAAGTTACAGCTAATTACTGATTCACTCAACAAGACATGAGGTGGAGGTTCACTCTAATGAGCATCATCAGGGTCATGATGAGGAACTTTCACCTGAGCTACAGGTGAAGTTAAATTATCTGTCTGTGATAGAAAACAGTAGCAACCTTCTCTGTGAGCTACTAGCTGGATTTGCATCATAATGTGAAAGTATCTGGTTCTTTACTTCAGTCAAAATAAAAGCATTTAATCCTAACGTAGCTGAACACATTAAAAGGTCCTTCAGATCAACACATTACATCTCATGGCTGCAGCCAATCTTAAGTCCAGTTCTACATGTAGACAGGAAAAGTGTTGCTCAATAAACCAGGAAAATATCTCCTGGTGCCAGTAAGACGTAGTAGAAAGTATAAAAGTAAGCCTCCCTCTTCTCTTCCATATTTTCTGTGCTGATTCTAAACATACAGCTCTGGCTTTAAAGATGCAAGAAAATTAAGAAATAAATCATAGCAATTAATCACAGGTGGACCATTAATTAGTTAACTATTGTCAGTCAGTCATTTTCTACCACTTATTCCATAGTGGGTTGCAGATGCCTATCTCCAACAGTCTATGGGCTCACAGGCATGTCTTTGGGAGGAAGCCAGAGTACCCGGCAAGAACCCACAGATGCATGGGGAGAACATGCAAACTCCATGCAGAAAGAACCCCAGCCAGGAATTGAACCCAGGACCTTCTTGCTGCAAGGCACCAACTGTGCTACTGTGCAGCCTGTCAACTATTGTATTTTTCTGAATTACTCATGTAATATTATTTAAACTGAACTAATTGAACAAGGATACAGTTTTACTGAAGGTGAGACATACATACTATATGTATACAGTTATTAATAACTGTAATATTAGTACTAATAAGGTCCAGGATGAGGCTCTATGCTATATTTTAAACACCACAACTTAACACCCTTTCCTCTCAAAGTGTTTAATAGTAAGAACTGCACTAATGCCTCACATGCTCAGGGCAGAACAAAAGACTGTTGAAAAATGTTTCTTTTATTATTTTTGGCAGGCCAAATTTCTTCAGTAGTGGAATGAAGGGCTGAAAAGATGGTGATAAAAGAGAACAGGTTCATAAAATAACAATTTTAATAAAATGTTTCGAAAGCTCTTGGCATAATAAAATAAACGTGTTTTAGGATTTTACCATTTGACTAAGATTTAGGAAAATCAACCTTATTCCACTTTCCTTTTTTGAAATAAAAGAATAAAGACAATGGAGCCTTACACTTTGATGAGAATGTAACATTTAAAAAGGTAATTTATGTAGATGACAAAAGAAGCACATTTTTCTGGCCCAAAGTAAACATCTCTGAGTTTAAGAAAAACTTTTGTCACCAAAAATTCAGATTACGCTCTTTTCTAAATACCTCAAAATGTTTCATTATTTGCTTCAGCAAAATGGTTTTTCATCAGGCCTAAACTATGTTTCTCCTTGTCCTTCATTCAGCTTCTAACAAAAGTAAAAAGTGAAATTATTGCAAACCTTATTGTTTAATTTACAATAATTTACATTCAGTCTAAAACCAGCAGAAACAGAGAACTGGTACAATATGTCCTATATTATTTTAATTTTAAATGACCTATAAATTGTCTTATTTAAATCTAAATATTTTGGATTTGGGCTAAAACCCCCAATGTTTTGAGACCCTACAAATGCCCCTGATGAGCATAATATAATAAAAACAAAATAGTACCTTAATGCCAGGACATACAGTTCAAAAACTACATACCTTGATCCAGATCAAACTCCTCCATGGTGCTGACAAAGTGAGGTCGGGAGTAGAAATTATGAGGTCCCGGCTGCTGGAGCCCACCCAGGCTGAACAGGCTTCGCTCATTCGCAGCGCAGCAGGAGAAAGCCCTCCGGCTGGGAATGCAGGGGTACCGAGTCCAGTTCTTCATCTCCAGGTCGAAAGCCTCCAGTGCTGTCACTGGCATCTTTCCCTGACGACCACCTGGACGAGGAGAAAGAATTATAAAACACAATTTTTTATAGCATAGCTTTAGAGGCTTACAGACATATTCAGTGCTGTAAACAAGTATGCTGTCCTTTACAGATTTTCCTGTTTTTGCTGTTCTGTCAGCTTAAATGCTTCAGATCATCAAACAAATAACAATATCAATACAAAGATAACCTGACCAAATACCAAATGCAGTTTCCAAATTATGATTTCATTATTAGGGAAGAAAAACTATCCAAACCAGCCAGGCCCTATGTGAAAAATGAATCGCCCCCCTTAATGTAAAATGGTGGTGCACCCCTTGGTGCAAAAACCTTCATTCTGGACTTGCTGGTGTGCTTGGGATGATTTACCTGCTGCATTGCTGGGGTGTGGTTGAGCTTAAGGTCATGAACTGATGGCTGGACATTCTCCTTTCAAGACTTTTTTCTAAAGAGTAATTATTGTTTTCAGACAAAACAGCAAGTAATCCCATCACCATGTTGGACTGTTGGTATAACCGTCTTTTGCTAAAATAGTGTTAATTTACACAAGATGTAACAGGACAGAAAAGGTTCCACTTTTGTCTCGTCAGTCCATAGAATGTTTTTACAAAGGTCTTTGTGATCATCAAGATGTTTTTTTTTTTTTTGGGCAAATGTGAAACATTGTTTGTGTTTTTTATTTTTTTTCTTGATCAGCAGTGGTTTTTGGCCTTAGTGTTCTCCAGTGGATGCTATTTTTGCCCAGTCTCTTCCTTATTGTTAAATCCTTACTACAGACCTTAACTATGGTAAGTGAGGGCTTAAGTGGTTTAGGGTAACATAGCACAGCAGGTCTTGATGCTCAATTTTGATTTTTTTGCTGAAATCTGATCTGATTTCTGTGTGGTCATTCAAACTACTAATTAAATGAGACTGCCATCAGACTTCAGTCTCAACAGTTCACAAGCCCGAAGCAGCCCCAATACGAACAAGGAGAATGTAGATTTCACACTGCAGCACACTGTTTATGGAGGTAATAATGGATGTTTTCATCACTGTATCAATAGAAAGTCGTTGAGCAAATCCAGCTAACAAGATTTTGGCTACATCATAACATGATGAAGAAAGGTCAGAAAAAAAACCCAACATCAACAGCCTTTTGTGGAGCAGTGACTGCTACTATTGTTACAGAAGTAGCAGTAGTAGCAGTCACTGCTCCACAATGGCCTTTTGTAGAGCAGTGACTGCAACTTCTATAGAGAAGTCTGTGTTGATGCATCGGAGCCAGGACAATGACGTGAAATGAGACATGACCATTCAGATTGTGAAGGTTTTGAAAACAATGGAATACGTATCAGTACGAATATTGAATTGGTAAAAAAAAAAAAAACGGAAGTGGGCCATTCTCATTGATATATGGCTGTCTCTCTTGCTGTCTCTCTCGCTCCACAGTACAGGTTAAGGGGCACGTAACCTGGTGTGTGTGTTTCTGCACTGCTGAGACATACAGCCTCAGAAAAAGAAAGGATGGGGCAAGGAGGTGTATGTCTTCAGTCTGGGAGTTTCAGCGTTTTGGGATTATGATTATTGATTAATTAATATGTGTCAATAATTATAATTAAAAATCATAATTTGAGAAAATTTATTTCTTAACCAAAAATCCTCATTTATGAATTGAAACCAGAGATGTCTTCTGGTGTTGTAATTGTGGCTCAACGCCTTTGATAATTACAACCGTTAAATACTCAGTAATAATTGATAACTATTACCAGAGATGTCACTGTTTAATCAACCATTTCTGAAACGTGGGGAACTTTAACCTTATTTTGACTGACAAATCACTCTTGCACAAAATAAACACAAACAACTTCTCTTTATCTACGTGAATCTTTATTGAATCAACCGCCTGATCAACCGCCTGATCCACTTCGCTATTCCGATTCAATGATCTTCACCTAATCAAACATGCAAAGTTCTACACAGAAGGGTAAAATATCTAACTAAACAAAATAAAGCAAAACAGCAGTGGGTGCGTATGGAATCAACCAGCAGTTATGTCAAAAGTGATAATATGACAATGGAATATGGTGTTGAACAAAGCTTTGGGAGCGCAGCCTGCCAGAAAGTGTAGCTCAGTGAGATGCACAGTCGTAAACCTTCCCCCCAGCAAGGTTGTAAACCCCGAGGACACAGGATAATAAAACTTTTGGCGGCAAGCCAGTAAGCAGGAAAAGTTGAAGACAATGAAAATGGTTGATTTTCACCATAAGGTTATTATAGCAGTCCAGTTTCACAGCACGCCTGCTCTCAGGTGTTCACACAGTAAAAGCACAATCTTCGAGTTCCACGCGTCCGCGGATACTCCAAGAAAGTGGTCAATCTCCGTCATTTGGCCTCCTTGGCGAAAAGGAAAAAATATGATCTGACCGTCAGCAGTCGACTAGTATCACGCAAGGAGGGAAAGTTGCATCTCCTTGAAACTCCGTGGTTTTTGGTTACGTATTAAACTCAGGTCTTCGATTGGCAAAGTGAAATGTCTGGCCTTCTCATTCCAGAAACCTCTTTCATGAATTTTTCGTTGGCCAACGAATTAGAATAAATGAAGAATCCACGTGGGACCTCTTCTTCTCCAGAGAGAGATGCTTCAGATGTTGGTCCGGTATCCAACGTGAAAAGCTTTAAAGGGGGCCACCTTCATTTATGCTTTCCCATGACGTCAGACTTGGGACGCCCCGTCATGTCAGCCGTTGTGGCCGCTGGGATTTGTAGTAACGGACTGTCCTGGGATACAAAATGCCGGACGGTCTGGTAGCGTCCAGCAACGTGCAAATGGTCCAATATTCAGCAAACAAGTGGTCCAACAAGCGAGTCAGATACCTAAGTGAGCCACACGAACGGCAATGATTGTTAAAGTAAAAAAATCAAGTGTGACCCGAACCGAGCCTTTGGTCGTGCCCGATGGCCAGGCCAGGCCGGTGCTCCCGATAGCCAGTCCACCCCTAAGCCTAGGTGACAAGAGTCACATGAACCCTGTTTTAAGGTATCAGTTTACAAATTGTGACACAATAATCACAGCTATGCAGCTTGAGCTGTTAAAAATCAATTGATAGCATGAGGATCTTTATAGCACAGTAAGTATACCTGTCCACACTATAATGCATAGTTCTCACACTGCTTATAAATTTATGTTTAAGAGTACATATTTGAGACATATTTAATTCAAATTGGATAAGAAATAAGGGCGCAATGACCGTTTTTATTGCAGATACAAGCTCATCCCGCCTCGGAACACCATGGTTTTGTTGACATACATCAATGCATAGCAATGGTGCCTGCATGCGCACATCACTATCTATAGCAGCTAATAATCCATTAGTATATATCAATGGTTCAGACAGCCATGAACATTGGAAATGGGTCACATTTAGGCAGAAAAATATGAAAGTGTGAACTGGCCTTGGATGTTGTTCCGGATTGCTTTGTGAACTCCTGGACAGTAACGTGCAGTCAGGGGAGGCAGGTGAGACAATACCTCACCAGTCATCATGAGAAGTAAAATCATGGCAATGATAAGACAAAATCAATGTGTCCTTTTAACTGTTCTAAGTATTTGTTTTATCTATGATTTTAACATTTTTATAGTCAAAATTGCTAAATTTATGCTTGATTCAAATACATAGGAGAAAAGCAAGTTGAGGCAGTGAATAGGTGTGCCTCACCACTGATGCCGCTGTGTCACACTCCCTGACTGATACAGGCAGTTGGCATATGCCCATTGCTGTCTCTCTTTATATCGCTAACATGTATGCTGGATTACACATGTACTAAACATATTGGTGTTACACAGTCTGTCCAATATAATTAATGAATGTCATCTCAGTCATCAGTCATTTTCAACTGCTTCTTTCATAGTGGGTCGCCAGGAAGCTGGTGCCAATCTCCAGCAGTCTATGGGCGAGAGGTGGGGTACACCCTGGACAGGTCGCCAGTCCATCGCAGGGCAACACAGACACACACAGGACAAATACTCAGTCACACCTAAGGGCAGTTTAAAGAAACCAATTAACCTAACAGTCTGTGGACTGCAGGAGGAAGCTGCAGTACCCGGTGAGAACCCACACATGCATGGGGAGAACAGTGGGGCAGTGCTGAGCCCCATAGACACAGACAGCTAACGGCATGTTAGCTTCAGTTATGCAGAGGGAAGGGGTTGTTTCACTGACAAGTCCTGTAACCATACTCTTATTTAAATTTGGTCTGACTAAATGGAAGATTACTCGGAACACTGGGAAAGGAGGTTTTAGAAAGAGGAAGACCAACTCTGGAGCTGAAAGATCTGCTAAACAAGTGGGAGAAAGGTAACCCACTCTTTTCATCAGGAGTGCTATACCCAAAAAGAGTGTGGATTCTACAGATTTTACTCAGCATTGAATGGGCAGCACAGACTGAACATTAGTATCCACAGCGCAAAAGTGAGGGAGAACCAAGAGATTTTAAAAGACTTGATAAATGCAACCTTCTTCCATGGACTTCGTATACAAATAAATATAAGATCATACACAATTTTCAGTTTTAACCAAAAGATCAGTGAAAATTAAAAATAATTTTCAATAATCAAATTTGATCTTATATGTCATCGACTGTGGCTGTAGTGGACCAAAATGCAGACAAGAGCTATGCAGCAGCATGTTCAGAGAAAGCTTCATTTTTAATTAAAGGTTTTTCCAAGCTTTACACGAATAGCTTTCAAACTTTGTTTTTTCCAGGAGGAAACATAGCACCAACAGAACTTAAACAGGGGTTGTGAACGGGGTAGAACGGAAGGAACCAGCGGAGAATAATAAGAACAACCAGGTATATAAGCAGGGAGAGGAAGAGAGTGGACCAATGAGAGGAAGCTAAGTTAATCAGAGGAGAAGTGGGAACAGGTGCGGGAACTGGCTGTGGAGGCTGAGGGAATGAATGGTTACTATGGTGACCGGACTGGGAGACACAGGGACACTGGAGAAACTAAACTATAAAATAAGCCAAAGGGAAACTAGATCTAAAGATAAAACACTAACTCACAAGGAGGAGCAGGGAAGCAAAAACCAACAATCTAAAACACCAACAAGAACGTAAAGGGAAGTAACCAATAATTATTACAACTGCCAGAGAGGAACTAAACACATAGAACTATACAAACATAAGGAATCAGGGAGGACAAATAATCTAAAGGGAAACAAACCTCTGGGTAAATAATAACTGAAGGGGATCTAAGGACAAGGGGAGGAACAGGGAAAAGAAAATAATAAACTATAAGAATGCTGCAAGAACAAATAACCTAACAGTAAACAAGCACAGAAACACTAAGCGAGAAACGAAACTTGAAAACCCAAAGAAGCAAAGATAACTTTTCTTTTCTTGCTATGGTATTGTTGAACAGTATGGAGTTGATTAAAGCATAATTAAAGATTTAAAAAATAATTAAATGTTTCAATTAAGGTCAAAATTGAAATATAAGCCTCTATTTTGGTTTCATTTATTTGTATATCCGACCCCATAGGAGTCTGTACCTCAAAAGTCATAAACCTATTGAACGTCATAGCTCCTGGATGAGTCATTAGTACACTCTGAGTATTTTTGTTATACAGGCAACTCTTGGAAAGGTTCATCACTGTTTCATGTTTTCTCTGCTTGTAGATAACGAGTCTTACTGTGATTCACTAGAGTCCCAATGCCTTAGAAGTAGCTTTGTAACCCTTATTATACTGTTGGGTGTCAGTGACCTGGTTTCTGATCTGTTCTTGAGTTTCTTTAGATCGGGGCATGATTTGTTGGTTTTCAGAGCCAATATTTACAAAGATTCTCAAAGCCTTCTCAGAGAGTTCCTATCCTAGTCTAAAAATTCTTGCCAAGGAGTTTTAATTTAAGAGTGATTCAGCTAACTGCCGAGAGCGACTCTGAGCAAGAAGACAACAGAAATTCCTATGAGGAGGTGTGGTTGACCCCTTAGCAAGGTGCGACACTGTCTTCTAAGAACTGTGATTGGTTGTTGAAAAAGACTAAAATAAAAAAAATAAAAAATGTGCTGCTAGTAATTATTGGAGAGAAATTAATTGATCATAGAATTTAGAATTGATTCGGAAATGCAAGAATAAATTAATTGTCACACAGCATCAGAATGTTTGAATCTTATTTACATACTCATTAATATTTTGATTTGCTTATTATGTTTAGGATGTGACATTTTGGACTTTGTGTTTTGTTTTGTTTACTGATTATCATATTTCTCCAGCCCCTCTGGTTAGGTTGTGTTTACTTGTTTACATTTTGTTTGTTTACATCCTAGTCCTTGTGTTCTCTGCTTCCCTTCCTGTCTGTTCAGTCTGTGTGGTGTTAGGTTTCATGACTCTGTAATCTGGTTTGCTTTATGGGTTCCTTGTTCGTTCTTAGATTTGGTGTTTCTTATGTTCCCTTCAGTTTCTCAGTTTCCTTCAGTTCATGTTTATCCCTGATTCTTATGCTTTATTTTTTATCTTTGTTTATAGTTTTGTTTTAGGTCTGCTCGGTGTCTTGTTAATTACTTGTATTAGGTTCACCTGTTCCCTCTGCCTTCCTGCCTCCTTGCCTCACCTGTCCTTAGTTCCTTTGATTACCTGCCTTTGTTTTCTCTCTGCATATTAGTTGGTTTGTTTCATTATGTTTTGTGGGTTCCTTGCGTTACAACTTGACCCTTTATCCACGTCCCTGCCTTGAGTCTCCATGTTCATGCAGTGTCTGTAGTGTAAGTGTTTGGATCTCGACCCTGTTCAGTACCTGCAGTGTTTTTGTTACGTTTTGACCATTTTGATTAAAGCTGAGAGACTGCTTTTTTGAAATGCTGCTTCCAAGCTCTTGTCTGCGCTTCGGTCCACTCCAAAACCCCACCGTGACAAAATATTTAAATTCTTCTGTACTATATTGTAATTTTGTTCACTCCATATTCATGGTTATTTATTATTGTTTCTATTATTTATCTATCCTTCCTAATATGACCGTACTAGTGGTGCACCTTTAATCTGTCCTGCTGCTGAAACTATTTAATTTTCCCCTTAGGCAAATGATAAAGTTTATCTTATCTCTATATTAATTATTGTATGATTGTTATAGAAGTTTGCTCATTTACTTGACTGTTTAGAAGGTGGATCCCAGCAAATTTTATTAATTGACTTTATCATTGTACAGAGAATATCTCTGCTTTCTCTTGGTCTTTTCTCCATCTTCTCTGCTTAAGACATTCTTAGGCTCACTAAATGTCCTCCTCACTAACATTTGTTCACTTTAGGAGCTGTTTTAAGGCATAAGATGCTTTGTGAATAAATTCTGTCTTACCAATGTAAAATTCTAAGAAAAATCTTAGAATTCAAGACGTCCTTAGATTTTTCTTAAAATGATGTCACTAGGAGCTACTTTTAGTCTTAATGTTCTTTGTGAATTAGGACCCAGATCATTTAGGCTATTTTGTGTTGTTTCAAGGTCTGAAACATTTGCAAGTGACAAAAAAGCTAATTAAAACTGAACAAATCTGAATGTAGGCAAATACTTTAAAACTCCACTGTCTTTGTTCAATTATAAGAAATTGATTAATTTTAATAAATCATATCATAGTAAAAATACACAAAATATAATAATAAGTTATCATAAACTGTGGTATGCCTTAAAAAATGTAAATAAATAGTTTATAGTTTATATATATATATATATATAATTACAGAAATGTTCCAGGTAGGGCATTTACATGAGGAGAGATGTAGGGATAAATAAACAATTTCTGATATTGTTAATGCAGAACTTGTCTTCTCAACTGTCACATAGTTTCTGTCACATTTATATCAAAATCTACCAACCATGTAGACCAGGTCTGAGATTACATTTCAGTTTGGGCTACAGAGAAAAGCGCAGCAGTAGGTTGCACCCCTAGGATGAGTTATTTACTGTGACAAATCATAACTTAACCTTGAAAAATACAGCTACAAAAGGAAAGTAAAATGGTAATAGAACACTGAGTGAACAAGATGGATTCCAAGGGAGGAACAAAGGAAATGTGCTAAAAGGTAAAAAACACAAAAAGTTGCAGTTGCCAGGGGTTACATGATTCGAGAAAGATCAATGGAGGATAAGAGAGTGCAAACCACAGAAAAAAGGGAGGCAAATGAGAGAATGACAAAGAGAAATTGTGGAGAGAAGTGACTGAAAGAGGAGAATATGGGGGAGTGAAAGAAGATAGTTGAAGAGGGTCAGCTGGAGTGGGCAGGATAACATGCAGATCGATAGTTATAGTGAGACAAAGAGTAGGGAGACAACTGAGTAGGAAGCATTAATGTGAGAGAAAGGAAGGAGATTCTGAGCAAAAAGAGCAGTTAAATGCTGTAGAATACTGTGGATGGGTTTCTGTGAGAATCAGCAGGTATTTGGATGTTAAAGTAATATTTTACAATACATTTGAACTCTGGCAGAAGTGACCATACCCCTTTAAATCCTCCACATTTTCTCATACATTTTGGTGGATTTTGTGTGATAGACCAACACAAAGTACACTTTAAAACATTGTTGGAACAGCAGAACAATCAATACATCAATCAACAATTATTTATATAGCACTTTACAAAATCCAAAAGGTGACTAAAGATCTTAACAGTAAAAATTGGGGGGTAGCTTATTTCACATCTTAGGGACAATCCCCCCGCTGTTTGAGTATTTAATGTTGGTGGATTCACTAAGGTCAACTACCAATGTCAAGGTACAATGTATGGCAGAGTTTATTTTAGTGTTCACTCTGTCTCTGGGCTGTTCCGCACCAAAGCCAGTTTTAGTTTCTTCATAAAGCCAGAGGTTTTGAACAGATTCTCCAGCAAGAAATCCACTTCGTTCATCTTTCATCTTTTGCTCTTTTGACATCAGTGCCCTATTGTGTTTATAAAGAGTGATAATTTCTGAGAGATAAGATATTTTATGTCCTTAAAAGCAACCATTAAAATCTTCATCTTATTTCTAAAATCAACTGGATGCCAGGGAGGTGATAACAGCACTAGGGTGATGTGGTTGCACATGTATTGGTTAAAAGACGGGCAGCAGCATTTTGGACAAACTGAAGGCAAAGACTGGGGGAAAGCCAACATAAAGAGCATAGCCATAATCAACTCTTGAACTGTTAAAAACAAAAACAGCTTTTTCCAGGTCATAACAACTAAGAAAAGATTTAAGTTCAGCAAAGTTACAAAGCCAGGAAAAGCATGCTCTGACAACAGAATCAGTTTGCAGCTGTGAAAAGTAACTTCCAGATTTTTTACTTTCTGCATGAAAGTTGGGGCCAAAGTATAAGGGGTCATTAGGAACATTATTCTGAATTTACTCTCACACACACTACTGAAATGCTCTTACACACACTACTGAAATGTTACATGCTTTTACACACATTACTGAAATGTTACATGCTTTTACACACACTACTGAAATGTTCCATGCTTTTACACACACTACTGAAATGTTACATGCATTTACACACACTACTGAAATACTCTTACACACACTATTGAAATGTTTTCAAATTATTTCAGTAGAAATGGAAGTTGCAAAGGCGAGATGAAAGGCTGTGTCCTTCTAAGGCGGCATTTGTGGGCCGATTACGTCACAGCGATGCAACAAAGGCTGTTCAAATTCGAAGGCTCCTCCAAAGGGAGCCAACAAATGCGACCTACTTTTCCCCAGATATGAAGGATGGGTCCAGTGTATTCTTCGTGGCCCACCTTATCCCATGATTCATTGCAGAGGACAGAGAAAAGCTGTTTGTAAAGTTGAATATATTACGCTTTCTGTGGAACATAAATACCTTTTACAATGTTTTCAGGTGAGAATTTAATTGTGTAAACCTGAAATATCTGCTCCATTTACCCAGATATCACATGATTGCAAAGGTGCTGTGGCATGTTCGGAAATGTCCTCACCCGCTGAGCTAACAGCCGGCTCGCCTCACCAGGTGTCAGCTGACCGGGCGGCTGAGGCTCGCTATACCGGGTGAAAAAGCCTGACTCCCGGCACATTGTTTTCAAACTCCCACTGGGTTTCCCCAATGAGTGGAAGTTAAACACAGATATTATTCAGTCAGATGATACTTGTTAGGATTATTAATCTGAGAATATTAATTAATATTTAATATTAATATTTTAATATTTTATCAAATAATATTTCGGTCTGTTAAGGGTTGTCCTGTGAATACCAGCCCAGTAAGGCAATGGTATTAGGATAAAATGGAAAGGTGTCCACACACATGGAATGAATTCACACAATTTCTTAAAATACAAGAATTTATTAACAAAAATAAGTCAACTCAAAGTCAAACATATTTCAATCAACAAACGTTTTACTATGCTAAAACAATCCAACTAAACTACCAAGCAGAATTAAAGAATAATGAAGACTAATGGGCTATGTACAATATAAACAAGTTGATTAAAGATGGTTGAAAATCATGACCAAAAGAGTGATGCAACATTACCATGCAACTTTTATGTTTGAGGACCAAGGATTATCTTGAAGAATCTGGAAATGAAGTCAAGTTAGTCATGGAACCAACTTAGGCAATAATCAGCAAATGTTTAGACAACCGTTCACAATGCAAGATCAGATAAAATATTCTTTCAATTAAATAATGTTTTAAATAATGATCTGAATAAAACCAACCTTCTGGATGACCATTTCTCAACGGTGTCTAATTAGCTGCCATTATTTATTAAAATAATATTTAAAGACATATTATTAAGGGAGTATTTTGAAAAAGAGCCAAATCTTTCTGGAGAAATTGGGCTTAATGGTGTTTACTTAGTTATCAAATTTAGTAAAATGATGTTTAGGGACTATTATTCACTAGCTTGAAAACTAACAACCTTTCTGTTAAATACTCTTTGGTAGCAAGCACGTGTTCTTACCGGTTAGCAGTTGAGCTAACAAAAGAAGCTGATAGCTTAGCACCAGAATCAAGCACATACCTTTAAAATACCAGGGTTAATAAAAGGGTTAAAACGCATAAGCGAGGACGGCGCGTTATGATCAACCTTCTGTTTAAAATCACCCTTTAAATAAAGTTTGTCTTCACTTTAAAAACACACAAATAAAGACCACAACCTGAACACATGTACTGCAGATATTCTGCTAGCACCCAGATAGCTGAGTTCAACACAGACAAAACCAAACTTCATGAAATGAAAAACGCTTAGATCATTTCAATCTAAATGTTTCTATTATTGTTCTGCCCAAACGTAACCTCTAACCATGCTGAGGAAAAGCTGTCCGGGGCGGCGAAGAAGTTTGAAGAGAGCTCCGTGGATGAAGCGGTTAGCTGCCAGCTAACCTCCGGAGCAGTGGCTTGGCCGCCCGTTCTGTCCGCTGACCACACTGCACGTTAACTGCCGTAATTCGGTTTCCGTTGTCCTTCCTTGGGAAACCTCTGCACTCGGCGTCATGCTGGGAACTCTCTGGAAACAGTTCGCTTCTGCAGATCTCAGAGAGAACAGTCAAGCAATGCTTGTACCTTGATTACCCAGTTCATGAATGAAAATCACCGGATACGCAGACAGTGATTTATTTCTACTTATCTTGTGCATATGATCGCATGATCTTATGACACCCTTGGATCCAGTTTGCAAAGTTTATGTCTGTTTGCCAGCAAAGAGACATTAGCGCGCCTGTTTCCCCTCCAATCCCGATGATCACCGGCACGGAATAGATCGGACCATTGGAAAGGTGGGGGGTTTTTACGGACAGTGGCATCATGGGAAGTCCGCTTTCACGTTAGAGACTAAAATACACCCTTCAATCAAACCTTTTGACAGGTGACCTTTGACCTGAAAGGGGGTCATGGGGGATTGAGATCAGGTGGTGTGAGGGTGTGTCCGAGGGGCATAACCGTGGATGCTGATTGGTTGTCGTCATTAGGGGCGAAACCTTAAATGAACCAATAATAATACAGGGGTGTGTTTAAGGGTGTTACGGGGAAGGCCTTAAATGAACCAATTACAACTCAGGGGTGTGTTTAAGGGTGTTATTAATAATCTGTATGTTTTTCAGGCGTTAATACATCTAAAAAAGACATGCATCCTTTTATATTTTTAAAGGTATAATCAACTTAATGCTGGCCTGTCACATGAAATCCTAATAAAATGAACTGTGTAACCTGACAGAATTGTAAGTTCATTTTGCTTTACAGCAGGACCTATTTGCTGAATATATGAGCCAGTCGAAATCAGTTCAAAATAGAAAAAGACCTAAAAAGTAAATAAAGATTGTGCTTCACTACAGTGGTAGAACGAGCAAACCTTCCACTTCTGCGTCAACAGACTGGAAACCAGGAGAAAGAGGTAAGACAAATATGAAATTAACAGAAAAACTTTACGATCCCTCTGTATACTGTTTCCAAGTTATAAATTGACTCTAGCAATGATGTGTTTGTTTTGAATAATGAGAGACTACATTTTAGGAAAAGGAATGATAATTTTAGTTACCTGTAGCTTTTCTAAAACATTTTTTTTATTTTTCATCTTAGAGCAAATGTTATTCTGTAACTGAACTCCCAGTCAACATCATCCTTGGCCTTTTGATTCAATTTCCTGACCAAGTGTGTAACACAGGGCAATAAAGTAATTAGAACTCTCTGAACCCCCCGCTCCAAAAGAGTCAATACATAGATTCATGAACAGGTGAGACCCCCAGGGCCTGATGTATATCAAAGTTTGCTGGTTTCTCATTGCTAATACGCGCTTCTAAAAGGAAATTCTTGTTTTTGATTTTGGTAAAGTTTATAGACACAGCGTCCCCATGTCAGAGCTCACTGAGTTATGAGTTATTGAATCTGCTTCTAACAATTCTCAGAAGTACAATGTCATCTTTAGAAGTAGGTATTCATCTTTAAGAAATCATTAAATGCATGTGAATGTTCTCTAATATTGTTTATATATATATATATATTGTTTCTTTGTCTTAGAACCCACCACTGATGACCTTGAGGATTTCATCTTGACTCAATCAGAATATGGTAAGTAATGTTAAATGCAACAATATTTTATAGTTAACAAATAAATCAGCTAACATTGAACAAATTTATAGATTTGATAAGAGAGGTAAACCCAAATGATCAAGTTGGTGGGATCAGCGGCAGGAATCGGCCTTCCCCGCGACAATCAAAGTTGAGAAGGTGGATTATCTTCAAAAATGAGAACCCGACAACATCTGAACTTTCTTCTAACAAAGAATTAAAATCTGAATTGTTAAATACGCCTCTGCAAATTATCATCATTTCCCCTGAAAACACACCGGATAAGTTACCAGCTGCTCCTGGGCCAGAAAGTAAGCCCTGAAAAACTATTTGTTTTCTTTGAGAGTGAATGTGTGATTATTAGAGACTTGTTTTAAACCTCAGATAAAAACTGTTTACAGATTCGACAGAGAACGCTCTGGAAGAGAGCAGCACCAGCTGATTTGATCAAGCAAACTAAAGCCGAACTTGGAATACTGCCATCAGCTGTCGAGCAGCAAGGTGGGTGAAAATACATAGAAAACAACAATATATATAAATATGTCTTTTGAAGCCGCCCACCAGAAGGTCGCTTTTCAAAGATCAAGGCAGCGTTTCACACAAGCGCATCAGTCCCGTACAACAAGACGTGAAATCTGGAGCGAAGCGAAATTCATCGCACAGACCCTTCCCCGGAGTAAGTTATAGTATTTAAAATTTGTTTATAAACCTACATGTAATAAAGTTATAGGAATTCACTTCCTCCCTTAAAAAAACTCGTTTATTTTAAAACTATTATTATCATTTATTTATGAGCGCTGTGCTGTGTAACTTTATTTTATTTTGATTTTACAGAATATTTAACACCAGCCAACTTCTCCCTCCAACCCACTGGAGAACTCTGATCGAAGCAGACTGGCCTCCCTTTGACCAGGATGGAACCTTTTCCTCCCAGGGTTTTGGTTCTTCCTTGGACTTCCTAGCCTTTTCTTGGCCTGGTGCTGGCTCCGGTTGCGGACCCGGTTCCTGGAGCCCCTGGGGACCAGAGCAACGCTTGTGAGAGCCTTAATGAGCAGTACATTTAATTCTTACCTACTGAATTAATTTGAATTCCCCTTTTTTTTTTCTGCTTTAATTTGTTTATTTCAATATATATATTTGTTTTGTTGTTCATCCTTTTTTACAGAGGTAACGTTAATGGTAGGACAGATCCGATCCAGACCCGGACAGGAACGTCGCAGCAAGAATGCCTCTCAAGCAGCAGCACGGGACCGTCGGAATAAGGCCTCTTCGTTAACGCTTCTGGCTGCATGTCAGATTCTGTTACAGAAGCAGTTTGGTGACATCAAGGTGATTTTAAACTGAACTGATCCACTGTTTTTTTTTTGTGTTTTTTTTTTTCTGTTGGGTTGTTTGATTTTTCTTATGCTCATATACAGGTCCTTCTCAAAATATTAGCATATTGTGATAAAGTTCATTATTTTCCATAATGTCATGATGAAAATTTAACATTCATATATTTTAGATTCATTGCACACTAACTGAAATATTTCCGGTCTTTTATTGTCTTAATATGGATGATTTTGGCATACAGCTCATGAAAACCCAAAATTCCTATCTCACAAAATTAGCATATCATTAAAAGGGTCTCTAAACGAGCTATGAACCTAATCATCTGAATCAACGAGTTAACTCTAAACACCTGCAAAAGATTCCTGAGGCCTTTAAAACTCCCAGCCTGGTTCATCACTCAAAACCCCAATCATGGGTAAGACTGCTGTCCAGAAGGCCACTATTGACACCCTCAAGCAAGAGGGTAAGACACAGAAAGAAATTTCTGAATGAATAGGCTGTTCCCAGAGTGCTGTATCAAGGCACCTCAGTGGGAAGTCTGTGGGAAGGAAAAAGTGTGGCAGAAAACGCTGCACAACGAGAAGAGGTGACTGGACCCTGAGGAAGATTGTGGAGAAGGGCCGATTCCAGACCTTGGGGGACCTGCGGAAGCAGTGGACTGAGTCTGGAGTTGAAACATCCAGAGCCACCGTGCACAGGCGTGTGCAGGAAATGGGCTACAGGTGCCGCATTCCCCAGGTCAAGCCACTTTTGAACCAGAAACAGTGGCAGAAGCACCTGACCTGGGCTACAGAGAAGCAGCACTGGACTGTTGCTTAGTGGTCCAAAGTACTTTTTTCGGATGAAAGCAAATTCTGCATGTCATTCGGAAATCAAAGTGCCAGTACCCCATAGAGAATCTGTGGGATATTGTGAAGAGAACGTTGAGAGACTCAAGACCCAACACTCTGGATGGGCTAAAGGCCGCACTTTTCTTCACAACTTTTGTTTAGTGTACAAAGCCATATTTAGTCTCAACTATATACTGTTTTTATATTTTATTAGTGTCCAACAGTTGTACTGAAAAGATTGTGGCAATATTAAAATGAGAGTTAATACAGACAGCACACTCTATCATGGAAACATAGATAGAGTGGCACTGCCTCCATAAGACCTCAGCAGTGCCACAGGCTGATTGCCTCCATGCCACACCGCATTGAAGCAGTCATTTCTGCCAAAGGATTCCCGACCAAGTATTGAGTGCATAACTGTACATGATTATTTGAAGGTTGACGTTTTTTGTATTAAAAACACTTTTCTTTTATTGGTCGGATGAAATATGCTAATTTTGTGAGATAGGAATTTTGGGTTTTCATGAGCTGTATGCCAAAATCATCCGTATTAAGACAATAAAAGACCTGAAATATTTCAGTTAGTGTGCAATGAATCTAAAATATATGAATGTTAAATTTTCATCATGACATTATGGAAAATAATGAGCTTGATCACAATATGCTAATATTTTGAGAAGGACCTGTAAATGGATAACCGAATCAGACTTGCCCTGGATGAAATAAAAAATTTTGTAACTGAGCTTAACGAAATCCCTATAGCTGCACATGTTTTAGAGGATGAAGCATCTCTTGTTAACAACCACAATGAAGATCAGCACGGTGACTTTTTAAACTTAATCGATCAGGCTCTTGAAGATTTAAACAGACCGTCTCCACCTGACCAAAATTTAAACGTATTAGATCAGATTCATGAAAATTTAAATACACCGTCTCTACCTGACAGTCATCAAAATCCTTCAACATCACACAATGCTGATCAGCATGGGGGTAATTTCAATCAGGAGGTAGCAGTCAGTTCTGATCAAATAGGGCGAAATCCTCCAGCGGTTGTTGAACGTGAATGTTTTAATAACTATGAAATAAGGAGACCTTTTACCATCCCGCCGCCCTGTCCAGGTAACGTTCCAGATCTAGCTGCATTCTATACAAACATCTTGCGTATTGTCATTGAATTAGCCGACGCCGCAAGATCTTTAACCAGACGTAACAACGTTGTGCAGCTGGAATTAATGGGTGAAAATCTCAATCGTCACGTCACATTTACTGTTACTGATGATGGAAATATGATCCTGCCTGCTTTCGAGGATTTTTTGGACGATTTAATACAATCGAATGCAGATGTACCTGTAGATAATAACCTGGAATTTGTTCTTCAGGTAGTTAATAATCCAACAGGAGGGTCGAAACGTAAGGCTACAGGAACGTTAGACTGTGAACTGATTAATAAGAAAATGCGTCACCTGTATGTTGTAGATAATACCGGTAATCAGTTATACTTTGCAATCTGTCTCGCACACGTCTCTGACCCTGAGCTTACTGATGACCGTGCTGTAGAACTGGGGAGGAAATGGCAGGACCAAGCTGGCGTCGATGAGCAAACAGCTGTTACTTTTAGTGATATTGATAAATTTGAAAACATTCTGAAGAGAAAAATTGTAGTGTTTCACAGAACCACAAGCTCTACAGCTCTGTGTAAATTTGAGACCAGTTTCCCTGATTGTTCAAACCCTCTGTTTATGCTGTTATTTCAAGGTCATTACTATGGGATAAAAAATCTCAAAGGTTTTATAGGGTGCAGATATGTCTGTGGGTACTGTTACAGCGGATATGAGAATACAAACACACACCATTGTGAAGGTTATTGTCCAGTGTGTCAAACATATAAATGTATGCAAGAAATCGCGTAACCTGTGCAGGCTGTCAAATAATCTGTCGTAATTCTTCATGTTTCAGCAGACACAGCGAACCGCGCAATAGAAATAATGCTGACAGACCAATGAGTGACTGTGAGTTGGTAAAACTGTGTAAAGTATGCAAAAGGATATACGTTATTCCAATCAGTAAACCGAATAAACCACATGTGTGTAATGTAAAATGCTGTATTTGCGGTGAAAATGTACCTTCCGGCCTAGACATTACATGCGATGATCATAAGTGTTACATTCAGCCTTGCAGTGCAATTAATCAGCTTGATGATAAACTGATTTTTATGATTTTGAATGCTTCATCAATGAGAGCGGCGTGCACACCCCCTTTCTGGTCTGTGCTAAAACGTTGAAAGGTGATTAATGGCACGCTTATGGGTTAGACTGCACCCAAAAATTTCTTCTGCATTTAAGGAGGCTGATGTACAGACGCTTCACCTTAATAGCTCATAACGCACGTGGATATGACAATACCTGATTCTCACAGCTATGCTGCAGTTAGGTATTAAACCTCATCTCATCATGCTAGGAAGTAAAGTTCTCTGTTTAACCGACCCTGATTACAGGTTAAAATACATTGATAGCCTGTCCTTCATGTGTATGAAGCTGAGTGCCATGCCGAAAGCATTAGGCTTTACCGATCAAAGCAAGGGTTTTTTTCCCCACCTATAACAGCGCCTCCAATACGTGGGGTCATACCCTGCTTCATCTTGTTACGCTGTAGAACGCATGAGTCTTCAAGAACAACAGGTGTTTAACAGCTGGTACAGAGAAGCGAGCAAAGAGGTCTTTGACTTTGAGAAAGAAGCTATTCGTTATTGTAAAAATGACATTGAAATTCTTTCTCAAGGCTGCTTAAAATTCAGAGACGAGTTCTTTAAGGAGACAAGTGTGGATCCGTTTAAATCCATCACAATAGCATCTGCGTGCATGAAGGTTTTTGTAACCAATTTCCTTCCTCCAAAAACCTTAGCCATTCCATCACCTCTGGATTACAGACGTAGCAGTAAAACGTTCTCCAGCGTGTCCATTCAATGGCTCGGCTGGATTGCAGACAGCAGAACCATATTTATCGAGCATGCTTTAAATAGGGGTGAAAAGAAAATTGGTCCATATTCTGTGGATGTGTATACAGAGATTAACGGTGTCAGTTGCGTTTGAATTTTACGGCTGTTTTTTCCACGGCTGTAAAAAGTGTTACATGCCTCATGACAAGTGTCCGTTGAGAGGGGTCGCATTTGAACAGTTTTACGCCGCGACATTCGAGAGAAGCAAGGTGCTCCAAACTGTGTATGGCCTTCGTCTCCAGG
The DNA here is from genome assembly GCF_021462225.1 of Girardinichthys multiradiatus. Classification (NCBI taxonomy): domain Eukaryota; kingdom Metazoa; phylum Chordata; class Actinopteri; order Cyprinodontiformes; family Goodeidae; genus Girardinichthys; species Girardinichthys multiradiatus. The sequence goes on along the minus strand of NC_061794.1, from coordinate 7,985,093 downwards.
TAATCTGGGAGCATGAGTGGACTGAAATGAAAAAAACCCACCCGGGGGTGATCAGCTTTCTTGAGCAAGTTAACGCACCGTTATCACCCCGGGATGCTCTGTATGGTGGACGCACCTGCGCTATGAGACTGAGGTACACAGCGGGGCCAGGTGAAACTGTACATTATGTGGATTACACATCTCTGTACCCTTATGTAAACGCCAACTGCGTTTTTCCCCTCGGTCACCCCACCATCATATGCAAAGATTTTGATGACCCCAGCAACTACTTCGGTATAATCAAAGCTGTGGTCTACCCACCACGAGGCCTGTTTTTCCCCGTTTTACCTTACAGAACATCCCAAGGTAAACTTGTGTTCACTCTCTGCTGCACATGCGCTGAAATAAATAACCAGTCAGGTCCCTACATGCATAATGATGAGGACAGAACTCTGACAGGTGTGTGGGTGAGTGTAGAGTTTTGTAAAGCATTGCAGTGTGGTTATCGCCTCGCTAAAATCAAAGAGCAGTGACACAATCTTCAAAGGGTATATCAACACCTTCCTGAAATTAAGCAGGAGGCTTCAGGCTACCCGTCTGAAGCAGTGGATCAGGAGAGCAAGTCAAAGTATGTAGCAGACTACAAACTCCATCAGGGTATCCAATTAGACCCTGAGAAAATCGAGGTGAACCCTGCCAAAAGGCAGGTGGCAAAACTGTGTTTAAACAGTTTTTGGGGGAAATTTGCACAAAGAAGTGATCTGTCTCAGACCACAGTCATCACTAACCCTGATGAATTTTTCAGCTTCGTGTTCTCGAGTAAATATAGAGTGAACTACTTTCATTTTTTCAACCCTGAAATGTGTGTAGTGCAGTGGAACTTCAGTAAACGTGTCATCTCTCCACCAAACAAGGCAAACAATGTGTTTATTGCTGCATTCACCACCGCTTATGCACGTTTAAAACTTCTCAGGAGCATGGAGAAGTTACAGGACAGATTGATTTATATTGACACGGATAGTTTGATTTATGTGACAAAAAGTGGTGAAACTCCTTTGGAGCTTGGAAATTATCTGGGTGATCTTACTGATGAGTTAGATGGTGCCAGCATTTTGGAGTTTGCATCAACAGGACCCAAGAGTTATGCATACCAAACTAAAAACCGTAAAAAAGTAGTGATACGTGCTAAAGGCATCACTCAGACGCATGAATGCAGCGAGAGGGTCAATTTGGACAGCATCAAAGGGCTGGTCGAGGCCTACTTACAGGGGTCAGGTGAGGGTGTCATTGAAATTCCTCAGCACATGATCAGGAGGGATAAAAAGAGATTCCGCTTGACAAACGCAACATTTCTTAAAAGGTTTCGATCATACCACAGCCTATCTTTACCCCCAAAACGTCCCGGATTTGAAGGGCTATAATATACTTTCTTCATCAGCCGCCTTCCTGCCATCTCTGCCTTATGCTCACTCTGACGATTATTTGTTAAATAATGAGAAAAAAACACACCTTTTTTTTATTTTTGTATTTAATAGTAAAACAAACAAAAAAAGAAGAAGAATCAGATAATGCAGATGAATTCAAACACTACTAGCTTGTAAACAACACTTTTGGGAAAGGTTAATATGTTCCTACTTTAATTGTATTTAATAGTAAAAAGAAAAAAAAAAGAAGAAAAATCATATAATGCAAATTAATTAGAGTACTGGAATACTAAAAATGATAACAACAGGTCATCAAACATGTGAGATCAGTTTGTCAGTCCGTAGCACTCTGAAACAGAGTTAAGTTGTTTGAGATGTTTCTCTTCGACCATGTGATCATAAACGTGCGCTATTGCACTGTGGATGCCTTGTACCAATTTCAGTTCATATAAAACCGTCTCTGCAATCGTCTTCACTCTGAAGTCATCCGCTTGTATGCGTCGAAGTACCAGAAGATTCTGAATAGCAGGAACGAGTTTGGGGGTTACGAGTTGTCGTACGATGCGTTGAAAGTTGACTTGGTAATAATCCCCCCCAATACCTCCAGGCATTGGTGCTGACGCTGGCTTGGGTGGTTCGTTATGCACCCATAGCAGGTTTCTCTAAGACAGTTCAAAGAGGTTATGTTGAATAAATGAAGTATCGCTGTTTTCACCATATTGATGAGGGTGGTTGAGAACCAACCGTCAATTTCGTCCCCCTGGTTACTCTAATCCTCCGCTGAAGGCTGAGGGTCCTCCATCGGTTCCAGGGTTTGTGTAGGGGCTTCGGTAGAGGGTGAGTAGCTGGTAGCTACCTCATCCTCCACGACCACCTTCATGTCTTCAGGCAGGACATTTGCGTCTACAGACTCAGCCATGAATAACAGCGATGGTGAGCAGAGGTCTGGAGAAAGCGGTTGATACATTTTCATGTTGTATCCTGTAGGTGATGCAGGACTGAAGCGGGTCTCTGAGAATGAGGACGTTGAGGTGGATGGTGAGAAGAGGTCCGGGGAAGGCGGATAATATGGTCCATTGTTGAAGCTTTCATCATGGTCAGGAGAGTAGTGGATCTCTGCTCGGTGGTTGTAGAGATCCCTGTATGGTGTTGGCTCACTCATTATCAGGATTCAGTTCTCAGTGTCTGTGAGCTTGCTGTTACCCCCCCGTATATATATCATAGGAAGGGGGCGGGTCCTCTGAAGAGGGTTTGTTCTAGACGTAAAACAGGAAACGTCAGCCTTTTTTTTCACTGACATGACATCGATCCAACTGCGTGAGTTGTGGAAAAGGTCGGAAAGACGCTGTCCAATTTCACTCATCTTCTCTGCCCAAGCTTCAAACGGCGGAGCCAGCATTGTCTTGAATATGCCGCAGTCCTGATTGAAAGCCTCCAACACAAACAGATCTGAGGGGTTCGTCCGGTTGTTCCTGCGTCTGCTTGCCCGGAAAGACCAGCGACCATTTGCTGTGGTTTTTGACCCCCACACTGCGCTAAAGAGAGGTTCTCTCTCAGCTATTTCAACATCGGATGGTATATGAAACATTCTCGCCCTTTTTGCAGGTCGAGGAGACAGTTCATTTTCTTCTTCTTCTTCTTCTTCCTCCCTCTCCTGCATTGAGACGCGGTGTGGGATTGCAAGCCTTAACACAGCCCAGTTGCTGTGGGTGAGAGTACACAGAGCCAGTGATCCATTAAATACCTCGTCTTGATCCAATTGATACAGGCAAAGCTCTCCTATTTCATACATGAACATATAACCCCAGCTACCAATCAGGCCATATGGCTCCAAAGACCATTCTTTCTGCAGAGTGTTGAACGGGGGTCTTTGTACCCTGCAGATGTAGTATGTTGATTTCTTAGGAGCATTCAATTCACGGGATGAATGCTGGCAGACGGTCACTGGGGTTTCGCACAGAACTGACATACCTCTTGGCCGACCCGAGGTCTGATTTTCAACCGTGGTTGTTGAAGTTGATGTTGGATCCTCATCATCGGTAGAGTATGTTATGACGGGAATTCCGATAGGTATCTCAGATGAGGAAGTAGATGATATAGATGATGCAGTTGCTTGTTCATCATCTTGGCACGCGTTGCGTTTCTCCTCCGCTTGACGATTAACTCTCTTAACTCTACCCATTGCTGAACGGGTGTTCTTTTCCAATGAACGCTGTATGTAAAGTGCAGTTTTATTTCTGTATTTAAAGTAAACACTAAAGCACGCCCCATTGTTTTCATTGGGTTATTCAAGGTTTAACGAGGCTTACAAACACACCCCTCTATTTTGAATTGGTGCTGATGCCATACAGTTTCTGATAATACCATATTTGTCTTGTTCTTTTATAACATACACACCCTTGTGTTTTAATTGGTCCATTTAAGGCCTTCCCCGTAACACCCTTAAACACACGCCTGTATTATTATTGGTTCATTTAAGGTATCGCCCTAATGACAATAACCAATCAGCATCCACGGTTACGCCCCTCGGACACACCCATGTTGACCCCATGACCTCCCCGCCCCCATCACCCATGACCCCCCTTAAGGTCAAAGGTCACCTGTCAAAAAGTGTGATTGAAGGGTGTATATTAGCCTCTCACGTTGTAACCATGGCGGTGGGTTCCAACATACTCGTACTCGTCGTCTTCTGCTTATCCAGGACCGGGTCGCGGGGGCAGCAGACTCAGGAGAGACACCCAGACGTCCCTCTCCCCAGACACCTCCTCCAGCTCCTCCAGGGGGAGCTGAAATTTTAGCGTTTAAGTTGTTAAAAGTTTTACCAATAAATTTTATTAAATGGTATCTGTCATTATCAATATACTTTATATACAGTGTTATAAAATAAAATAAAAAAATAATTAGAATATTTTAAATGGTTGATTTATAAACAATAATAAAATGAATAGATAATAAAACAAGAACATTTTAAGGAATACAAGCTCATAAGCCATCAGGAATATGTAAAAGGGGTACATAAAGACCATGTGTGTACCATTATTAAAATGTAAAACTATACAATGTATTATTTATTCATGGTTAGGGTTAGGTTTAGGACGCAACGTCCTTCAGTTTCTACTGAAACATCTTCCGTTTCCACTGAAATAATTAGAAAACATTTTAATAGTGTGTATGAGAGCATTTCAGTAGTGTGTGTAAAAGCATGTAACATTTCAGTAATATGTGTGAGAGTAAATTCAGAATAATGTCCCTAACAGCCCCTCATACCAAAGAACAAAGATTTGACAAGCTAGTGGTGGAAAATAAAATATATTCAGTCTTCTTATTACTTGTTAAAATTTCTGACATTCAGAGCTTGATTTTACTTATGCATCTCCGCAGAGTGCTAGATGTTATGCTTTTACTGGTTTTAACTGTCAGGTTATCAGCTGGACAGACAGATTATGTTTGTTTATAACATGGGCTCTGGGTATAAGATCGTGGACACTATTATGTGTTTGCACTCAGATTTTTATTGCAATCAGTACGTTGATCCTTGAATTGTTGGCTTTCTATTTATAGGTTGCACGTGTACTGATCATCATCCCTGACCTGGCTGCTAAGGACCATTCATATAACTCGTTTCCACATTTTCTCAGGCTCACACAGTGTCAATCCTGATGAATTAGGCCGAATACCGGTAAGTTACTTAAATCTCATACAATGTACACCAAAGAGGATTCAGATACCCACGGACCCTAAAACACCCCAAACAGGAAGAAGTAAGAAGGAACTGAAGAGGCAGCATGAGTGTAAAGGGTAGGGTCAACTTTAGGGCAAATGATCTGATGTTACATTCACCCAGCTTGTTAGAGAAGAGGACACAGAGCTAAAGAAAGAAATTGATGGAGACATAATGAGCAGTGCTTGCAGTCATGAAATCAGCAGCACAAATATCCCTATAGATTTGTAGATAATGAGATTAGATCATCCGTGTACCAGGTTTGTGTGAGTCATGACTGACTGCGCTTTAAATCAGCCATCCTTCTCTGCCTCATGCATTGCCTGGCATCATTAACTCCAGTGTTTCTACGATGGATTAGCTTCCTGAACCCATTTTCTGCATTTTTTGTAGATTGTTTTAGAAAAGAAGTCTGTCTTCAAACGGGACGAGCAATGCAGACACAGTCCTGTCCACCAGTTTCACATGCACACTCTGAAACCCAGCAAAGGGTACTTCATTTAGTGGGTCATAAATCACACAGCATTGCTGTCAGGAGTAAAGATGAGTAAAGCTCGGACAATTTCGACAGGCATGTCAAAAAATCCTTTGTCTTTGTAGTGTCACACTCTGTGAGATTTCTGTTTAAAGCCTGGAAGAGGGCACAACAATAACTATAAAGGTCGAAAGATTCAGCAGGTAGGATTCTGAGTCAAGTGTGTAAGAGTTTAGAGCCTGTAAGACTAAAAAGGTTTAAACAAACACATTTACATTGTAAGAAACACATGTATGGAGAAGTATAAGTAAAGTCTAAGTCTCTAATGACTAAACTTCAAACACATGCTATCTTGCCTGCCTATCTATGATGAGTTTCTGAAGAAACTCCGATGATTACAGCTCATTCAACACTTAATTTCCCTTTGGGTTTTAAGAAGTACTTTTGAAATGAATTGAATGTTCTACCACACTGTATAATTCTGTTTCTCTGCATTGGCTGTTTTGGTGAGGAATGGAAATAAATATATATAAACATGAAGAAAGAAAACTTTAATTTTAAACTACACTCATTCACTTTTTCACTTAAGAAGCAAAAGATATAAATGAATATAGAAGCATAATTGGAAGATAATTAAAATATTTTCAGCTTTTGAATCTGAAATCCAATTTTTTTATTGTAAATAGAAGGATCGATATGAGGATATAGGCAGGCAGAAGGGAAACATATATTTCATGTAGGTAGGAAACACCCACTAGAGACAAACAAGATGTCTGTTAGGTTGATATAAACTGCATCCTGTGTCAGATGGCACAGTCTGACCCATTTTGTACCCAAAACTGTTGGGCACAAAATGACAAAAATTGTAAAAATACAAAACTGCAAATTAAGAAATTGACCAGCACCTGTGCAAAGTAAGATTTATTTTGTTCTAATATGAGCAAAATGTATTTGTTACAGAGCTTAGTTTGAGAGTAATCCATGTCACCATCCCTATGATGCTACAACAAATATGAACAAATTACTTTGGATCATTAAGAGATCAAAGTCCGCAAATGTTTCTGGTTAATAAATAAAACAAAACCCACAACTGTCCCTTTCTTACAATTAATCATTACTCAAATGATCCACAGTTACTGGTTTATATTCACCCCCAATTAAGTCAGAAGAAAAAATCAGACCTCGAATCTAAGTCAGTGCAGAAAGGAGTCATATTGCCTTTAATTCCTCCTCTGTCGTAACTCGGCTCACAGCTGACATCAACTACCCTCAAAATCCAGCTGATTGGTGCTTGGTCAAATGTAACATATGAGCTGAACACACACATGCTTGATCACAGAAAGTTTAGGACGACTTCCCAATAAGGTTAGGGCCTACCACCTACGACCTTTGGTTCCCTTTCAAGTTGTGCAGATGAGTTACCACACCTATTGCTGGTCTTCAAATCACTCCAAAATGGAACTACTCCTTCTAGGTACCAATACTTTTTTGTAGTAAGTATTATGACCTTTGTGCATCACCTATAACATAGAGTTCACTGTGTTCTTAAACTCCTGAAAACTCACCAAGATCATCCACATCCAAGCTGTTTCTAATGTCCAAGCAGGGTCTTCATCCAGTGGGAAGAGGGTGCAAAAGTTAGGATGTGATTCTAATGGAGTCTAACAGCGCCTTGAGTGCCTTTTTGCTGAAAAGCGCTATATAAATAAACTTGACTTGACTTGGAGTGTACAGGTCAAAATAGTGGCATTTTACCCAATGTGAAAGAGCAAGCACAGCCTTCTAAAACTTAAAAAAGATAAAATAAAGTTCAGGTGAAAGCGGGACATCAGTCACTTAACAGACGTTGGCTCTTTTTCTAATGTACAGGGCCTCCTTCAGCAGAAGCTCATCCCTTCTGGGGGTTACTGTACAAAGATTTAGAGTTTCCTTCAACCTGAGAAACACAACCCATTTTCCCAGCTCAGCGTCAATATCTGGATAAATACAAAAACAAAAGCACACTATAAAATTTACGAGCTTGCCAATCTTAAATACACATTTACATACATGAAAGAATGCCCCATTCACAGGAGCTTCAGGAATTTTAGAATTTCAAATTGACCCATGGATGGTGTAAAACATTAATGGTTAGATCATGTTATTTTTCATGAAGAAATTAGCAAAAATATAAAAATATATATATTTTTAAATATCATAATTACAGTTGCTATAATAAACATTTCAGAATATTTCTTTTTCTTTGAGATGAGTTGTATCAAACATTTTCCTGAAAACCAATTTCTTCGTGAATATGCAGTCTCCATTTTGGCATTCCTTCGAGCATTAGAAAATCAAATAATATTTCACTATATTTTTCAAGTTTTCACAGCATATTACAGATTGTAACCAGCAGCTGGAGAATGTTACATGCATTTCATTTACAGATTTTTGTTAAACCATGACAATGCAAGTGTACTCATGGAAAGAGAATGCTGTTGTATTATCATACCCATCATGTAGATTCTGTTTCCTATTACAAAGGGCGTGGCTCCGTAGCGAGGCGTAGGCATGGAGGTGGTTGCCTGCCACTGATCCTTCTCTGCTTCGTAGACTCTAACAAAAGCCTGAGGTGACGTGTCTGCTCCCATACCCCCGAGGGCATACACCTTCCCATCTGGAGAGAGACATCCAAGAGAGACCCAGTATTTATTAAAAGCTTCATAAGACCCTAAGATTATGTTACAGGTTTTAGTGAAACCATACATCCATTCATCCATTTTACATCACCTCTGTTCCATCAACCTCTAGTTGATGGATGGGTGTTTAGATAATGGATGGAAGAACAAACAGACACTTAAATAAGAATAAAGTCTGATTCCTATTTGTTTTTTTCCATACTTTTCCAGACATGGAAAATAAGTTTGTATATACCTGGAATTCCATACCTTTACAAACAATATAATCTAAGAAACGGGGCAGACAACCATATACACACATTTTCATTCAATCATGGTAGCCAGTCAAACTTGTATACATATTGTTGGATTGTTAGCAGAAACCAGAGTGTCTGGAAAATACATTCCTTATAAAGACATGCAGCTTCCGCACAGAAGGAATCCAGCTGAGATTTGAATCCAAAACCTTTTCACCGTAAAGCAACGACTAAACAGTGCTGCACTGTATAGCGCCAGTGAAGCCATGAGCAAACACTTTTTAAATCAAAGTCATCTGTTAATTGAAGTAAATGGATAAAAATCTTGCCCATGCCTGCAAAGAGCCAAAGAAACTGATGCATTGTTGTGCCCTTTAGTCCTGTCAATACTGCTCTAGCTGTGATATTGACTTTCTGTCTCACCTCTAAGTCATCCACACAATCTATATTGTTTATTTCACATGTCTGAGAAATGACCCGTGGAAAAGGTTTTTACAAGGACGCATATGAACATCTTCAGCTACCGCAGTGCCATTAGAATACAGGAAGGAGGTGGGGGAAATAGGGAGAAAACTGCTGAGCAAGCCATCATGATGGTCCTGCTGAAACACTGCAGGGGGAGGAAGAGAGGAGATAAGAACAAATAAACAGAACAAAAGGAAACAAGTATAAAGAGTATAAAGCAAAAAAAATTAACTGATGAAATGATTGTATGAATAAACCATTAGCACTCTGAAAGTTGTAACAAGACAAATTTGGTAAAGAACAAGAGAGAGAAAATAAAAGCCAACAGAGGAGAAAAAGAAGTTAATCAGGGGGAGTCTTAGTCACTCAGACAGATGATGGATACTCTAAGCTGGGACTTAACTGTGAAGAACAAAGCAATAATAAATCTGTCTCTCAGGATGCAGCAATCTGCACGTACTTCTGCTCTGAGGACTGTGTATATCCAATTTTACTGTTGCGCATAAACCAAATGGTGCAGAAAGAACACTCATAGCATGAAGCATGGCATAATACATGCATCTGGAGAGGAGCTGCAAGGCAGGGTAATCACATCACTGCAGCGATTTTAAGCACTACCACTGAATTTGCTTTGGATGCAGTTTTAAAAATCTCCCAGAACCCGGCAGGCATCCATCAGCAAGGCATGGCGGCTGGAATTTCGAAAGGAAAAGGAGAGGACGGCAATGCCCTCTAGTGAGATAGCCCCATGGAGGCGAACAGAAAGGTATCCCCACCAGAGCCCAGCCCAGTACCAACAACTCACAGCTGTCCCCGAAAACCATGCCACCAGCCTGTACCCCACACAAAGAGCACCACACATATAGGGGTGGCCTGCTGGGCCCTCTCCCATGACAGCAGCAGAGTCCTAGAGGTCATTCCTGTTGGGACCCCATCCATAGGTCACAACATCAATGAACATGGACAGTGTACACAAAGGCCAGTATGAACTCTTCTACACCTTTCAGCGTCACACTAACTTATGACTAGCCCAGCCCAGGAAGAGGAGTCATAGCTGACTCCCCATGACGTAATTGTTTGAATAAAGACGCTGTGTTCCAACACACTTCTTTCCACGTGGGTCTCAGACGAGAACCGAACAGGAGAGGCTCAACGTGCGAATGTCTCCCTGCAGGCAAGCAGACATAACTCTTCACCTTGGATCCAAAAGTGACTACGATCATGCCCTTTGTTAAAGCCCACATGTGGATTGCCAGGACAGTTTTGCTTTTCAACTCGTCGCCCTTTAAAATGGTTCACTTAAGAGGTAGTGTTGGGGCAGAGAAGATTAGTTTAGAGTGAATTAATCTAAATAATGTCCGTTTAATGGTGTTTATTTTTTTGTTTGTGTTGAGAAAACTCAGCTAAGTGCTAGCAGACTAGTTGCTCAACTAATGATTTGTTCTGTGTTGTGTCTTTAAAGTTAAGACAAACTTTATTTAAAAGGTGGTTTGTAAACATAGACCGGCCATAACGTACAGCAGGTGGTTATGCATTTTGATCTGTTTATTGATGGTATTTTAAAGGCACATGTTTGATTTTAAAGGGATGATAATAAGCTATAAGTTTCTTTTCTTTGCTTCAACAGCTATTGGCTAAGGTAACACGTAACTTATGGCATCAGCTGATGAATCCATTAAGAATCATTTATCCAGAAAGGTTGCTAGTTTCCAATCTAGGAAACAAATTTTTTTCCCTAAATATTATTTTACTAAATGTGACAGCTAATTAAACACCATTGATAATTAGTCATCCAGGAAGTTGGTTTTATTCAGCAAATAATTCTTTAAAATGTGGTTTTATTAAAATAATGTTTAATCTGATCTTGTATTGTGAATTGTTGTTTGAAGGAATACCAATTATTGCCCAAGTTAGTTCCAAGACTAATGATAATGTTGCATCACTTTATTGGTCATGGATTTTAACCATCTTTGATTCATTTGTTCATATTGTATATAGTTCATTGGTCTTCCTTATCCTTTGATTCTGCTTTGTAGTTTAATTGGATTGTTCTAGTATAGTAAAGAATTTGTTGATTGAAATATGTTTGACTTTGAGTTGACTTATTTTTGTAAATAAATTCTTGTATGTTAAAAAATTGTGTGGATTTATTCCATGTGTGTGCAGAGTTTTGTTGTTCAGTAATGCCAGAGCTTGGCTCACCCTTTTCATTTTTGTCCTAAGATCACCGCCTTATTGGGCTGGTATTCACCGGACAACACTTAACAAACCGAATTATTATTTAATAAAATATTCAATTATTAATATTAAATAATATATTCATAATAATAATCACAACATAATAAATCATAATACTAATTACAACATACCCACACCACCAATCTCTATTGGAGTGCATGCACAGGCTGAGGCAGCAGGAGGTTTGGCGGTGCTCCCCTGCAACTTTGCAGCTTCGGTCCCTGTGGCAACAGTTCACAATATTCTTAGATTGTTGTGTAGACTGACCAGTAATTTATTGCAAAAACTCTATTAGCTTAAAAAGTTTACTTTCTAATGAAAACTAATTTCTTGCCCAGGTACAAAACAATCAGATAACTTCATTTCAGTACCGTCATATCATCAACACAGATGAAGCTATGCAAATCATTTTGTTATGATTCTGGCACGTCTGCTGTAACCTGTCTCCCTGGCTGCAATCAGCAGATTAGATGCACCTGGTGGCTGCTGCAGTGTAGTGCAATCTGTGGAATGCCAAGCACCTGTGTCTTCCCTGATATATACTGACTCTGACAAGCAGACGGTGCTAGATTTTTGAAAGCCATCGTGTGAGTAGATATCCAGCGTTCCTTCCTGTCTGATCATTGTTCTTGACCTTGCCTTGACTTTTGGATTTATGCCTCTGCCTGCTCCCTGTCGGACTATTTGGATTTTGGTTCTCGACCTTGTTTCCTGCATCTGGTTTATGCCTCTGCCTGCCCCTTGCCTGACGCCTCTTGTTCCGATCGTTGACCCTGTTTCTGTCCTTGGATTATTGAGCCAGCCTAGCCCTCGGATTATTCAGCCTGGAGTCACTTCTTAACTGCAATGTGGAGATCACCGCCTGCCGTCCACTGAGGTTTCTCCTCTGGGTTTCAAGTTCCACTCAAGACAAAAGCAGGTTAGTGGCTTTTCCGATCCCTGCAAAATCTGGAGAGACTACAAGTCACTAATCGCACACTGCATCCTGTGTGTTGCCACTCATTAGGCTTGGTTAGATGGCTGCCTCCTTAGTTTCTCATGCAGCTTCTTTTCTGCAAAAGTTTTTTTTTCATTTCCATTGAAAACAGTAAAAACAAAACCATACATGTATCAAAAAATAAATTGATTTGCTGGAGCACTACATGCCACTGTGAACTGTTATTTATATATATATATATATATATATATATATATATATATATATATATATATATATATATATATATATATAATTAGTTACCTCTAAGACTAGGGTTAAGAATCTCCCTTAAAGAACAACAAGATGAGATTCTCTTATCTTGAAAAAGTATTCAGTATCCAAGAGTACCATCATGAGCCTTAACTGCCTCATGCTCCTGAGTAGCGTGTGCAACAGAATATTGTTCCTGCCCGTGCGGAGCTTTTTTTTAACATCAGCTGCAGATGGATGTGAGTGCATCGACACGTAAAATGAGACAAAGACTTTTAGATAACATCCTTATAACAAGAAAGGCAGTCAAAATTAGAATACTGACTTCTTTCTTTTGGCCAGGAACATTTAAATTCCAATTAGAACATGTGGTTTGTGTTTAAAAAGTGGGTAAAGAGAAACCAACAAACTGAGACCAATCCAAATTTTACATGAAAATCAACAAGTCAGCTACATCTAGTGGACATCTCACTCGCTAAAATACCAGAAAATCATTAGACCCTTTGAAAAGATAACATATGTCTAAAGTAAGGAGTAAAAACCAAATGTCTCCAGCAGATACGGCTGTGTGAAAACACTAACATCGTGAATCCCATGCCAAATCAAGACATATTTCTGTGTGTTCATTTGACTCTTTTCCATTCACGGTTCCTGCTCCACTCTCGCTCTGCATAGCACAAAACCTGTTGTGTTTCCATTGACAACTGGAGGTCAGCGCCATGTGCCATGCAAAGTAAACTAAACACTCACCAAAGCACATGACGTGCTTCTAAAATAGTGAGGTGGCAGAGTCCAGACCACCCTCCTATCCACAACTCATGGGACAATGGGCACAACTTGGTTTCCTACTCTGGTACGCACGGTTAACTGTGTGACCTTACTGTATGCAGACAAATCATGCTGTATCAACTGAATTTACCACAGGTGGATTCCAACCAAGCTACAAAAACATCTAAATGATGACCAGTGGAAATCGGACGCACCTGATGCCATATATCTGAAATTACATTTTTACTTTACTTTTTGGGCTATATAGAGAAGATTTATTTAAAAAAAAAACATTTCATAAAACTACTGTTCTGTGATGTCCACATTTTGTTGAAAGAGTAGGAAAAAGGGCATTTATCATGCCCAATCTCCTCTGATTAAGTAAAATAAGCTTTATTTTTCTTGCCCGTCATCACGCAGGTAGACTCCATGGCAACAAAACTGCGATACCGAGGCTGTTACATCAGGTGGCTGCGTGGCACATCGGTGCATAGTAAATAAAATCCATCACAACTCAATGCCTGACCTTGAGTCTCCTTCTAGAGGACAGTAATTAAAAAAAATAAAGACAAATTTGCTTTAGGAAAAGAATATGCTCATCAGTCTCCATAGTGATTCAAAGGTTCAGCAAAAAAATCGACGTACAAAACTGCAAATACACAAATTACTTCAGAAGGACAGATGTAATGTCTGAATATTATTTCAAAGTAGCTCAGTGCGACTGTGATGTGTAAGACCCCTGCTGCTTTTATATATGCACAGTGCATTTTTCAAAACATACTCATCTTCAGTGTCTAGCCCTTGTTATATCATGGTGCTTATTCCTAATCATTATTTTCACTTTTCCTTGGTCTCCACACCTCTACTTTTACTCCTCTTTCACAAGTTCCCATCGCCTTTTTCACTTAATTTAATTGACTGCTTCAGATATTCTCTTTGACCCTCCTCTGTCTCTTTGCTGATAATTTGATCCTTTTTTCCCTTTCCTGCCTATCTCATTCTTCAGTACAACTCATCCACATCCTCCCCTTTTAATGTAGCATTATAGCCTCTGTGTTGAAAATGTTGAGGAGAGGAAATACAGAGTGGATACTTTTAAAGTAATCCACTACATATGCGTAGTTTCAGTCTATCATAAATAAGTATTGCTGTGGATTATAGATAAAAAAAACTTTACTGTCCCCTCCCTTTGATTTATATTCCCCAGTTTATTTTATAATCTCTTGCCTAGTCTATTTTCTGTCGCTGTTCTAAAAGGTAGTATTTGTGTTTAAGCTGCACATCACTGACAGTTCCCAGCAAAACCCTTCATCTCCCTTGAACTTTCACATTTTGTCACATTATATCTAAGAACATAAATGTATTTCATTGGGAAAGATCTGCTAGAACAACACAAAGTAGCACATTATCGTTATATACACTACCAGTCAAAAGTTTTAGAATGCCTTTTAATGGTTTTCTTTATGTTTATGACTATTTACATTGTAAAAAGATTCTCAATGAAGGCATCAAAGCAGTGAATTAACACATATGCAATTATGTAGCAATCAAAAAATTGTAAAATAACTTTAAATATGTTATATTTTAAATTCCTTAAAGTAGCCGCCCTTTACTGTAATGAAATATTAACCTTTGGCCGTCTCTCAATGAACCTCTGGGAAGTTCTTTCAAGAGTCTTTGGAAAACCGTTTCAAGTGACCGCCTCATGAAGCTCATGGAGAGAATACCAAGAGAGAAAAGAGTAATCAGAGCAAAGGGTGGCTATTTTTAAGAGTCTGAAATATAAAACTGTTTAGAGTTATTTCACATTTTTGTTTACCACATAATCCCATGTGCGTGTTCATTCACAGGTTTGTTGTCTCTGGGGAGAATCTACAATTTAAATAGTCATGAAAATAAAGACACCCATTAAGTGAGAAAGGCATTCTAAAACATTTGACCGGTGTAGAAGAAAAAAGAAACATGACATCAAGATTCTTTTACAACAAACATCTGAAAAGTGTGGCCTGCATTTGTATTCAATCACCTTTAATCTGATACCCCTAAAATCTTAGGACAGCGCCAGCTAATCTGTAAAGACATTTGTCAGACAACATAAGTGAGATAAATGAGATGCAGTCAAGCCCAAAATTATTTATCCCCCTGGCAAATTCAAATTCAAAAATGTTTTTATTCACACCAATAAGTTGGTTTCTGATAGGAAATGAGACAGGCATCTCTCACAAAACAACAAAAATGTCAATAAATATCCTTTTTTTTTTTATTTACATTTTGTTAAAATGGCATTTAGATGATTATTTGTATCCTTTTTAGTAACTGATGGAAAATAATTTTTAGTAATTACTGGGTGAAAATGAATAGAAAAAATGTTATTGTCATTACAGTGATCAGACCCTTCTTTTGATTGCTGAGCAGCTTTTTGGTAGTTGTCACTGCTGTTCTGATGATTCATCTTGATAATGAACTCCTCTTTACCATCACCCTAATCCCTCCCCAGATGCTTTATCAAACTCAGGTCCTGAATCTGGCTCGGCCAAAAACCTAATCCTACCAAGAGTATGAATGAGTTTAGGATCAACTGTGTGTAATCTTTTTTTCTTTGCTTTTAGCTTTTATCTTACTAGCCTTAGGTAAATCTGTGAAAGACTAGCAAACCTAATGATTTAACAGCTTAGTATAAAACAGAATATTAATATTCTCTATGATCTTATCAGTTGTGTTTATTTCGTTGTTTAAAAACTGAAATGACATTTAAAGTATGGGGATTTTAACCTGACATCTTAAGTATGTCACAAACAAACTGAACATACATAAATAAATCATTATCTGCCATGCCAATATGATTGAAGCTTTTATATCAGTCAGGAAACAAAATGATAACAGAATGGAATAGGAAAGTAATGGGCCAGGAAGATTGCAGCCCGACCTGAGAGAAACAACGAGGAAAAGTAGAGGAAAGTGTTATTCCTGGATAAATCCCAGAAATAACACAAGAGGAAATCCCTAAACCACTCCATAAAATAAAATGAGCAAAAAAAATATAACAATGTAAAAACACTTCTTTTTGTAACCTTTTAACTTGTTTAGGTTGACCTTACAGCTTTGCTACATTCTAGTTGTTGGTTCTAATGGTAATAAACTTAGGAACCCTTTTATGTGTCACAGAACCGGGTTAAATACCAGCAGAAGGAAAAATAAAAACCTACAGTAGGTCCCATGTCATTTATTGGGTTTTGCATTTGTGCCACAAACGTTTTCAACAAGCTATTTATTTTCTGGCAGGACGCTGGCCTGGTGCTGAGCAACTTTCTTTGACCATTTCACTGAAAGCTCAGTGGAGATTCTGATAAGTGCGACTGCTCCACTCTCCAGCGGGGTGCACATGGTCCTCTCCAGGGCCATGTACAAAGGTTTGCGAAATGATGCACGATGCTGTTTTTAGATGTTTTTCGATGTTCACAGAGAGTGACACATGTAAAGAGGTCTGAAGGTATCATTGCAGCTAAAATGGATGTGTAGCAACACTGCAGGGCTCTGCTTTTGTTGCTGCATTGTTGGGAGACCTGCTGATGGTGATGAGGATTTTTTTTTTTTCGTCTGTGACCATTTTAGGAGGTTAGATAGTAACACACATTAGTCATGTCACCCTTTTAAAGGTGGGGTTTGTTTTCTAGCAGAAGTAACTAACCTGACTCACTGACAAAACAATAAGTACTGAATTGAACATCCTGAAGGAGGGATCTGACTTGGATGTGATTTGGTACATATAGAGACTGGTGATGTATATAAAATTATTTGATTTACAAAGAGTTGAAACTTGTAGCATGGGTATCAGAGAGCATAAGTGGTGTTACTGGTGCATTCTACAGCAAGTTAAAACAGTGAGAGAAAGTCAGTGACTTGGAGCATGCACCTTAGGCTATAATCACAATATAAGCTTAATTTATTTTTTAATTTAAAAGTGATCGCTATCAGACTCAGTGTAAACTGTTTACATCTCTAAAGTGACCAGCATATGGAAAAAAAGCTTGTGTCAGCATGTGGTATCAATTCTGAAGTTGAAGGCAGCCACACACGTGTTCACTGTCATCCAACAGTGCCTCCACCAGCATTGCACAAAACAACAACCCAGCCTCATGGGCTCAGCTGCTGTAAATGCTGTCCAATGTGTCATCCTCTGCTGACCTTCACTCACAGTTTTAACTGACTGTTGGATGCTTCAGTAACTGACTGCATCACATCTCAATGCACTGAAACCACTAATATGTGCTCTCCAGTCCTAAAGAACTAAAATAAAATAAATGATTTTAAAAATTACATTTTCCTGCCACAGTGGGTCTGCATGTGTATCAGTGTCCAAATTGGATCATTCCCCCGGGTGCTTAAAAAGTTGCTTAACTGTTGCGCTCAGTGAGTACCACTTCTAATGGTTCGTGCTACTGCAGTAACAAGGAAGACTTCCGACTGCAACCTTTAAAGGCCAATGAACCTCCGTCAATAGCACATCAATAAGCACTGGACCTACTGTTAGCAGCAACTGATCAAGTCTTTTTGTCCTCTCTTTTTTTCTTTTTGTCTAATCTTCAACTTTAGTTTCGTTCTTTATTTCTCTGCTTTTATTTTGTTTTGGCATGTTGTGGTACTTGATGCATGCTGTCTGTCTGTCTGTCTGTCTACATCAGGAAATCTAATGTGAATCCCTTTTTACATTTTCACCACGCTTTGGCAGAAATGCAAATTAGGCATTCTTAAAGCTCGAGAGCAAATCATATTATTCAATAATTATTATAATTCAGTAACATTTACTATATAATTTATGTGCATACCTTTTCTGGACCTTTGCTTGAAAAAGAAGGTTAACCAAATTTGACAGGCCAAAAATATCTTTGAGTGTTGAATTCAATTCTTTACTCAAGAAATATTTATGTAGCAGATGAACAGAAATCCTTCTAAAAGTGAAAATAATTATGATATTAATTTATTCATTCACATATGATGGGGATCTGATGCCTACCTCTATTGGCAAGAGGGGGATTATGACATAAAACATCTAAAACTAACATTGAGAAAATTGCATTTATATTCCATTTTGCCTAATATAAGATGGAACTAAATTTCCATTCAATATAGGGTCAGGAGGCAGAATAACCCATCTACAACCACATGCTATTATGTGGTTACTGGTCAAGCACACACTCACACTGGTCAGTAGTAAAGGTACAGTTTATATGGCGGCAATTACAGTCCCCTCTTTAAGTGAGGATGAGGGTAAATCAATACTTCTCTCAAAAAGAAAGCGCAACCTGAGGACCAAAGGATCAAATTGTATTTATTGAGTTGAAAGATCTGATGTTGTTGTGGCAGACAGAAAGATAAATAACTACTTCACACAAAACAAGCTGACCTAGCACTCTAGTTTCACAGCAGCAGTAGTACAAAGGCAAAAACAGCTTCCTTTTCATGTTAATGGAGAAACACACATTCACTGACAGATGAAAAGTCTATTTTATCTGCATCTACAATGGTAAAACACATAATACATATTAACACTGTTTTAATTTAAAAGTATATATTTTAAATATACATGATACTTAGAGTATCTATGAATTGCTGATATGATTCACAAAGAAATGTTCGTGTTTTTTTGTTGTTGTTGTTTTTGCATCCTCACCTACCTGCCAGCAAAGTTGTGAATGCTCCTGAGGAACAACGAGTTCTAGCTTGTAACAGTTTTGATATTCCTATAATACAGACAACAGACTGTAGGGCTGGATGCAAACAATGCCTTATAAAAATTAATGACTGCCATGTGAAAATTTATACTGTTTAATTAGCTTCATATTAGAACATAAAGTGCCATAAATAATGATTCATGCGTTTTAATTTTTTCATATTTGCAACCACAAACATAAATATATTTTATTGGGATTGTATGTGATATAGCAAGACAAAGTACATGTGCGTGACTGTGAGGTGGATGGAAAACGTTACCGGGTGTTTTACAAACAAAATCTGAAGAGTGTGGCCTTCCTAAAACCACTTTTCACTGCAGGTTCAGCTGTAAGACATTTAGCGTATGTCTTTACCAGCTTTGCACACCCACAGATTTTTGCCCATTCCTCTGAGCAAACCTGTTCAAGATAGAAGATTAGTCAGACTGTAGAAAGAGTATCTGTGAACATCAGTCTTGCTAGAGATTCTGAATTAGATTTATTTCTGGACTTTGACTGGGCCACTGTCACCCATCAATATGATTTGATTTGAACCATTTCTTTGAAGCTCTGGTTGCTGTTCTGTTGGAAGGTGAACGCCTGCCCCGGTCTCACATCTTTACAGCCTCTAACAGGTTTTGTTCCAGGACTGTCCTGTACCTCTAAACAACTTCTCTGCCAAGAAAAAAAATGATTCAGCCAACCCCTGTTTTACTATGGATATCATGTATTCAGGGTGATGTAGTTTACCTCTGCATTTTATACAGTGTCAATCGCCAAAAAGTTATATTCTGGTTTATTCTGACCAAAATCACCTTCTTCCTCAAATTTGCTGTATTCCTTACATTCATTGTGACAAACAAAAAAAATACTTTTTGCTTGACACTTAGCCAGATTTCTGGGTGGGAAAACTAGTTGTTGTTTTGTAAACAGATTTTCCCACCTGAACCCTGAATCTTTGCATATCCTCCAGGGCCACCACGGGCCTCATGACAGGATATCTGCTTACGGCTCTCATTGCTCCAGCAGTCCGTGGAGCACCATGCTTTGGTAGGTTTACGACTCTGCTACTTTGCTACTCTTTTTGAGGGATTGAACAGAGCTAAGTGAGATGTTTAAAACTTGGGATATTGTTTTTTAATTCACACCTGCTTTACACTTCTTCACAACTTTATCCCTGTCCTGTCTGTGGTGTTCTTTGGTCTCCATGATGCACTTTGTTAATTAACTGCATCATGTCTAAAATCCCTGTCCTAAAGTTTAAAGCTGCTGTGTAAAAAGTGATACAGTGATACAGAGAGAAGTAAATAGTCTGTCTGGGGGTCTTACACAAACAAGCATCAAGTTGTAATTTGGTATCGCTCAGGTCTCCTCTGAAATAATCAACCAACAGGAAGCCGTTCATTTCCTGACCTCTTACTTTCATTCACTGGTGTGATGCTGCTCTCCTTCTTTAATTAACACAAAAAACTGTTAGTTACAGCTCTCCTGTTAGTGTTCCCGTTGCCTGACATTCAAACTTCCTCCTGAAACGACTGATTCTTAAGGCGGCATTACGAAACTGCCCTGGAATAGCCACAGTGCCACCGGGGCAGACACTCAACATCATAATTACAGTGTCTCCCTGCAGCTCTTTGTCTCCTTAAATTTTTTTACCTCTCTTGTTATCTTGGTACCTGGCAGCACTACCTGAGCCTCTGCCTTTTGTTGCACTTTAGACTGATCTACACAATCAAGCGCTCAGGTAATTAGGTTTTGATTTTGAGCTCAGTAAAGCAGTCAATCCCCAGTTCAGACTGAGCCGAGATTACATTGGGTTTCACTAGAAATCATATTGCTGGCAAAAAGAAGCTCTGTTAATTATTGCCAGCAAAGAGATAGAGACAGCAGCAGCTAGAGAACAAATAAGAAAAAACTTTTATAATTACTTAGTTCACAAGTGGCACCATCTGCATTATTAAGTTAATTTGTCAGGGAATATTTTATTACTTGGTGCATGTGTCAATACTTTGGCTGAAAGTAGGAGCAGTGATCTGCTGCTGGTTTTACAAGCATACAGTGACTTCTAAAATTCATATTCTTGAACTTTTTCACATTTTCTTACACCACAACTACAAAGATCATGCCTCTCAATAAAATCCACTGCAACATATTTCCTTCAAAAGACACCTTGTTTATAGAGTCCACCAGTGTGTACTTTAATCTCACAATAAACCTACCTGTTCTTTGAAAGCCTCAGAGGTTTGTTAAGAGAGAACACAGGGCCATGAAGACCAAGTCACACAACAGAAAGGTTAGGGATGAAACCTTGGAGACGTTTAAACCAGCAACTTGGGTTTTAAAACAATATCCCAAGATTATAACATCTCACAGAGATTATCCAAAAGCACATTTGCAAACGGAAAAAGTATAGCACAACTCAAACCTACTGAGACATGGCTGTCCACTTAAGCTAACAGGTCAGGCAAGCAGAGCATTACAGAGAGAAGCAACCAAGATACCCGTAGTAACTCTGGAGAAAAATTTAAGGCACGTGTGTAAAAAGCTGTTAATAGGAAAACTTTTAGTCGTGCAGTCCACAAATCTGGTCTTTGAAAGAGAGGCAAGCAGAAACTCATTGTTGCAAATCACCATAAAACACCATTCCATGGGGAAACATGGTGGGGGCAGCATCAGGCTGAGGCTGTTTATTTTTTCCAGATGAGACCGGAAACCTGGTCAAAGTTAATGTGAAGATGGAGGAAGCAAAATGGAGGGCAATGAAAACCTACTGGTAGCCCGTCTTCATTGATTGCACATTGCACTAGTAAGAGCAGAGTGTGAAGGTTCAATTAGCAGGGTAAGAGCACAGTTTTGCTCAAAATATTGAAATGCACACAACATTATGGGTGACATACCAGAGTTCAAAAGAGGATAAATTGTTGGTGCACGTCTTGCTGGCGCATCTGTGACCAAGACCACCTTTGCTGCTTTCCCCACATCCAAGAGAGTTACGATGTGGAGAAGCCCCAAAGAAGCGTACCACCCAGACTGTTGCATGCCCAGAGTGAAGCATGGGGGTGGATCAGTGATGGTTTGGGCTGCCATATCATGGCATTCCCTTGGCCCAATACTTGTGCTAGATGGGCACGTCACTGCCAAGGACTACCGAACCATTCTTGAAGACCATGTGCATCCAATGGTTAAAACATTGTATCCTGAAGGCGGTGCCGTGTATCAGGATGACAATGCACCAATACACACAGCATGACTGGTGAAAGATTGGTTTGATGAACATGAAAGTGAAGTTGAACATCTCCCATGGCCTCCACAGTCACCAGATCTAAATATTATTGAGCCACTTCGGGGTGTTTTGGAGGAGGGAGTCAGGAAACGTTTTCCTCCACCAGTATCACGTAGTGACCTGTCCACTATCCTGCAAGAAGAATGGTTTAAAATCCCTCTGACCACTGTGCAGGACTTGTATATGTCATTCCCAAAATGAATTGACACTGTATTGGCCGCAAAAGGAGGCCCTACACCATACTAATAAATTATTGTGGTCTAAAACCAGGTGTTTCAGTTTCATTGTCCAACCCCTTTACATGATATTCATCTGTTCTTTGGGTGGACATTTCACATTGACAGGACTCTTCTTTTGTGGCCCGCTGCTGTAATCGTTTAATTGGAGTTGTCCAAGTTCCCCTAGTTCAGGAAAGGCAACCAAGTTTCCCCCTTTCAACATAAAACTCTAAAGGTTGACAAGTTTGTTTTGCTCTAACATCCATTTTTATCCAACCAGACTGTCAGTGTCAGATTCCTCCCATCTAATGCCATCATATAAAAGCCTGCCAAAGACTGCCAAACACAACAAATCACCAGAATGCAATGAAAATGCAACTAAAGTGAGATTTTCAAAACAAAAGGAGAAGAAGAGGTTTACCCACAAAAAAATCAAATACATTTTTGCAGAGATCTGCAGAACTTGTTTGAATAAATAAACCAATCAGAACCAAACCCTGGACAATTCAAAGTGCGCTGACAGCATGTTTACATCAGAAAATGCTGATCTATGCTATAAAAGTTGATATAATATACAGTCTGTATAAAACGGATAGCTATAACCTAACTGATATAACATCCACTTTAAATTCAGAAGAGCAACTGTCATCAGTATCAGCTGACAAGTGATAAAGTCAATTTTCTCAAAGAAAATGAGCTGATATTGACATCTGCAAAGCTGTCCTCGCAGTGTATAAACCCATCCAAACATTTCAATCCCTTATGCATGTCCCGACCGTCCCCACTGTGCAGTGACATTTGTTTCACAGCATCTAATGCATGTGAATTTATTTAAGGTTTCACTGATGGAGAGTGCACCACAAAACGCTTGATAAAGACACAGAAAGACTGAACACCTTTAATGACTTAGAAAAACTCATTGAGCAATGCTTGGAAAAGAAAAAAAAGTAAAATAATGAAGCATTTTCATTACTTAAAAGATGCCATTAAATTGCTCCTTTGTGCAAAGAATTTGGGTTTCTGAATAGCATGAATGGAGCAGTTTGAGTGCCAGCTAAAAAGGATGCTGCAGGGATTTTGTTGTAAAAAATGGTTAGTGCTCAGTCAGCCTTCCCTGACCAAATAAGTACCCTAATTAGGCCCAATTTAACTACTTCTTCGCTCTTTGAAAGAATACTATTACACACTGTCTGTGAAACCAAATACCTGGAGGCCAAAAACAAAATGAAGCCAATACACAAATGTGAACACATACTTTACCTCTAATGACCACTGTAGATCCTAAATGCAATCAATTCATATCACCTACTAATGTTAAAAAGCAGAATGTTTCACAGTAGAAACCTATCTCCTCCCTATAGTTCTTTCCATGATCATGAAACCAAAACGGTTTTTACCTCCACAGGATTTTTACCACACAATAATCTCTGCTGAATGGTGTCTCTGACAAACTACTCTGAAGCAATTATACATTTAAGGATCTCTGAAAAAGATTCCTGACAAAAGATTCCTGACAAGGACAAAAATCTTCAACACACCCATGTCTTACTTGTAGGTTTTTTATTGTTCCAGACAAATAAAGTTCCACTCCATGGTTCCACTTACTACATTCAAACCAAAGGACGTTGGGTAGAAAACACAATAATCAATTTGGCTGCAAACTTCTAAACTGATCCAACAATAAACCAACATGCAGCTCAATGGCTAGCCTAAGCCTAGGTACACAAACAACTTACAAGAAAAAACTGTTTGTCTTTTTGCCAGCTGATTTTATGTCTCAAGGGACTCATTTTTGAGTTCCTCAGTCTTCAGAGTAAACTATTGTAAGAGAGTTTACTGCTACTGGTAAGATATCAACTAGTCATAACTATTCAACAAACCCAGCTTTAAAAGTCTGAACTATTCCTTGAAAGGGGATCTGAAGTCATGATACAACATTCTTCTATCTGTCCTATTATGTCACAGCTATGTGATAAACACATAAACACAACCCTTTATTTAATGGATCACTTGGTCAATCACATCAAACAAGCCAATGCAGCGAGATCACGGGGCTGTTGGGCTTTCAGAACATGCAGTGGAAACCAGGAAAACACAGGGGGCATATGACTCAACAGCATTAAACTGAGAAATATACAGAAAATGTGAGTTAGGAAACACCTATTTATTTGTGTGCGTTTCTTGCACTCATCTTTATGCAGATAATTTAAATGCATTCAGTGCTTTAAATATAAGCAAAGTTGTTGTGCATCATACTTAACATGTTATTATTTTGCATAAGATTATTTGCATAAGATTGTCCATGACCCTGGAGCATCATATGGACTCCTTCTGTCTTTGCTTTGTATTGTATCGTAACTCAGTCTTACTGTTAAGTCTTCTGGTCATCATTGCTCTGTGACAACCTCCAAAAGTAGATTAAAGCCAAAATACAGGTGGATAATCAACATCAAACCCATATTCCATATCAAGTTTTAGTTGATCAGGAGGTGTTAAAAGCACATGTAGATCACAGATTAAGAGTGTGATCTGAATTCTTTCTCCATGGTAATTTGAACATTGGCAGAGTTACTCTGAAGGTATGGTGATCCCTTGGGCTGATTCCTAGTGGACACATGCAGTGTGTCCTTGAAATCTCAGTCAAATCAACTTGATCACTTCTGGTTGTAAAATCCAGCATAGCAGATGGAAGTCTTCTCCCTTCTACTTAACTCAGTGAGCAGGAGAGGCAGAGCTGGTGGTGTTCAAGTGAGCAAGGTAGAGTAAAAGAAAACTCTACAATATTTGCATAAAATACTAATACATTGAAAAAAAAAAAGAAACTTCTGTCACTTACTGCTCAAGAAAAAAAAAACAGTCAGATCTACATAAACATGGAGAGAATCCATAGGAAGGTGTTGCATCTCTGAGTTTATCAGAATTATTATCACGTGCCTAACTCACTCTGAGAAAGAGAACAGAACAGAACTGATGGCTACATGTTTATTGGCCATGCAGATGCATTCTGTTATTCTGTAACAGAACCACTCTCTGAAGACTTTTTCTCCAAAAATAAAGTAAACACAGCTAAAAAGGAAAAAGGAGGAAAATGGGAACAGACTAGAGTCCCTGATGTGAAACAGCACATAATAATGCATGACTGAAAGGGATTCATTGACTGCAGTAGCTCCCGTGTCATCAGTCCTGCAGCATTTTAGCTCTTACCTTTAAGACTGCTGCTACAAGCATGTTTTAGGGACATATTTTGTCATTTACTTTCCAGACATTGTATTAAATCTTTGATCACTTTTAACTGTCAGCATCTCAAATATCATCCTATTTAAATCCCTTGTGTCAGCCGAATAGACTGTGACGGAAAATGTTGGTAAATGTTTGCTGGTAAATATTCTTCCCTCCATCCAGGACTTATACAGGTCTAGGGTCAAGAAAAGAGCTGCTAAAATCTCTGCAGACCCCACACACCCTGCACATAAACTGTTTAGAGTTTTACCTTCAGGCCGTCGCTACAGAGCACTGTTTACTAAAACCAGCCGCCACAGAGACAGTTTCTCTGATGAACATTTAACAGAGTATCAAACAACTGCATACTGAAGTTGCAAATGCACCTTTGTATATATGTATATTTAAGGACATACAGATATATACATAAATATATCTTATAACGCATTAAACAAAACAAAACAACCCAGAGAGCAAAGTGTACCGCAGTCAAATATCTTGTTTGTATATACGAACTTAGCAGTAAAGCTATTTATTATAATTTATTGATCTTCTGCGGGAGAAGATGCTGGTGATCCACTGACAGGTGGAGGCTAGGTGAGCTTCTGGTGGAGGATGCCTGGGTTGATAGTGTTGAAAGCCGAGCTGAAGTCCACAAACAGGATCCTGGCGTATGTCCCTGGGTGGTCGAGGTGTTCCAGGATGAAGTGTAGTCCCAAGTTGACAGCATCATCTGCTGACCTTTTTGCCCAGTAAGCAAACTGCATGGGGTCCAGCAGGAGGCCTGTGATGTCCTTTGGGTGCTTCAACACCAATTGCTCAAAGGATTTCATGACCAAAGACATCAGGGCGACAGGCCTGTAGTGATTTAATCCTATGATGGTGGGTTTCTTGGGAACTGGGATGATTGTGGAGTATTTGAAGCAAAAGGGAACCTCACGCAATTCCAGAGACTTGCTGAAGATCTCAGTGAAGTTTGGTGCCAGTTGGTTGGCGCAGGCTCTTAGCCATGATAAGGAGACATCATCAGGTCCTGAGGCCTTCCTTGTTTTTATGTGCTGAAAGAGCCTCATCTGACCCTATGGAAAATGTGGTCATATTAAATGCTCCTCGCATGCCGGGGTGTGCGGGCTGCGTGACGTGCCATACTGGAAGGGGCGGGGCCAGGGGCTGACTTGCTAGAAAGGGCTTGGAGCCTGATCATAACTGATTGCAGTTCTAGTTTATAATTGTTATTGTTGCTAGTAAATGAAAATATAGAAGGTACTGTGCCTTGGAGAAATATGAATTCCAGTGGGTATTAATCTGAATCACATTTTGACATGTTAGAATCAACGACTTTAGTGGTTTTAATTGGAATTTTGAGTGTTGCACCAACACAAGCAGCACAATATTATTAAGCAGAAGTAAATTATACATGTTTTTTAAAGATTTTTAAAAATGTTTGGAACTCAACATTCCTGCTTTAACACATAGTGGTAGCTTCTCTGTACCTGCTTTCATTCAGCAGGTATGGAGAAGCTGGTCATAGTAGATGGTTTCTTCCTTTGTTTTTAAATACTTAGAAATAATGGAAGAAAACTTATTAGAGGAAGCAAAATACTAAGACTTGAGTCAGAGGGTCAACCAAAACCTAAACATAGAGCCGGAACTACAATGGAAGGGTTTAGATTAAAGAATATCCTTGGGTCAGAATGGCCCAGTCAAAGACCAAACCTAAATCAATTTTGCAGTCCGAGGAAATACTTGATAATTGCTCTTTCTATGGTCTCTCCCTCAATCTGACTGAGCTTGAGCTATTTTGCAAATAAGAATGGGAACATTGTCCAGGGTGTACCCCGCCTCCCGCCCATAGACTGCTGGAGATAGGCACCAGCTCCCCCACGACCCACTATGGATTAAGCGGTAGAAAATGACTGACTGACTGACTGAGAATGTGCAAAGGGGGTAGAAACATACCCTAAAAGACTGGAAGCCTTTCACAGAGGCCAATGTTCCCAGATCTCCCGCAAAAAGGTCCCACAGGTATAAAATCCCAACTAGGAGAGCAATTCCTTTGGAGAGGTGGTCCTCCCTTCTTTAAATAAAGTTCTGGATTATGGTACAAGTCTATAACGATATGTCTTGGAAGACAAAACATGACCTAACAGCCATGTTTAAGGGTTAACTTGCAGCTAACCTCTGTAGCTGCGGGGAAGGGCTTTAGCTGGCCTGACCGAACCGTACTACAAAGGCACATTCGGCTCCATGAGTGGCCACGATGCAGCAGGGTAGCTCTTGCTACAATGCGGTCCTGGCCTTCTTTTCCAGGCCGTAGGGAAAATTTGTTTCGATTAGGGCTGTTTCTGGAGGCCTCAGAAGAAAAGCCAAGTCAAGCTTGTCTCATTACACCCTTTATATGAATGAATGCCACGAACAGCAAATCATTACTTAACTTTGTGATCGTAGTCATTCTGGATCCAAGTCGAAGAGTTACGTCTGCTTGCCAGCAAGGAGACATTAGCTTCTTTGTCTCTCTTTCCAGCTCCACTGGGGACCTGTGTAGAAGAGGTCTGTTTGTTGGAACACAGGTTTTTATTCAAACAGTGACGTCACGGTGAAGTCCGCTGTAAGTCCCTTCTTGTTCCTGGCTGTGCTGGAAGAAGGTTAATGCAATTTATTTTGAAAGTTCCAGAAAAGTTCTTACTGGCCTTTAATGTTGTAACCCATGGCTGGGGTCCCAACACCAGAAATATTGTGCTGATGAACATTAGTTTACCCCAGTATCTACTTAAAAATGTCCACCTTAGCATGGCTTGTTTATCTCTGCTGCATTACAGTCAGTCAGTCAGTCATTTTCTACCGCTTATTCCATAGTGGGTCGCGGGGGAGCTGGTGCCTATCTCCAGCAGTCTATGGGCGAGAGGCAGGGTACACCCTGGACAAGTCGCCAGTCCATCACAGGGCAACACACAAACAACCATGCACACACCCATTCATACACCTAAGGACAATTTAGAGTGACCAATTAACCTAACAGGCATGTCTTTGGACTGTGGGAGGAAGCCAGAGTACCCGGTGAGAACCCACGCATGCATGGGGAGAACATGCAAACTCCATGCAGAAAGACCCAGGTCCTTCTCAAAATATTAGCATATTGTGATGAAGTTCATTATTTTCCATAATGTCATGATGAAAATTTAACATTCATATATTTTAGATTCATTGCACACTAACTGAAATATTTCAGGTCTTTTATTGTCTTAATACGGATGATTTTGGCATACAGCTCATGAAAACCCAAAATTCCTATCTCACAAAATTAGCATATTTCATCCGACCAATAAAAGAAAAGTGTTTTTAATACAAAAAAACGTCAACCTTCAAATAATCATGTATAGTTATGCACTCAATACTTGGTCGGGAATCCTTTTGCAGAAATGACTGCTTCAATGTGGCGTGGCATGGAGGCAATCAGCCTGTGGCACTGCTGAGGTCTTATGGAGGCCCAGGATGCTTCAATAGCGGCCTTTAGCTCATCCAGAGTGTTGGGTCTTGAGTCTCTCAACGTTCTCTTCACAATATCCCACAGATTCTCTATTGGGTTCAGGTCAGGAGAGTTGGCAGGCCAATTGAGCACAGTGATACCATGGTCAGTAAACCATTTACCAGTGGTTTTGGCACTGTGAGCAGGTGCCAGGTCGTGCTGAAAAATGAAATCTTCATCTCCATAAAGCTTTTCAGCAGATGGAAGCATGAAGTGCTCCAAAATCTCCTGATAGATAGCTGCATTGACCCTGCCCTTGATAAAACACAGTGGACCAACACCAGCAGCTGACACGGCACCCCAGACCATCACTGACTGTGGGTACTTGACACTGGACTTCTGGCATTTTGGCATTTCCTTCTCCCCAGTCTTCCTCTAGACTCTGGCACCTTGATTTCCGAATGACATGCCGAATTTGCTTTCATCCGAAAAAAGTACTTTGGACCACTGAGCAACAGTCATGTGCTGCTTCTCTGTAGCCCAGGTCAGGCGCTTCTGCTGCTGTTTCTGGTTCAAAAGTGGCTTGACCTGGGGAATGCGGCACCTGTAGCCCATTTCCTGCACACGCCTGTGCACGGTGGCTCTGGATGTTTCTACTCCAGACTCAGTCCACTGCTTCCGCAGGTCCCACAAGGTCTGGAATCGGCCCTTCTCCACAATCTTCCTCAGGGTCCGGTCACCTCTTCTCGTTGTGCAGCGTTTTCTGCCACACTTTTTCCTTCCCACAGACTTCCCACTGAGGTGCCTTGATACAGCACTCTGGGAACAGCCTATTCGTTCAGAAATTTATTTCTGTGTCTTACCCTCTTGCTTGAGGGTGTCAATAGTGGCCTTCTGGACAGCAGTCAGGTCGGCAGTCTTACCCATGATTGGGGTTTTGAGTGATGAACCAGGCTGGGAGTTTTAAAGGCCTCAGGAATCTTTTGCAGATGTTTAGAGTTAACTCATTGATTCAGATGATTAGGTTCATAGCTCGTTTAGAGATCCTTTTAATGATATGCTAATTTTGTGAGATAGGAATTTTGGGTTTTCATGAACTGTATGCCAAAATCATCCGTGTTAAGACAATAAAAGACCTGAAATATTTCAGTTAGTGTGCAATGAATCTAAAATATATGAATGTTAAATTTTCATCATTACATTATGGAAAATAATGAACTTTATCACAATATGCTAATATTTTGAGAAGGACCTGTATATTTCCACACTTATATTAACCTTTGTACACCTTCTAAGGCCTGACGTGGGATCTGAGCATATTTTACGCAAACGTCCATACTGATAAATCCCAAAATAAGCGCAGTGGGAAGGTTTGGTACATTACGGCCATTGTCCGCACATCCCTATAGCTCTTATCCAAGTAATCTGCAAAAACCCACCTATTGATTGAGGAGGTAAAAACCGAGGTCAATCACAAGCTAGGATTTCAGTTCAATTCCATTCCTCTGCAGTCCTAAATACCTCGAAGTATTTTACATTTAAATGGACGTCTGTAAATGTGACAATTTCTCTCCATAGTCTCTTTCCATCTCCACTGGCTCCAGTTACTACATTTCTCTGCAGGATGCACAAATCAGAATTTTAAAGCTGCTGTTGAAACAACAATAATTAATCCCTGTGTTCCTTTGAAGCCGTTTTAACGCGCCCTGTGCAGACAAGAGTATAATTGATTCTGCTGCTGGAAAGAGGACACATATTGTCTAAGGGAGACAATTCTGGTGTTATGCTGTAATTTTATGCAATGTATACAATGTCAGCAGTACAAGATTTTTATCTATCTAATGTTTTTTGTCTCCTGAATGCTAAAAAAAAATTGTTTTTGCTCAGTTATAATTGATGCACTTAACCATAACATCAGAAATAGTCCTTGTAGTTAAGAACAGATCTGTATATGCAAGTGCATGATTGAGTTAAAACTGCACTCAATCCTAAATGGGATGCTCAGCTGAAGAGGGTGTGAAGCAGCAGCTAGACGGCCATGTGTGAGAGAATCTGGTTGTGTAAGTGTACATGTATGAGGACCCGGAAAGCACGTGGGTGCCCCATGCCAGAAAGATGCAGGAAAGCATCTTTTCCATGTGATGATGATGATCAGATACAGAGACAAGGCAGCTGTGATGTTCCGCAGGCGTGCCATTGTTTGTCAAACACAAGGTAGCCGACATTAAACTAAAGTGACAGCTCAGTGACACAGCTCAGGGTTTTGCAGTGACACACACTCACTTACACACAGTGTCCAGATTGTATTTATGTTTCTGTTTCACATATAAACATGCCCATTGCCCCATTTCTTTGATCTGGCTCATTCTGTAGAAGTGACAGGCCTGATTGTGTTGTGCTTTCAGAACTAAGGTTGCTGATGACAGGGCGGCAACATGGCGAGAATTTGCTTTCACACGGTTCAAACGTGGTGAAAAGCAACATCATCACCTATTATTCAGCTGGTGTCAACGCTGGTACAAACAGGCTACGACAGCCCGTCTGCTTTGGCTGCATCCCAAACAGCTCCTGTGTGTGTGTGTATGCACTGGAAAACTATCTGAGGATTACTGAGATGGTTTTCCACTGTAAGTTCACAAGAACTAATTCAACATTTAGTTCACACAGATAAAGACATAATGTATCATTATAGATCATCTTTACAGAACTCAGAACATCTGAGGAGTGAGTGTGTGTGTGTTTTTGGGGGGAGGCGTCCTGATAACTATACGTTTTGGCTTTTATCAGTATAATAATAATCAGTATCTATGTGTATACACAGTGCTTTTACAGTTGTGAATGCTAACTGCTAAGATGTTAACTCTGGAATCAATTTGTTTGTGTTTTAAAAGAATAGTAAAAAGCCCCCTCTCATACACACTGTGTGACATCCCTTCTGCTTCTAAAATATGCAGTGGTACCAGCAGGAAGGCTGGTTGATAATAGTTTTTATAAGGGTATCAGTATTGGCCATCAGCAGGTCAAAGCTCTGCAAAACCCCAATAAAGCACTTGAAGGAGCTTGGCCATAAAACAAATTTTATCGGTTTTTTGTGCCAATATAATCAAGTTTTTAAATTGTTTGAATCAAATGAAACTAGACGGGGTGTTGCAATGTTAAATCCTTTCAGTTGTGTGTCTTTGCCTGGTTTTTAAAGATAGCCTGATCTCCTTAATTCTACAACGTTTAAGTTAAAAAGGTTTTCTATGTGAAGTAAACATAATTAGAAAGTAATTTCATGCTGTTCCTACTAAAGTGTTTATTTTTAATCTAACACCATTAAAACACTTCCAGTGACTGTTGGGATTCGATTTTTGTAGTTTGTTACATTCCTTTAATATATTCTATCTGTAGATGATTTTATTAGAAGCTTTCGGTTCTCTTTACATTTTGCTCTGTGATTTATTTCAGTTCACATCTTCCTCAGTACATGTATTCCTTTCTGTATTTTCTTCTGTGAAAGAGCATTGTTTAAGTTAGCTTTCCATAGTCTGTATCTGTTGCTTTGGTTTTTTCATTACCTGCCTCACTGTTTCTAGTCCCAACATTTATTTTGTGTTATATAGTTTTTAATATAAGTTTGTGGGCTTCCGAGTCGTTGGCAGTGACCCATCTTAAATTATGCGGTGCTAAACAGAGAAAATGTAAATACATTTTAATCTAATTTATTCATGGGGTGGATGACATCAGACCGCCAAACAGCAGCCAAAAGTCACTGCTTTATAATGTGGCATCTGTGATGGCTCACAATAATCTCATATTAATGAGTCTTTCAGAATTGCATCCAGATTAAATAATTGTGTAACGTGCCTTTCTGCTTCAAGGAAAATATATTGATGCCCACTTAATGCAAGGTCATAACATTTCATGACATCATTACAGCAGATATGATGCAGAAGTATGTTTTTCTGGAGACAAGCAGGAGCATTAGCATAATGGCTGTGGTTCTGGGTGGACTGGTCGTTCTTGAACTAGAAGGTTGCCGCATCAAAATGTCCTTAAGCAAGACACTGAGTATTGCACCCTCCAACATTTCCAGTGCATGATGCTGCCACCACTATGTTTAAGTGTGGCAAGGTGAGTTCAGGGTAATGTGCTGGGTGCTACTTATCTATAAAACATAGGATTTTACATGTAGGCCAAAAGGTTCAATCTTGGGCTCATCTGACCAGAGCACCTTCTTCTACAAGGGAGTTTTCCTCTCCACTGTCGCTACATGCATGCTCAATATGAGGGATTGCTGCAAAGTCCATGCAAGCGACTGTCCACTGTCACTACATGCTCATCCAGGAGGAGTGAATGCTGCAAGTCACTGACTCAATGCAATCTGCTGGTTTTCCTTAGATGGAAAACCTTTTTAACCAATTTGAATAATAAACTGAATCTGACTGCACTGGTTGATAGTTAGGATTAATTAGAATGTATGAACCTGACTTGAAATATGTATGATTTGACTGCATTGACTTTTAAAGTGCCTTGAGACAACATGTGATGTGAACTGGCGCTATTAGTTGCATTGAATTGAATTGAATTGAATTGAATTGTATCGAATCTATGCTGTTTCCTCAGCATTGCTTATGGCAACCTGCAAACATGACTTACGTTCCAAAAAAAGGTTTTCTTCTTCCCACTCTTCCATAAAGGCTAGACTACTAAAATTCATCATTAATCAATGATGAATTTGATAATGATTCTCCCACCTGAGCTTTGGTTTCTGCAGGTCCCTCAGAGTTAATATGGCTCTCTTGACTGCCTCTGCAATTAATGCTGTACTTGTCCGGCCTGTCAGATCTTGCTAGGTTTGCAGTTGTGCTTCTACTTTTTAGTTTCCAACAGAGCTCTGGGAGATCTTCAAAGCTTTGGACAATATTTTGTAATCTAATTCTGCTTTTAACTTCTCCAAAACGTTCTTCCTGGCCTCTCTTGTATCCTTTTTTTGGTCTTCAAGAGGTTGTTCACTAATGTTCTCTAACAAATATTTGAGGATTACATAAAACAGCTGGACTAATGCTGAGATTAAATTACATGCAAGTGGAACCATATTTATTCATTAGAAACTACAAAAATTAATTAGTTGTACTGGGTTATATTTAGGGATATTAAAGGTGTTGAATACAGATGCACACCACACTTTTAAGATTTTTGTTTTCCCAAAAACATGTATTGGTTTTCTTCCACTTCATACCTATATAGGACACTGAAGATTGTGATTTGCATTCTTCTTAAAAAACAGAAGAAAAGGACAGCATATACCCAGTAATTTCCACAAAGCAGATAAAAACTTGCAGTCTGAAAATAGAAGACAAGCTCTACCGTTGGTTACTGTAGTGTTATTATTCTCTACACTGTGTCTGCAATGGTTTCCTGTTCTTCTGCTGCGTTCTGTAATGTGCAATGCCTTGTAAGGTCTGTGGTAATGCACATTTTGATGGCATCGTTAGAGAATATTCCACAGCTCCAGCAGCACAACCAAAGAGAAAGCTGTGGTGTTTGCATACCACAAAGCCCCACATACACACACTGATAACAGAAGGGGTCTACATTGAAGCAGATGGAAAGACAAATTCCATCAGTTTTAGATGGTGGTTTAAAAAAATTAAAAAATTGTATCCAGATAAGGAAGCAAATTTTAAGATTAGTTAGGATTAGAACCATTAACTTTATGCCTAAATAAAAAGGTTTAGTTAAAGTTACATGCTCCACATGCTGCGTAATCTAGCAAAAAAGTTCAAACGTCACCCTGTGAGAGTTCTGAGTCGCAGTCCTTTCCTCTCCCCTCCAATTTGCATTAATTATGCTGGATCTTTATGCAAGTGTGGAGCTGCCAAATGAGGTGTCTCTTTAAACTTCTTATGCTGATACCACTGTGTGGGAGGAGAAATTAATGAGAGTCCTGAAAATCGTCTTTCTCTCTCTGGACTTGGCAAAAATATACTCTGAAACTTGTCTAGAAGTTAAGGTGGCTATAGGACCTCAGAAAGTTACCCTAAGAGGCAAAAATACATAAAATATAAAACGGGGAATTTAGAGAGAGGTGCACATAAATGTTGCCATGCTAATATGTACCAAGGAAACTGGTTGAGAAACAATGACCCAAAACTAGTATTAACAGGGGTGTAGATGTTTTGGCTTGAGATCATGCACATAACAATTAATGCAAAAAATATTTCTCATCAAAGTAAAAGCCAGGTTCTGTAAGGATATGATTTTGTGTGGTAAAGTAAATGTTAGCTATTTATACTGTACAATCCCCGAATATTATGATGAGTGCTTTTTGCTTGTTTAGTGTGTTTTTGAAAAGATTAATAATGTTAATTAATAATCTTTATGCGTTTCGTTTTTTGTCTTTGCCGTACTTGCTTCTATTGTCTGCAGTTTCTACCGGCCCACAGGTGATACTGCGGTTCGTAGAGAAAAACCAAGTATTTTGCAGTGCCTGAGTTGAACCAGAGTTCACTCTGTGGAACCTCTGTTCATTGGTGGAAAATGTTACTGGTTTCAAAATGGGTTCAGGAACCGGATTGGGCCCAGAACCCCGTTGATGGAAAAGGGGTATCTGAGGAACCCATTATCATCCATTTGCCATCACATCAACATGATGATAAACTGAATAAAAAAACTAATGATTGAAAGAATGAATGGATTCTATTTCTTGGTACTAGTAGAGGAAAAGTGCAATAATTTTATTTTTTGATTACTACTGATTTCTTTTTTATGGTACTTTCTCTTTATCCTTTGTTTCAGTTTTTTCTATACTTTTGTGATGAGGAATAAAAGACCATTTTAAATGTGGGAATGGTTTTCAGGCAGAATTTCCTCCACACGGGTTATTCTGGTCTGCATCCTTGATAGCATATCCAAGTCATTAAACCAAATTACAACATAAGCTTTGCTGAATATTCTAACTAACCAATTATATTTCGGATTTGTAGCCAGTGAACCTATTTTTAAAGCTACATTGTATTCCTGCTGGACTATCTGGTCAGTGACCTTTGGTGATCCTTAAACCAGCTACAAATGGATAGAAAATTGCCACTTTTTTATCAGTGCCCTTTCATAAGACAAGTGTTAAATAAAAATATTTTTTTTTCATATATGTCCTGTCGCAGCATTGCAGGCATACCACACGGAGTAGATGGTTGACTAGATGTGCCAGGTCAGTTTTTCTCTTCAAAAAGGATATCTCAAGAGAGTATCCTAATTGAATTGTGTGATTAATTGTGCTGGTGGACCCAGCTCCAGAAGGCAGCAGGAGTCCCAGGCAGCCTGACATAATAGCATCATCCCAGGTCAGCCATACGCCTAGCTCAGAAGTAGATCACCAGCAAGGTGAGCAGCAGCCCCCAGGTCAAAGAGGCATAGAACAGGACGTAGGGCAACACGCTTCCAGTAGATGGAAGTGTGGGATCTTTACTCTTTATTCTGGTGCTGACAAAATAAGTGAACTCTGCTTCGCCCAAAAATCTGGGCCTTCATTCGCTTGTAAGTAAACCCTGGTGTGTTTCGCTTACAGTGGGAATGCAAACAGATTATCCAGCAAACCAAAGAAAGGAAATGAGGTCTCAATTGCTTGCCTAGCATTTGTGTAACCACAGCACCATGTCGTATTGTCTTCATCTCTGCTATCATTTACAGTGCTGCTGGATTCATCTCATGTATAGAGAGTAACACGCTGGATAGCTGACTGAACCTCTGGCTGCTCATACTGGGCAGCTTCTTGTGATAGCGCCCTAAACAACCAGATGTTGTAATTGCGTAACGCTAACCAGGTGGTTTGGTCTGTTTTCAGTACAGTATGTAAGTGAAACAAAACAAATTAGGTTGTACATTTTTTACGGCATTCTCTGCCCAACTTAACATAGTACCCCAGACTATCTTCAGAATATTCTGTTTTTTCTAAATCCACACAAAAACCATTAACCCAGGTGATCATCTCTAGGAAAAAATCACAATTTAAACTTTGGAGGACATATTGACATATTATTGACAGTTGCAAATTTGCTGTTATGGTTACAGTATGGCAGAGGCGATTGCTCTAAGACTGCAAGGGAAGCTCAGCTTCCCTTAAAATGTCAAAAAATAAATGATCAAATACAGGGGTTGGACAATGAAACTGAAACACCTTTCATTTTAGTGTGGGAGGTTTCATGGCAAAATTGGACCAGCCTGGTAGCCAGTCTTCATTGATTGCACATTGCACCAGTAAGAGCAGAATGTGAAGGTTCAATTAGTAGGGTAAGAGCACAGTTTTGCAAAAAATATTGAAATGCACACAACATTATGGGTGACATACCAGAGTTCAAAAGGGGACAAATTGTTGGTGCTCGTCTTGCTGGCGCATCTGTGACCAAGACAGTGTAGAATATAAACTATCTATGTGTGTAACTGGAATGTGCAGATAGAGGAGAGGGGAGTAAAAGCATAGGGAGTGAAGATAGAGGTCATAAATTGGTGAAGGACAGGGGATTACCGGATGGGGGTGAAGAAAATAGGGGAGGATAAGGTTGCTAGAAGAAAATAACCAGAAGCACTCCTTATTTGGACACAAGGAACTGTTATGCTATACATGAGTGACATGATATATGTATATGTTGAACACACCCTTAAGACTTAATAAAACTAGCTGGAACCAGAGGGTAGCAGAGTTGTTGCTCGCAGGTGTTTGGCTGGGGCATCTTTCTCTCACTCTGCGCAGAGGCGAACTTAAGTTGATTGAACTTTGTGTTTATTTCACTCTTTTGAAACCTGTGCCCAAATCAATGGACCCGGGGAAGCAGAGACGGCTTTGACAACTTGGGGCGTCGTCCGGGATTTGGAAGAACAGGTGAAAAATTGGGATCACTGACAAGGACCAACAGACACCGGACACAGGCTAGCCAAAAACTACAAAAAAGGTAAGCAAAACCTGTTTTATCAAACTCTGCTTTTGGATTTTCGATAGGCTAAATTAATATTGTGTCCGATGTCTTAGTAAGTCTGACTCTGCCAAAACTTAAGAAAAAGAGTGTCATAAATGTTGACTAGGATTTAAACTGGTGAATAGGATGTTGTTTTAAGAGAATTACAAGACTTAGTGTTGTGTGGAAAAATATAGTAGTTTCTTGAACGTGGCAGTTCAGAGTAGTCCTCGACGGAGGACTACTGTTAGCTGGGTTAGAGGCCCGAGGAACTGAGAAACCTCAAATTCTACATATAACTGAGAACGAGATCAGGCAAAATACACTGTGTGTGAATGCTGATGAGTAACGGAGATATTTCTCTGTGAAAACTCAGATTACAGATGTCTGCATAAACACAGAAGGAACAATATAAGCGGTGGAAATAACACCGTAAGAATAGGAAGTCCTGTGAGTTCGAGACGTTTTTCTTAAGAGCCGTGAACAGAAGTTATTACAACTGTAAGACCGGCCATGAGCTGTGAGTTGGGTACAACCAACAAGATCAGACAGAAATAAAAGTTCAATGAATGAGCCGTGAGTTGGATAAATAACCAACAACAGACATTGTTAGGGTTAAAAAATGAATGAGCTGTGAGTTGGATAAATAACCAACAGACATTGTTAGGGTTAAAAAGTGAATGAGCTGTGAGCTGGACACACACACCAGCAAAATCAGACAAGATTTATAGTTTAAGTGCATGAGCTGTGAGCTGGATACACACACTCCGGCAAAAACAGATTAATTAGGAAAACACGAGTGAATGAAAGCGGTTGTGTGTGCGTGGGGAAGAACGTCAAAGTAGCGAGCGGCTCCCATTGCGGGTTAAAAAAAAACGGTGTGAAAGGCCCGGGGGACTGGATAAGTGTTCGGTTCAGTAACCTGACGGTGATAACAAGGACTGGCCACTGAAAACAGGTTCCTGGGGGGGTGAATGTGTTCTGGTGTCTTGAAAGTCGGTCAGAACTGAATGAGTGAGTGACTGAGATAACGCATTAAATATATCTTTAGAAAAAAGGATAGTAGTTGTCATAAGAATGGAAGGTGAATTTGATAATAGTGGAGAGGAACAGAATGATCCATGGAAGAGCATAGAGAACCAGCTGCTAGTAATGAAAGCTGCTATTAAGAAATCACATGAATACAGAGAGGAACAGAAGTTGGTTAAACGGATGGATTCTAAAATAAATGAAGAATTGTCAAAAAATGGAAAGAGCAAGACAGATGGAGAGAATGTTGGCAAGTGGTTTTGGTTGAAGATGAAAAATTCAAAACAGGACAAAGAGTTGGCTGACAAACAGTGTAGAGACTGCAGGTGGTTGGGCAGAGGAAAGTGGAAGAAACTTGCAGACAAAGCAGAAAAAGATGAAAACGTTTGGTCACAAATGGGTTTGTTGTGGCAAAGTTGTGATCATGCTATGACTGATAAAAGAGACAGGAAAAGCAGACAGATTAAAGATAGCAGTACAGTTGAAATGCTGCCAT
Source organism: Girardinichthys multiradiatus (assembly GCF_021462225.1). Taxonomy (NCBI): domain Eukaryota; kingdom Metazoa; phylum Chordata; class Actinopteri; order Cyprinodontiformes; family Goodeidae; genus Girardinichthys; species Girardinichthys multiradiatus. Next base: position 7,945,562 of record NC_061794.1, on the reverse strand, counting down.
CATATGAACTTCTCGCAAATCAGCCCACTTTATCACACACCACGGCCCCCGCTTCTCCTCTTACTGGCTTATACCCCACGTTGCAAGTTACTGGGGGACACGTGAGCGTGTGTGATCTCCCGCCAGTAACTGCCCAGCCTCCTCCTGGCCCATCACCGCCTGCCCCCTCCTCCTCCGCCGCCCCCGTCTCTCAGCTCACATTCAAGTGCTAAGTCTGAGCTGTCTTGTGGAGGCTCATTCATTTCACAGGCTCCACTAACTGACCCATTTGCTGACCGGGTATTACGGGACAAATTGCAGCCAGCTTCTGGCCCAATAAAATGTTCCACCCCGTATATTTCCCATTCACCTAGTGATATGGAATTGGTCACACCTCTGAAATCAGATGTAACTGAGGCTCAGTTAATATGTCAGTGTCAGGGAAATGGGTAAAACAAGGATCACTGACTGCAGTAACTTATTATGACGCTGCTATGCAGGCACCACCTATTACAGTACAGAATCAGTCACCAATTGAAAATGAGGAAGTTATGTCATCTCCCTCAAACCCAATGCCACCAGTACCTCAGGCTATTCCTCCCCCCGCTGGACATGGCTATAACATGAGACCCCGAACCCTGCCCAAACCTTCTTATATGGGTCCACTGTTCCAACAACAATTTGGAGGAAACAGATACAAGCCATTCACACTGGGAGATCTCACCACTTTGTGTGATAAATTGCCCCGCGATCACAGAAGGTGCCTCTATATGGTTACAGACACTAGACTCCCTGACAGCAGGCACCACGTTAGCTCTAGGTGATTACAGGGCCATTGCTGGACAATGCATGAAGCCACACAGCTGTAGGGACATAGAGCACCAGACAACAACAGCACCAGATGGGGACCCATTTACCTTCTATTCCACTCTCATAGGCATAGCTCTTAGACAAATGTATCCAGTAACCAGAGGACGTATCATTCCAAAATTTGAGTGGAACGCAAACACAAATCCTAGAGAATATTTAGATCAGTGCAAATCCATGTGGCAAACACAGTCAGGAACTAATCCAGACAGAGCTGGTCCCCAAAGGAACTGGTTCCGGGATGCTGTCTTAAGAGGGTTACCGTTGCAGGTTAAAACTAATATGGAGGATAATCCCGACCTCCCTGGATCAGAGACTGGAGTATGGGATCGCCATTTTATGCATCATTTATCTAAACTCAAAGAGGCAAAACAAAATGAGGAGAGTGAATTAAAAACGTTACAAACTCAGCTCCTGAAAATGCAATTAGCAGAAGCTAAACAGAAGGTCGGGGAAAAGAAAAAGGAGGGTAAAACACCTAAAATTATGTATGAAGGTGCAGTGTCTCAGCCCCCTCAGGCTCCTCCATTTCCTGGAAATCGAGAAACAGCAGGACAGTGGCATCAGGCCCCGGTCCATATCAGGGACATGCTGGTCGTTTTGGGGGACGGGGAGGGCCAAGAGCAAGGGGATCCCAGAGAGGACCACAGAGGAGACTGGGTAATGCTGATGTGTGTTATTACTGCAATGAGCCTGGACACTGGGCCCGAGATTGCCCCATAAGAATGGTCCACCCAGAGGGTATGGGTGTTATGGTCCCGCCATGGCTCCTCTGGCCCGTCCATACAGAGGCAGAGGTGGCCCAGCACGCGGTACACACGGACCACAACTCCAATTACCAGCCTGGGACGAGCCTAGTCTCTGGCCTGAGCACCACTGAAGGTCCCCACTGACCCCAGAAGACAGCGGGACTGCGGACCCCCTGCTGTCTGTGACTGTGTCCGGAAATAGCCTTCCTTTTCTGGTGGACACTGGGGTCACATGTTCAACCATCAAAAAGGCTCCTCCAAACACACTCTCCACCAGGACTACAACTGTCATGGGGTTCTTGGGGGCAAAACAGGTCCTGCCATATACCAAGCCTTTAAAGACTGAAATTGGTGGACTGACACTGAATCACAATTATCTAGTCTCCACTGACACATCAGTAAATTTACTGGGTAGAGACATGTTAATAAAACTGGGAGCAACCATTTTATGCGGGACTGATGGACTGCAAGTTCACCTGCCCAATGGCATCCAGTTATTTTGTGGCAAAAACACTTCTTTTTCACATGAACAGTACCTCCTCCGGCCACTGCAGGACTCAATGGCTGATATATACTGGGTTTTGCTGCAACCTGAAACCACCGAGCACAGAGGCATTCTCTCGGCTTTCCATCGGTGGAAATCCTGGCGCCCTATGTACCTCCTCCTGACCCCCCGCATGTCACCTTGTTTTATGATAGAAATGATTGTGAATGTTACCAGGAAAGCTTTGCTGACGAGTTAGAGGGTACACACTGGGACATTGTCACCACAGACATTTATGTAGCACCAGAAGGAGTGGTGGCTTAGGTTCACTTGGCTGAAGAGCAGGAAGTGTGGTTTAGGATGTGGTCCGATGGCGTGCCTCATGTCTCTTTGGCTCTGCACCCAGGTCATGAAGCACGTGAACTTGGAGGTGTGTTAAAACGCTCCCTGAACCTACAGGATTGGCAGCCTTTGGCAACCCCCAACCTGTTTTACTCGCCCTCAGGTAACACTTATCGCATATTCAACCACTCCACGGATGTCGGCACACTGGAGCATGTTCAGTTAGACAGACACCATGGCAGAAAAAAAACAGACCATCCGCTGGCAGCTGCTTTTGTGGAAAAAATGCCTTCCACCCTCTGGGCAGTAGGCCCACAGATGTAGGCCTGATTCAATGTTCCCCCATTACCTTTCAGTCGACTACTGACCAACCAATATGGAAGCCCCAATACCCTCACAAACCAGCAGCAGAATTAGGCATTAAAGATACAGTGGAAGGCCTCTGGAACTCAGGTGTTTTAGAGTCCGCATATTCCTCTTCATGGAACATACCCATTCTGCCAGTTGAGAAAAAAGGGACGGGTAAATGGCGCATGGCACATGATTTACGGGCCATAAATGCAGCTTTGGCCACCCCTACCGTTCCCGTGCCCAATCCTTATGTTGCTCTGACAAATCTTAACCCTGACCATTGCTGGTTTACCTGCATTGATCTGCCCAATGCATTTTTCTGCCTTCCTTTAGCTGAGGAATGCAGGGACATTTTCACATTTACCTATAAATCTCATAGGTATAGATACACTCGTTTGCCGCAGGGATTCGCGCTTCTCCAGGAATCTTCAATCAGGTTCTGAAAGACTCTCTCCAAGATTGCCTATTACCACCAAACACCACTCTGATTCAGTACGTGGATGACATTCTCCTCGCAACACCCACTGTGGCTGAATGCCTTGAGGCAACAGCAATTGTCTTGTCGCATTTGGCCAAAAAAGGCTACAAGGTTAGCAAAGCCAAACTTCAAATCTGCAGACGCTAGGTTGACTTTCTGGGCAGAGTAGTTTCCCAACCTGGCACGGGGATGTCCCCAGCTCACCAATCTGCAGTTTTGTCCCACTCAAAACCACTGCTGGTTAAGGACATGCTGTCTTTCCTAGGACTCACAAGGTATAGCAGATCTTTTGTGCCCGGCTACACCAACCTCACTGCACCCCTTAGAGATCTTGTCAAAAAACAGGGCATGAGAAACCTCACTGCCCCGCTTGAATCGACCAGAGAAGCTGAAGAAGCGTTCATTAACTTAAAAACCAGCCTCTCGCAAGCTGCACATTTGGCACACCCAGATTACACATTGCCCTTCCAGTTGGATGTTTCTGTCACAGCACACACAGCAAATGTTGTGCTGTTCCAGAAAAAAGGGGGGGTTAAGACAGTCCTCATGTACATAAGTGTAATGCTGGACAACATGGAACAAAGACATCATGAGTGCACCCGACACGCAGCAGGGATGGCTAAAATAATCCAAAAAACAGCGCACTTAGTGACGGGACATCCTCTTAATATATTGACATCACATGGTGTGGTGGCCTTTGTGAACTCTCAGGCTTTCACACTCTCACCACTGAGACAACAGAGGCTAAGTAAGGTGCTGGAGGCCCCAAAACATCACATACACACATGAAGGAATAAACATGGCAGATAGAATAATTACCGGTACACCACATGTCTGCTCAGAAAAAGTGGAGTTCAATGAAAAAATCAGACCAGATCTACAAAGTACATCCCTAACAGACGCCCGAAGCCTGTACACAGACGGGTGCTGCTTCAGACATGAAAAAGAAGGTCTTAAGGCAGCATACGCGGTGGTGGAAGACACAGGGACAGATTTTGTCACAGTACAGGCAGAGGAATTGACAGACGCACAATCAGCGCAGATAGCAGACGTTTTGGCAGTAATAGCTGCTCTGGAATTAGGAGCAGGACAGAAGGTTAACATTTACACAGATTCCGCCTATGCTACAGGAGCAGTACATGTAGAACTCAAATAGTGGCTGAGGACAGGATTCAGAACTGCAGGACAGAAACCCATTAAACATGAACAGGAAATGAGAAAGTTGGCTGAAGCTTTGTTGCTCCCTCAAGAAGCAGCCGTCATTAAACACAGAGGACATGACAGCAGTAACACCAGAGTAGCACAAGGGAATCAGGCAGCTGACCAGATAGCCAAACAGTGTGCAGGATATCAACCCAGGCACATAATGCTGTGTTCAGAAACAGGGTGGACACCAGAACCCACCCTGGAAGAAGTAATGAAATTACAAAAGGGGGCCTCTCCTGAGGAAAAATCAGTTCGGAAGGCCCGAGAGGGCTCAGAGGATCAGAGTGGTCTCTGGAGAAGCCCAGACGGACGTCCCATCTTGCCACCAGGTCTTACCAAAGTAGCCCTAGAAGAAGCACACGGAGTAGGACATGTGGGAACAACGCAAATGTTGATAAATCTTGAACACTGGTAGCACCCTTTTTTGAAACCAATGGCAGTGCATTGGATTAATTCATGTGAGATGTGCAGGCAGTTCAATGTTAGACCAACCTTGAAGTCAGCACCTGGAAAGTTCCCAGTAGACCCAATAGCAGGAAAAGAGGTTATCATTGATTATACAGACATGACTGAGAGAGTAAATGGGTTCAGATATCTGTTGGTGTGTGTGGATGCATTTAATGGATGGCCGGAGGCATGGCCTACAAAAAAGGAAGACAGCAAATCTGTGGTGAAGTGTTTGATAAATCATTATATCCCTAGACACGGTTTTCCAGCTAAAATAAGGTCTGAGAACGGAACACATTTCAAAAATGAGGAACTAAAGGAAGTGGAAAAATTTCTGGGACTGAAACACTCATTTGGTACTGTGTACCATCCACAGTCACAGGGGAAGGTTGAAAGAATGAATCAAACCCTTAAAACCAAATTGGCTAAAATCTGTGCACAGACCAAAATGAATTGGGTTACTGCCTTACCATTAGCTCTGATGTCTGTACGGAGTTCTATAAATCAGAAACATGGTTTGACCCCACATGAGCTGCAAACAGGGAGGTCATTTCCGGGCCCCCAAACAAGGTTACCGTTTCTCACTGAGTATGAACAATCTATGTCTCGTCGTGATTATTACAGATCTCTCCACAGTCTTGTTACAGCTTTCTCCAAACAGATCCCAGCAGAACCAGAGACCAGGGTCACAGAGAGGACAACCCATGCAGTCAGGCTGAAGGGCAAAGGCGCTACTTGGTATCACTGGAGCCAGTGTGCAGGAGCAGAACCACCTCAACGATCCCTCTTCAGGTTCAGGAGGATCTGAGCGAAAACACAGGAAAAGACAATCTCACTTCTCCCACCCAAGAAGGGGCAGAATAATCCCCGGGTGAGAGAAATTAGCCCAGGGGGTCAGTCTGCCCTGAGAGCTGAAACCTGAAGAAGAACACCAGACGAAGAGGCGGAAGTGATTGAGTTTCCCTCTCACTAGGATTGGTAGAGCTTCCCTCTCAATCCAGAAGGCATCGTTCGGCAAACATTTTATATTTTATATTACATTTTGATGTTTCTGTATCTTTTTCAGGTTATGATTTAACTTTATATGTTTATGTTTTAAGTTTCATAAGTTTAAAAAGAAATTTGTACCCAAAGCAAGGGAACTAGACTCTCTAGGAGTTTCATCATAGGTGGAGTGTTTCTCTCAGCACTCATTGTTACGTTTATCTTATGGTATTTTTGTGAACTTCCATTCCACACATGTTCTGAAAACCACTCCGGAAAGGTGTCCAAATGGTCTAAGTTAAACAAACCCAAGGACATGTACCTTAAGTATTATGGGGGATTAGAACTAAATGACACGTTAGGAGCAACTACCACTTTTCGGTTTGACCTGTGTGATGTCATGAAGTGTGGGAAGAATCCAACTGCCTGGAGGGTGTATGATGTGTATTTGTGTGCCAATCTCGACGTGTCCACCCAATGCACTGCAGGCAGGACCATGAGTTTATATGGGGGAAACCAGCTTTGCGGAAACTGGGGTCACGCAGTGGGGTACACGGGTAGGTGGACACCCACCCTGACATATATAAATTCACGGAATCGAGAAAAAGCCAAACAAATCAGCCTGGTACAAGCATTGACGCATAACACACCTGGGGGTGTCAATCCACTATTTTTGTCCATAAAATTGTTACAAGAAGGTTTGCATCGCACCTCTCACAAGTGGGATGAGGTGATGTATTTCACTCTAGGGGTAGAGGTAACAGGGACTGACCCCCAGGTACTAATCAAAGTCAATTTAAATAAACCAACTCCTCAGGTACAGGCCACCAGCACTCCTACAGTCCCAGAACCAGAAGACCAACTAGAAGGGGTGATGAAAGTAGATTACTCCACCCTGCAGCCTCTAGAAATAATCCAGATGGCCACAGGTTACACAAATGATAATCTTTGGTTGCAATGGATAACACAAACCGCAAAGGAACAAAGTAGGTCTGACTGCATTGCATGTGCATCTACAAGGCAACACTTGACCACTGACCCAGCCCCTTTATATCCAGAAGATGCTTGGGGGTACAGTTGCATGTTACAACTAACTAAAGAAGCCACCCCAGCCAACTGTACCACGCTAGCTAGCATCTTTCCACCCATCCCAAACAATACCAAGACAGGACCATTCACTCCCCAGAGGCTGAATGGGACATATTCTTGTTTCAAGTTCACCTCAAATACCCCAAATGAATGTTGAATGTAGGACAAATTCCCTCGGACTGGTGTAATACCACCACGTCTGGGAAAGTGATAGGACTTTGGGCACGATCAGGATTATATTACTACTGCGGAGGATATAGACTTCTCACTAATATACTAAATAACGCCATAGGAGTATGTGCAATGGTCAGATTACAGGCCCCGTTGATTTTAATTGGTGCTAATGTTACCTCTGTGACATATCAACAAGATAAGGCACTGGCACTCACTTGTAGGAGGAGAAGACATATTATGAAAAGAAGCGCTTCAACCACTTTTGACTTGAGTCAGGGTTCCCCCACCTATATAGATGCAATTGGAGTTCTGCGAGGATTCCCAAATGAATATAAACTTGCAGACCAAATATCAGCTGGATTTGAAAACATCCTTATGATAGCTGCCTTGTTCCCAGTAACGCCCAACAAAAATGTAGACCGCATTAATTATATTCATTATAATGTTTTGCGTCTGGCCAATCTAACTCGAGATGCTGTAGAAGGTTTATCTGAACAATTGGCCCCAACTTCCCTCATGGCAGTACAAAATAGGATGGCATTGGATATGTTGTTAGCTGAGAAAGGGGGCGTGTGTGCCATGTTTGGAGATATGTGTTGTACTTTCATTCCTAATAACACTGCACCGGATGGTTCAGTGCCAAAGGCTTTAGAGGGACTTAAGACCCTCTCCGCCACCATGCATGAACATTCTGGAATTGATAATCCCCTGGAGGAGTGGATGACAGGCATATTTGGACACTGGAAGGGTTTGATAATGTCTTTGATGATTTCAATTGCAGTTTTTGTAGCTATAATGGTGACCTGTGGATGTTGTTGTGTGCCATGCATTCGTTCTCTGATGGTGCGCCTCATCACCTCTGCAATTGAGCTTAGGGATCCAAAGATAACGATGCCACTGTTGCAAATTGACCATAACCAGGATGAGGACTCAGAGTGTGAATTCATGGACGAATAATAAGATGGATGCATGTTTTCTTAATAATATTCTCGTTTTACAGGTGGTACAGTAATATTTTTACTTATTTCTACTTATTCTTAGAAGTACTTGGTTAAAGGAAATTTTAGATTGTGAACTCTTTTTGAGAGTTCAAAAGGGGGATTGTAGAATATAAACTATCTATGTGTGTAACTGGAATGTGCAGATAGAGGAGAGGGGAGTAAAAGCATTGGGAGTGAAGATAGAGGTCATAAACTGGTGAAGGACAGGGGATTACCGGATGGGGGTGAAGAAGATAGGGGAGGATAAGGTTGCTAGAAGAAAATAACCAGAAGCACTCCTTATTTGGACACCTGTTATGCTATACATGAGTGACATGGTTTATGTATATGTTGAACACACCCTTAAGACTTAATAAAACGAGCTGGAACCAGAGGGTAGCAGAGTTGTTGCTCGCAGGTGTTTGGCTGGGGCATCTTTCTCTCACTCTGCGCAGAGGCGAACTTAAGTTGATTGAACTTTGTGTTTATTTCACTCTTTTGAAACTTGTGTCCAAATCAACGGACCCGGGGAAGCAGAGACAGCTTCGACAACTGCAAGTCTTTGCGATGTATCAAGAGCCACAGTATCCAGAGTAATGTCAGCATACCACCAAGAAGGACGAACCACATCCAACAGGATTAACTGTAGACGCAAGAGAAAGCTGTCTGAAAGGGATGTTCGGGTGCTAACCCGGATTGTATCCAAAAAACGTAAAACCACGGCTGCCCAAATCACGGCAGAATTAAATGTGCACCTCAACTCTCCTGTTTCCACCAGAACTGTCCGTCGGGAGCTCCACAGGGTCAATATACACGGCCGGGCTGCTATAGCCAAACCTTTGGTCACTCATGCCAATGCCAAACGTCGGTTTCAATGGTGCAAGGAGCGCAAATCTTGAGCTGTGGATAATGTGAAACATGTATTGTTCTCTGATGAGTCCACCTTTGCTGCTTTCCCCACATCCAAGAGAGTTACGTTGTGGAGAAGCCCCAAAGAGGCGTACCACCCAAACTGTTGCATGCCCAGAGTGAAGCATGGGGTGGATCAGTGATGGTGTGGGCTGCCATATCATGGCATTCCATTGGCCCAATACTTGTACTAGATGGGCGCGTCACTGCCAAGGACTACCGAACCATTCTTGAGGACCATGTGCATCCAGTGGTTCAAACATAGTATCCTGAAGGTGGTGCCGTGTATCAGGATCACAATGCACCAATACACACAGCAAGACTGTTGAAAGATTGGTTTGATGAACATGAAAGTGAAGTTGAACATCTCCCATGGCCTGCACAGTCACCAGATCTAAATATTATTCAGCCACTTTGGGGTGTTTTGGAGGAGCGAGTCAGGAAACGTTTTCCTCCACCAGTATTACGTAGTGACCTGGCCACTATCCTGCAAGAAGAATGGCTTAAAATCCCTCTGACCACTGTACAGGGCTTGTATATGTCATTCCCAAGATGAATTGACGCTGTATTGGCCACAAAAGGAGGCCCTACACCATACTAATAAATTATTGTGGTCTAAAACCAGGTGTTTCAGTTTCATTGTCCAACCCCTGTATATACTGTTGTGTGTAAATGTCATTGACTAAATATGCGCTACAACACGCTCAACTTTTGTTCAGAATCAGCTTCTTATCACTGGTAACGACGCGGCTTTCCTCTCACTTATCAGAATCAGAATCAGAATCAGAAAAGCTTTATTGCCAAGTACGTTTTTGGACATACAAGGAATTTGTTTTGGCGTAGTCGGTGCAATACAGTACAAATTAAACAGTACAAACATATCTACAATATAATATAAATATAAGTGCACAGTTTTAAGTGAGTGAGAGTAAATATAGAGCAGTATAAGATGCAAGAGCAATACAACAGTGCAGGTGATCATTGTGCAAGTAAAGCAGTGCAAGTAAGCAGGAGTCCAAGCTGAGCGTTAATGTAACGCATAGAGTTACAGGTTACAGGTGTCCTGTCAGCAAAAAAAGGGGGGGTGTGGGGGAAAGGGGGAATGTCAGGGTGGTTTCCGGGCTTTGTTAACCAGGCTGGTGGCAGATGGGAAAAAACTGTTCTTGTGGCGTGAGGTTTTGGTCCGGATGGACCGCAGCCTCCTGCCAGAGGGGAGAGTCTCAAAGAGTCTGTGACCGGGGTGGGAGGGATCAGCCAGAATCTTCCCTGCCCGCTTCAGGGTCCTGGAGGTGTACAGTTCCTGGAGCGACAGTAGACTGCAGCCAATCACCTTCTCAGCAGACCGAATGACACGCTGCAGCCTGCCCTTATCCTTGGCTGTAGCAGCGGCGTACCAGATGGTGATGGAGGAGGTGAGGATGGACTCAATGATGGATTATTCCCGCAGCGTCACTGTGCTTTAAACAGTGAGTTCAATAGCGAAGCAAAAATGCTGGGCTTTGTCCTGCCCATTGGACGCTCAGCGTCTCTGTGGGTCTATGGGGCAGTGGGCTGGCCTCAGCTGGCCCAGATGCTCAGCTTCTGCATGCTGATTGGATGATCTGTCTGAGGCTGAATCCCTTTTTGATTGACAGCAAAATGAGCGAATGAGCGAATCAGTGATCTTGAAATTGAGCTTCCCCTCCTGGAAAGACCAGCATGGTGCAGTATGGTGTTGTTGTCTACCTCATTAACTCCCAGCCTTCCCCATTGACTGTCCCCCTACTCTAAACTGGTTCTGTAAAACAATTGGTTTGCTTTTCCACCCACTCAAGAGCCAAGGTGTGGCTGCATTATTATGTCATTATAACCATCTTGCCAAGTTTGAACTATTTTGCAAAGAAGAAAGGGTAAAAATTACACTTTCTAGATGTGCAACGAGCCATACCCCATAAGGCTTGCTGCTGTAACTACAGAAAAGGGTACAAAGAACTGCATCTAGCACTTTTCTGATTTTTTTTATTGGAGACCATGTTTCCTTTTTCTTCAACTTGACAATCATCTGCTCCTCTGTGTTGGAAGCGTACGGTTGTAATATGACAAATGTGAAAAATTTCAGTTGGTATGAATATTTTTGCAAAGCATCAAAAGCAGTAAAATGACTAAAGTAATGAGTGTAGCTTTAATTCTGAATTCTGTTGATATTTCCTTTAAGCACAACCAGAGAACACTTCCAAAAATAGGTTCCATAGGTGTATTTCTTTATTGCTCACCTAGATGTGTCTCCTGCTGCACTCTGGCATAGGGTAATGAATGTTGCACTATTTTTTTGCCGTCTAACAGAGCACTGAACGCTCTTGAAACACTCACTAAACCTGCTTTTTGTTGCTGTTCGAGTCTTTGGTAGCTTGAAGCGATTGTAGCCCAGATACCTTTCTCCTTCTATGGAAAACTTCACATCAGCCTTGCAGGGAGTGATTCTCATAGCTGTGGTGTCTGCACACAGATGGCACGACAGCTTTTCTTAGTGATTAAAAGCAGAAATCTGGTTTGCATTTCAACAGAAGTTGGTAATCTAAGATGATGACAACTGCGGTTGTAGAGTTTTATAAGGCTCAGCTGCATTGTGTAGAAATGTTTTACAAAATGTAAAACTGAATTTGGCAAACAGTGAAGTGGTGAGGAAAGGACAATAGCAATAGAAGGCCCGACAGCAACCTGCACCTTGTTAAAATACAATATAGTTTGTCAGCCACCTGGGTGCATATCTTAGTTCAAGTGCTAACAGCAAATGTAGCCAAACTCCAAAACAAAACAGCTTGGAGACAAGGCAGCTGCTGTTTTCATGGCTTAATTATATTGCCAAACATTGTTACACTGCAGCCATTTAAGGTATTTTACAGGTATCAAATTTAAATCCACACCCAATAATCATCTGTAATCATTACATTAACGTTAGCTTGCAAAGAAGTTCACATGGTTGAGCTTTGCCTTCCTGCACAGCAATTACACAAATTTTGAAGCAAAGCTCTGTGTTAGGTAGCGAGTTAGTATGTAGCAAATTATTCTCCATTACGGTGATGTGTTTTTTGACACAGGGCCATTAGTAGAGGACAGCATACTGTTACAAATTCATTGGCTGATAGGTTTGTTTGCCCAGGGGAGGCCTGACCCATTTGTGAGTAAAAGAACATTTTGTTGCATCAATGTAGAAACTATTAGCCAATCAAAGCTGAGCTGCAGCTAATGTGTCATGCATTACTGTTAGAGTCTGACTGCAGCTCACCTGCAGCACTGCGGTATTTCTAACATGTCATCATCTTAAACATTTACCATATTCTCCTATTTTTTACCATCAGATTTCACAGCTACAGCAGTGACATCTGCATCCAGTCACACAACCCAGATCTTTTGAATGTTCTGGATATTTTCATATTATATGACGGTCTGAGGATAAATAACAGGGTTCCTACACTTTTTTCCTGTCAAATTTCCATACTTTTTCAGACTCGGAAGTATAAATGCTAAAATTTACAGTTTATTGCAGATATTTCTATAGGTGGTCAGGCTCTAAATATTAAAGCTGGACTGGAAGAAAGGAATGATGTATAAATAGACAAATGGACAAAGGGGTTGACTTCTGATTGAGGTAAGCATGTAGCTGAAAAACAGACAGATTCATGGTCAGATTGATGGGTGGAAGAATGGAGGAATTGCTGCACAAAGCCCAGCATCAGCAGGAAGCAAGAAGTGCTCTAAAATGTCCTGGTAGATGGCTGTGTTGGCTGTGGACTTCAGAAAACACAGTAGACCAACACCAGTGGATGACATGGCACCCAAAACCATCACTGACTGTGGAAACTTCACTTTGGACTTCAAGCAATGTGGATTCTATGCCTTTCCACTCTTCCTTCAGATTCTGGGATCTTGCTTTCTACATAAAATGCAACATTGACTTTTATGTGAAAAGAGGACTTTGGACCACTAAAACAGTCCCGTCTGGGGTACAGGAGATGCTTGACACAAGGAAAGTGACATTTTGTAGCTCATGTGAAGGATTTGTCTGTGCATGGTGACTCTTGATGTGCTGTCCCCAGCCTCAGTTCACTCCATTCAAATTCTTGAATGGATTTTACTTGACAAAACTCTCAAGGCTGCAGTTATTCTTGTTTCTGGTGAAAATTTACAATACCACACTTTTTCCTTCCACTCAACTAACTATGAAGATGCTTGGAGACAGCGCTCTTTGAACAACCACCTCCTTTTTCAATGATGTTTTGTGGCTTACCCTCCTTGTGGAGGGTGTCTTTTTGACATGAGTCAAGTTATGTAGCCTACTGAAATCTTTGCAGGTTTCCTCTGACACCTTCTGATATGGCTGTGACACCATGAGTTGAGTTTCACAATATTCACATTTTTTGAGAAACTGAATTTTCTTTTATGCAAACTAATGCATCCAACTACAGCATGCCAACATTTCCCAATGCATCTAGACAATGTGCTGTGGGTACAACTTAAATAATGCACAAGACTGGCAGGTGAACCTGTATTATTTATAGATCAGGCCCCACACGGTTTCCACTAAAGTTGTTAGGAGGCAGTCGTGTTCATGTTCTACGGTTGGAAAACATGTCCCCCTTGGGTCTTCTTGTACATCCTGTAAAATGAATCTAATTTTAGACCAACCAACTTGCCTAAAAGATGTGAAATGTGTTATGATTTGGGGTTGTTTGGTTTTTGGTTTCGGGTTTTTTCTTTATATGTTATTTCACAGTTGAAGTTTTGAATCATGTTTCTGTTTATTTTTCTGGTCATGTTTCAGTCTTGTTCATGTTTTGTCAAGTTTGGTTTTTGGATCTGGTCATGCTTTAGTTTCATGTTGTTCTAGTTTCTGTTTGTATTCAAGAGTCTGTTTTGCTCCAGCCACATTTTGTTCTGTCTGTCAATTATCTTTATTCGGTTCACCTGCACCTAGTTGCACCTAGTTAATCTGTCTTGCTTCACCTGGTTCACTCGCCATATATACACACCTGTTCTGTTTATTCCTCGCGGAAACATTTTCAGATCTTGCTCAAGTCTTGTTTTTCGGGTCATGCCATGTCTGTCTTGCCAGCCCATTTATTGTTTTGTTTTTGTTCTTTAGTCATTAAATCCTTATCACTTACCATCATGCTGCCTGCTAGTCTGCATTCTGGGTTCCTCCGTTGCTCAAGTCCTAACAAAATCTGATCATGAAATGGAGCATTAAATTAATTTTCACTGCAGTAAACGGTTATATGGTGCTTAAATCCAATAATAAAATCAACCTGTCTGTGATGAAATTGTTGGAGGTTGTTGTGAGGACCGCTCCTGTCACTGAAACGTCCCCCAATTTGACCAATAAGTTCATCACCACGGATAAGCGGTGATTTCTGGTGCACTCCTCACAATCCCTTGTATATATTGGAGGCAGTGTCTGATACTTATTTTTCACTGACCTGTCAAGGGCTGAAAAACTAAAAGATAGATGCTTTTCAAACTGAAGTTTTCTTCAACCAAAATAAATCATTCAAATCCAACTTTGACAAAAATGTGTCATTGTCAGGACAAATGAACAACACCGGTCAATGGGAGAAAATAGACAGGAATACCAAAGCATATACAGAGAATCTGTTTCCAATTTATCTTGCTATATCTACTGTAAGCACAGAAATGTTCTTGTTTCAGGACAGTCAGCAGGCAGGAAAAGTAAATATAGCCAAAACAAAAGTGTGTACATGTTACCAGTCAAAGCGAGCTGACAGAATCGGACACGTATTTTGTTTGGGCTTGCCTGCTGTATTACTGGCTCTCATTTTTTAATAATAAGAAAATGTCCAAAAAAGAACCAGAACACCAGCAGTTAATGGGGGACCAGGAAGCTGTCAGGCCAATGAAGGGACATAGGGAAAATCTGACCAGAAACAGAGAAAACCGAAGGTACATATGCCAGAGAGGTAATTAGTGAACAGGAAGCAGTTGGTGGACTCTAAATAGGCTGTAGTTGTGAATTAAGGCAAGAGACTGATGTTAAACTGAGGAAATGCATGGAGTTGGATGAACAGAACTGACACAGAAAAACTTATAAGCCAGAAAAGATTAATGGAACACAACCCAACATGAGAATGAACCACAATGACAAAGAAACTCACATAAAGAAATAAGAACCACAGGAACAAGGTGAACACACACCTCAAGGAAAGTTATATTTCACAATTAAGCAAGAACTGAGAACTATAATCAAAGCCATAAACTAAAGACTACAACTACATCAGAATATCAAAAACATTTAACTACAATAAAACTACAAAATGAACACAAAACCAAAGTCCAAAGGAATGCTTTCAGTGGGTGCCTTGGCTAGAAACGCCATAGCTAACCCTAACCTGGATTGAGTTGAACCTTGCAGGTATTCAAACCAGAATTCTTCTAATATTTATTTTTGGTGAGACCAGTGTGGTTCATCATGCCTCACTGATCCTGGAGATTTTAGGTATTCATTCAAGGAAAATCAGAAATGACTGTTTTGAAAATCTCTGTAATTATGACCATGTTTTTAAAAACCTGGACTACAAGGAACACAATTTATTCAGTGTATATTTGTGATGCTTACAGTAAACTAACCAGCTTATTAGTAGTTATTGTTTCCTGCTGAATAGCACCTGACTGGCATTATTTAACTTGCCAAGCCTAAGACCGAGACTGTGGGTCAGCAGCAGATATTCTAACTAGATGCAAAACCAAGCTAATCATGTCAGCTCTTGAGAAAAAAGGAAATGTGTTGAACAACACACAGAATGAAAAGCAACATGCATAAATAAATGTCTTTCAACAGAAAACCAAATGCAGAATTAATCAGGAAGAAGCAAAAGGTCATTAGCCAGTTACACAGCAGGGGGCAACTATTCATAACTGATTCCCAGTTATTTGACACCTTTTTAAGATGAGCTAGACCCCATTTACTCATATTTTGTTCACTAAGTTGTTAAGACGTGACCGAAAAGTTTAGTTTGATTTAAAATTTCCAACAGAGGTTTGTAGCATCTTTCAAGGGTGTATTAAGAAAACTAAATCTCTATTTGTTGATTATTTTGTTTGAGAAGAAAGAAGAGAAGGAGATATTGAGAAAGAAAAGAGGAACAGCACAGAACTATCACTCAACTTCCTGTTAACAGGGAAAATGGATTTAAACAGATACCCATGCTGCCAAAGGTACTTCACTTAAGACCAGGAACACTCCATGTGATGAGCAAGTTTATTTTAGAACTATAGCTGCATTTCCCTACAGGTTATCCTCTGATTCTGTTTATCTTTTGAACTAACCAAGAATTATGTTCAACTGATCCCAGTCATCACTTTGGTGGAACTTGCTCCCATTATCATAAATACAAGACGTATAGAAACATGTCACATCACACAAGGTGATGCTATGACCAAAAAGTAGCCACTGTCAGAACTGTGGGAACTCTGAGAATGGCACTGTTGGATGTTGAATCAATTTGAAACAAGAATTCTTCTATGGATTTATGACTTGATTTCAGAGAAAAATATTGACTGCATGTTTTTAATTGAAATTTGGCTCAACACAGAACTAATCATTCAGGCCTTGCTGCCTAACTACAATTTTACATTTTCAGTCTGAGATGAAAGAAAAGTAGGAGGTTCAGCAACCATCCTCCATAGTAAAAGACATTTCTCTTGTTAATTAGACCTCATTTAAATATCACAGTTTTACTTTTACCAATTCTCCTATATGATGTTTTACGGTTTACAGGTTTACAGACCACTCAAATACTGTGCCTCTTTTATTTCTGGCTTCTCTGATTTAGTACCTTTTGTCCACAAAAAATCTTCCTGAATCATCTAAGGTGATTTTAATTTAAACAACAACAACCAGTCACATCCTTTATCATCTGAATTTTTGAACCTGATAAATTTGATAAATTTATGTAAAATGTTTGCCAACCTACTCACAGCAGAAACTAAATCTTAGTAATAACCCATGATTTGTCTCTTTCATATCAGATGCTGGGACATTACTGTGTCTATTTTACCTTCTTGGTTTAACAGTAGAACTAAATTTGCCATTGATTCTGTGGCTCCTGAAAAATAAAAGCAATAAATACAAAACCTAAACCTCCCAGGGACTAGACAATTAAAAAGAAGCTGTGGAAAATTCAGAAAACAAAATAGAGGAAGATTATCAATAAATTACCAATTTTTACTGAATATTTGGGATTATATACAATCAATCAGTAAAGCAAGTGAGGCATAAAACAGTCTAAGAACTTTGTTCTCAGTCTTTGGTGCTCTAACCAAACCAGCTGCCACAGGGTCCACCTGAATGTTCATGAAATCAAACTGGGACAAATCTGAAGCTCACTTTAGTGGTAAGATATGACATGTGATCTATCTCAATGAAAGAAATAGAACTATCATTACCTCAGAGTCATTGTTGGTTGGTGAGGAAACACTTGAGAGTTTTGGCCTGATAAATGTTGAAATGCTAACAGTTACTTCTAAATTAAAACAGAAAGTAGCTTTTTAGATCCAGTACCCGCATCCTTTTTTTAAAATCTATCTCTTTTTAAAATGGTCTTAATGTTGTAAAAATCTTCCTAACTGCTTTTAGGACAGCCTTTATATTTTGGACCAATTTCTAACCAACCTTTTAAATTTAGGAATATATTTACTATGTAGATATAGATATTTTATTCCTTCTATGTCTGACTTTTGAACAGGCATGGCATGCAGCTTTGTGGGTCAGCGACATTCTGGTCCACAGTTTAAGCCAGCTGGTGGTTGTTATGCACCACAACCTTGTATGCCAACCGCCAGAAAACGACAAGGAAAAGGCAATGTGGGGTCCTTGATCGTGGCTTCATAAGTTACTACCTTGGGAGCTCATGCTTGCTCACAGTACAATGACTTTGTGGTGAACAGATGAGTGACTTAAGGAAGATGGCTTCGTCAAAAATACATAAAGTGGACCATATCACACATTTGAAGATGAATGTACAGAAGCACACGCTTTCTGTAGGGTGTAAGGCCAGTCTGCTTTATATGTTCTGAATCAATTTAAAGAGACATTATGAAACTTAACATAGGAACTTCAACCAAAGCCATCCGCTGAGGTCTGACTGTAGGACAAGAAGAATAAATGAACTGATGGGATAGAATGAGCGAGCTACACGGCTGATATCAGTCTCTCACAGTACAATAGTGAGCATACGAGTGTTCACTGCGAGTACAGTGGATTTTGGGAAAACACAAAAGCTTTTCACTGACTGGGAAATGATCAGAGGGCATGGAAGCTATGGCACAAACACTTTTAGATGGAAAAGAAGGACAACAACTTAAGGAAAAGGTTTACCAAATTGCCCTGCCTGCCACAAGCACAACAAGCAGAGCAGAACTGTTCTACCAAGATGTACAGACCCAGCTCGACTGTGTCATTCAAAGTGAGTTTAATATTGGTCCATAAATTGGATTGCAGTTTTCTGTTCAGCAGATGATTTCATGGGCATATGAATAATTGATCAGTAGTTAAAAAACAAAAACTCTAGTGTTACTTAAATGTAAAAAAAAAAAAAAAAGAAAGAAAATATATTTGTCAGTTGATTTAAAATGTTTGGACCCCAAAGTATTTGGATGATGGAGGTAGTGGACCTCCTGTTAGTTTAGTTGGGGACCCCTGACCTAAACTATGGTATGCCACAAGGCTCAATTTCTGGTCCCACACATTTTAATCTTTACATATTACATAAGATGGATATTGGGTCTTTCAAAATTAACATGATACATTATTGAATTAAACACTTGAGTTGTTCTCACTAACCAGAAAGCAGAAGGCAACGGCGTGACAGTAATCTGCTGGAGCCTGGCATCCGTCAGGCCAGGTGTCTGTAGGCTGGTCTGTGTTTGAGGGGGAAAACCGTTTGGATCAAGAGGAGATGTTTGATGGTAAAAGATGAAAGCTTGAATATGTCAGAGGAAATTCTCAGGCTCATCAAGTAGGAGATCTTATATTGATGGATAACTCCACACCACAGCATGGCAGAAGGCTGTGAAGACCGGCACATCTTTTTTTTAATTTTTGTATTGCAATACAAATGTTATAACTAATGCAAACACACTTAATTTATGATTTGTTTCTTCTTAGGAAAGCAAGAATTTTTACCAAACAGTGCCCGTTGAATTTTATCTATGATGTTTAGCCTTGAATTTAGGTAAGGCTTATTGTGTGACTCTCAGGGTAAATTTAAAACTAAAATATGATCCTCAGTTTAAAAGAGTAAACTACTACTTATTCCTGTTGATCTAACATCGGTGGATCATTACAGTTACTGGGATGTCATCTATAAATTTATGTATTGTTATTTAGATTTTCATAAGAACTTCAACAAAAATGTAAAAGAAACACTGGTAGTATGTTGGTGTAGATTCTCAGTCATCCAGGACATGGCGAAACCTGAATGACTCAGAATCTTCACCAACATAATGAGACGCACTTTGGTAAGGATCCCCCAGGAGCACTGTGGGAGTATGAGAAGATGTCATTGAAATTTTCAGACTACAGCAACCACCTATATTTCAGTCTCAAGTCTACAATCAAAGGACATGAAGCAGAATAAATTCTTCGTAAAACGCAGGCCAAGCTGCTTAGAGAGAAAGCACTGGAAGTATAACAAGCTATTTTTAGCTGGCAAGTTAGTCAGGCTATTGGCTCTGGTAGAGCTTGCAGTTGGTTAATTTACAGGCAAGTTGCACATACTGCATCTTGCTAAATAAACTTTCAAAACAGCATTACCTTTGTTGAATAAAATACTGTTTTCTTAAGAACTTTTCTGATAATTATTTTTGGTTTATTACTTCTGTTTGCAAGCGCAATAATGTATAATCTTTCAGTGTTGCATGTGGCAAAGTTCTGCTGCAGGCTCTCAGAGTAAGTCAGTCTAGCCTCCACATACAGAAGAATGTGGGAGGAGCTTCTTTTCTTGAGCAAAAACAACACTGCCTTAAATCAGGTACAGAACCTGCCTTGGTAATGATGATTGCGTATCCTTGATTGACACAGAATAAATGTTATGAACCCACTAAATGACAGAAAGAGACGAAGAGTAAAGACACAATGACGGAAACCTGCTGTTTTAAGTAACAGTGAATATTTTAAAATAAAAACACCTGATATTTCTGCCAAAGAACTGCACTTTACTGCGCACAATGACATTTGTTTCTGTGGAGTCAATTTTACTCTAAAATAGTGAGTTTTTATAAATTAATCCAGGGTCTTTGCACAAATTTAAAAGTACGTCTCTTTTTTACATCTATTTTTGAGTAAAGGCTGTTGGTCCAACTTTTCCTCTTTTTTTATTTTTTGAAAGAGTAGTCTTTCTTGTCTGCTTCTTTGTTTTGAAAACAAAAATAACAATAATAAGACAAAAAAAACATAGCTCACAAAATCTTAGACAAAACAAAATGTGGGAAAACAGAAGAAATATAGGAAGTTAAAAACATAGAAATAGATTAGGAGTTTCTTTGCTTAAAGAAAATACAACTTGATCTATATTTTTTTCAAGACTGCTTTCACAGTCTCTATAATGTGCTAGTTTTGTTCATCCTGGTACTCAGTTTTCTTATTTTTGGGTTTAGAATTTCAGCACAGTTAATCACTTTGAGACACAACATCTTGTTTTCCTTGAGATTTTGGCTTAAGTTTTTTTCCTCTTAGGGGAACTCAGATTAAAAGGTTTGAGAACCACTGCATTAAAATGGCCTTAAACTATAAAGTGGCCTGACGGACAAACAACATTAAACTTTATTACCTTATATTGAAACTACTAAACACTTCATATGTAATTGGAGCCAGGCTGGTTTATTTTTAACAGCTTTCATGGTCAACTGAAATTAACTTGTCATTGTAAAAGGCAGAGGTGAAAGAGATATATGCCAAGTTCATTTTTTAAACCTTAGAATACCTTGATATCGATAACTCAGCCAGTTACATTAAAATGTTCAGTCTGTAACATTTGGGGTTTGAAAACACAGAGTAATTGCGGCTACTTGCCCTGCAGATGAATAGCAGCGGATGTTTATGGCTGGTCTTATGTTGTGCATCCCTTTGACAGGTTCTTTTTCTAAATTAATGCCACAATAATCAAGTTGTAGAATTCAGCATCAAATTATTTTTAATATTTCATATCTGTTGTATAGTTAGGGTCAGACAAACCTCTTTCATTGTAGGATTTTTACATATCTATAAGATTTAAATAACTTAAGAACTTCTTAAAGATCAGGGCCCGTATTCAGAAAGATTCTCCATCCTCTCAGAGAGCTCCTAACTTAGCCTAAAAATTCCTGCCAAGGAGTTTTAGCTTAAGAGTAATTCAGTTCGCTGCTGAGAGCGACTCTGAGCAAGGAGACAATAACAATTCCTATCTTAGTGAGGAGGTGTGGTTGACCCGGTTGCTAGGTATGATGCTGTCCTCTAAGAGTTGTGATTGGTTGTTGAAATGGACACAAACAAAAAACAAATGTGCTGCTAGTAATTACTGCTGAGAAATTAACTGATCATATAATTTAGATTGGATTAAGAAATTTGTAAATCATGATGATGAAACTTAGCTAAATTAAATTAATTGTCACACACCAAAATATTTGAACCTTATTTGCATGCTCATTAGTATTTTGATTTGCTTATTGTTTTGTTTAATCACCATGCTGGTCATTGTCCTAAATTATCTATTTCATATTAGTGTGGACACTCAGATGTCAACATTTTACCATGATCTCTTTCTTGTATAAAGAGGTTTGATTCGGTAAAACGACCAAAACAAAATGGAGACAAAAAGGTGGAGAAAACTGAACTGGACAGAGGAGCAGAGCCTGCTGGTGGAGGAGAATACAGGCGTATTGAAAGGTAGATTTGGTCCCGGGATCACAAAGAAAACACAAACTTCCTTGGGAGCACACTGCTGAGCATATCCATGCATCGCTCCCTCTGCCTTAACGCACCAGCCTGGAATGTGAGGAGCTCTAGTACCTGCTGCAATCAGAAGCTGGAGAGGAGATTGCAGCAGATCAGAGAACTTCTCTGCTGCCCGGTGGGTATTGATGACCAATTAGGCTTAGGTTACTGACATCATGTACAATACACCACTTAATACTTATTTACCTCAATTATATCTTCCTTCTATATATATAGTGTTTAGATTATTGTACTTTATCTTGTCTAGAGAGTGTATTATGTTTATATATACATTTTTCGACAAGCATTTTACAGTCTGTAAATAATATTTAAATGTTTCTGTACTATATTGTTGTAATTTTTTTTCACTCTTCATTCATCATTTTTTTTTTTTATCATTTATTTATCCTTCCTGTTATTAACTTACTAGAGGTGCACCTTTAACCTGTTCTGTTGAAACAACTTAATTTCCTACTAGGGGGATGATAAAGTTAATCTTATCACTATATATATAATTATATGATTGTTATAGAAGTTGCTCATTTATCCGACTATTTATAGGGTGGATCCCTGTGCAATCGAGCCGGTAGTGTCTTATTAATTCGCTGTCATTCATTTGTAACTTTTCTCTTACTGAGGGAAAATTATAAGAAAAATCTTAGGATTTGAGAATTTTTTTAAATGACATCACTATGAGCTACATTTAGTCTTAGCATTCTTTGTGAAAAGGGCTCTAATCATCGTTATTATGTCCTAATAAATAAATCTCTAGGAGTGACAGAGGGGCGTATTTTCTGTTCACCATTACTACCTACTGTCACAGAATTAAAACCGTCACTTATTTATAAGTAGCTTTTGCTCTTCAGCCAATTGGAAAAAAAGAAATGTAAGCCCCTGCATACCTCTGAGAGTTTAAGTGGCTGAAACAAGATTAACAGCTATGACACACTCCATTAGCGCCAAGGGCTGGTGAATTGTGCTGTCATAGATACCATTGTTGTGTGAGTCACAGATGAGTACTACAGATTTGTTTCTATACAGAGTGAGGAACAAAAATTGTACAAACAGATTTTGAATATTCTTAACCAACAGATGATAGCTTTAGAATATTTGTATTCAGATTAAAGATTATATATGATGTAAATCATGAGCAAAGTCCACTATGATTTTATAGATTTGTTGTTGTTTTTTTTTTTTTTTTGTTTGTTTCTTTCTACCGTGTCCTGTCTGGCAGAGTAGCACTCAGAATTGTTGTCTAAGTGCCAAGAAAAAGCCCAACAGATTTACTTTCACAAGTGGAGCATTACAGCTAACGCTTTAAAGCTCTGCTTGATATTCATAAAAATAAACTTTATTAGAAACTGCTTTCGATTATTTCAATTGTTATGGACATGGAGACAGAAATGCAAAGGAAAAAGAAGAAGCACAAAAGAGAGAGAGGGGGCAAAAAGGAAAAGGGGAGAGAAGAAGAATAGAACAAAGAAAGAAGGATGAAGAGAATACAAAACAACACACTGCTTGCTTCTACACCTGCAGAAACGTTCACATTACCAGCTTTTTTACCGAAAGGTGCACAGTACTTATGAATGCAAGGTGTATTTAGTGGTAAATGCAGCTCAGTATAGACCATTTGTGTATCTGTTAACACCTGAATCTAAACAATTCAATTCAATTCAAAGATACTTTATTGATCCCCGAGGGGAAATTAGAATTCCAGTACAACCCATCCAAACATACATCATGACACAAGACAAGGGGGGGACGGGTCACCGAGGCTTTGCTCCCCACTCACAGGCGCTGCCTTGCTAGATGAGAAAAGAGGCCACATTTGGTAAGTAGAGGGAAAAATCATATTTCACACTTTATCCTTAGCAGGATACAGTTTGAGATTGCAAAAAACCTCAGCACAAAGAAGCAACAAGTTTACAACACAACATCATGCCGGGAACGGTGAAGGTGGTGTGAGGAGGTGCATGTGTTTATCTTGAGCATCTGTGTGTGTGCGAGTGAGTGTGTGCAAGTAAGTCCATGAAGCACTGTCACAGAGGCCATTGTCCTTGATGGTATGTTGGAATGTTCATCAACCAGCCACAAAGTTCTGAGCAGGTCCACAGATGTCCTCAGGGAAGGGAGGGGACAGAGGGAACAGAGCGTCATGTTTACATAACTTCAAGGAGAGGTTGAAGATAGCCAGCCATCAAGGCCGTGCAGGGGAGCCAGATTCAGAAAAACAATGATTTGGGTTAAGCTGACTCTTAATTTTCCGTCAGCCTTGAGAGTCTTGCTGGTGCTTCTCAAAGGCGAATCCAAACAGCCAAATTCCTGGTGCTTTCCGCCAGATCCGAGCGAACAACTTCCTCCAAGATTTATCCCATTTCACCCCTGAGTCCAGGAACCACAACCTGCCTGTGATCCTGTATAAGGATCACATCCAGTCTGCGATTCAGCTCACGTAACATCTCAGTCTGAGTGCTGATCGCCCTGAAGATCCCATCACACATGCCAGGCAGCCTCACAATTGCCAGAACAGCTGCTGACGTTTTCCGAATTTCTCAATATGCCAGGTAACCGCTGACTCCAAAAAGCAGAAATCCTGATATCAAACATCCAATTATATACACATCTTCCACATCCTCGACTGACATTATCGACAGACACACAATCCTCCACTTCTGTCAGGAGTCCATCGTGTATCCAGAGGAAAACATCCCGCCCGGACATGTTGGGCTCTCCTTCACCCCTGTCTCCTCGTCGAGAAAATTTGGTCAATTGCATTGAGAGACCAGCTGAGCAAATCCATAACTCAGAATTTGGAAGATATGCAAAAAGAGGTTCCAAAAAGAAGACAAGACACAGAGCTGAAGCAGTGGGTCTGAGTGTGAGCACGCATGTGCATACAAGGTCTCTCCATAAAAATATGCAATAGTGAGTGTGAAGAGCCACATACCCGCCTCACTGGACCAAGGACAGATACGGAGGAGATCCGAGCCACAGACATCCAAAGGCCTCCCAGAGCACAGGAACCACAGGAGAACCACCGCCGGGACTACAGTAACCCCGAAAGAGAGGAGCAGGGGAGAATCCCAGAGGAACCATCCATCAGCCACAATGCAGAAGCCCCAGGGAGCTGCAGCGACGAACCCACAGGCCCCGCCGGCAGCCGTCTACGCCCGAGCAGATCCAGCCATGGACCCAGAGACCCTAGACACCAGGACATATCACTCCCCAAGCAGAGGCCCGACCGAGCCCAGGGGTCCAGTGCCCAGGCAAGCAGCCATCAGGAGTGAGCCAGCACACACCAAAGCACCCAGCCCCGGATACCGAGAACCACAAGTACACCGGCGGGCAGAGATACCAACCATCGGCAGGTAGTGTGGCGGGAGGGAATAGGCCCCACATTCGATGGGGGCCTAAACTGATCCAGGAGAGGGAGCAGCCCAAGACCCAACCTGACGCAAAAAACAGGCACACAATCACAATCACACATTCCCCCCCTCATGCGTACACATAAAAACACTTACACCCACGCACCCAAAGTAAAACAACAATGGACATCGCACACTCACTCACACTCCCCATACATACTCTATACTCCCAGGTCCAGATGCCAATACCCCCACCTGAGCGACCCCAGCCCGAAACCCCGAACCCCCGCCCCGAACCCAGTCCCCAACCATCCCATCCTCATCCGGGGAGGGGGCCATATACAAAAGAGGGGTCTACATGGTCCAAACAAGCCCGCCAACCAGAGCCACCAAAGAATAAAATAATCCCAACCCTCAATGAATTCCGATCCCAACCCCATGAGCCCTCCACCTCCAATGAACCCAACATGAATCTTCCCACTGGGCCACCCCCAACGAGGACACATATATCAAACACATGTCCCCAAACCCAAACGCCATGAGTCACCCCGCCACAGCACATGGGCACAGTCCCACAGGAGAGCTTCATCCCCGAAAAGCCGACGAAGCAACACCCACACAGTGCAAGCTCCACACACAGCCCCACTCCAGGCACCCCACTGCCCCCACCACACAGCGCGCCGCGACAGCAAGGCAAGGGCACTGCGCAATGCCGCCCCAGCCCCCGCCCACAGGCGCAACAGGGCAGACACCGAGCTCACAACGGAGCCCCCAACCCCACACCAAGACAGGACAAACTCACCCGGCAAAAGGTCCCCAGCCAGCGTCAAGCACTTGGGGCAGACGTCCCCCACCGTGCCCCTGCAACCACACAGACACACCATATCACTGCCACTGAAACCATAGCCCAGGTAGAAACATTATCCAGCTCAGTTCTACCATCGCTGCTAACCTGATCCAGATGCCGGTGACCCCACATCCCATAAGAGGACACAACCCCCTCACCCCACACGCTACATTTGGGTTTAAACAGATGAAAGAGCAGCATAATAATCCACAACACCCCAAATTTAACAATTTGCTCATTATATCGGCTCAGGCCCTACATACATTTTCTAAATAGATTTTATTGGGTCTTACAAGGAATCATTTCAGTAAAACAACTCAATATAACCCAAGTTCCTCGTACTCGTCGTCTTCCGCTTATCCGGGACTGGGTCGCGGGGGCAGCAGATTCAGCAGAGACACCCAGGCGTCCCTCTCCCCAGACACCTCCTCCAGCTCCTCCGGGAGGAGCCCAAGTCATTCCCAGGCCAGTCGAGAGACATGGTCCCTCCAGTGTGTCCTGGGCCTCTTCCCAGAGGGAGGTGCCTGAAACAC
Source organism: Girardinichthys multiradiatus (assembly GCF_021462225.1). NCBI lineage: Eukaryota > Metazoa > Chordata > Actinopteri > Cyprinodontiformes > Goodeidae > Girardinichthys > Girardinichthys multiradiatus. Next base: position 7,918,814 of record NC_061794.1, on the reverse strand, counting down.
CTCCCGAGGAAGGCGTCCAGGAGGCATCCGGTAAAGATGCCCGAGCCACCTCAACTGGCTCCTCTCGATGTGGAGGAGCAGCGGCACTACTCCGAGCCCCTCCCGGATGGCCGAGCTCCTCAATCTATCTCTAAGGGAGTGCCCGGCCACCCTACGAAGGAAGCTCATTTCAGCCGCTTGTATCCGGGATCTTGTTCTTTCGGTCATGACCCAAAGTTCATGGCCATAGGTGAGGGTAGGAACGTAGACCGACCGGTAAATCGAGAGCTTCGCTTTTCGGCTCAGCTCTCTCTTCACCACAACGGACCGGCACAGTGCCCCCATTACTGCAGCAGCCGCACCGATCCGTCTGTCAATCTCCCGCTCCATTTTTCCCTCACTCGTGCACAAGACCCCGAGATACATTACAGAAGTTTGGACACACCTTTTCATTCAAAGAGTTTTCTTTATTTTCATGACTATGAATATTGTAGCTTCACACTGAAGGCATCAAAACTATGAATTAACACATGTGGAATTATATACTGAACAAAAAAGTGTGAAACAACTGAAAATATGTCTTATATTCTAGGTTCATCAAAGTAGCCACCTTTTGCACCCCAGCGCATGCTGTAGGTCTTGGGTAGAGGGGACCAGCAGGACCACGTCATCTGCAAAAGAAGAGACGAAATCCACTGGTCCCCAAACTAGATATCCTCCGGCCCTTGGCTGCATCTAGAAATCCTGTCCATAAAAGTTATGAACAGGACCGGTGACAAAGGGCGGCCCTGCCGGAGTCCAACATGCAACGGGAACAGGTCCGACTTAGTGCCGGCAATGCGGACCAAACTCCTGCTCCACTTGTACAGGGACCGGATGGCCCCTAATAAAGGGCCCCCGATTCCATACTCCTGGAGCAACCCCTCAGGGCATCACGAGGGACACAGTCGAATGCTTTCTCCAGGTCCATAAAACACATGTGGACCAGTTGGGCAAACTCCCATGAACCCTCGAGTATCCTGTAGAGAGTATAGAGCTGGTCCAGTGTTCCACGGCCGTACTCTCCTCTCCAATACCCTGGTGTAGGTCTTACCAGGGAGGCTGAGGAGTGTGATCTCCCTGTCATTGGAACACACCCTCCGGTCACCCTTCTTATGAATGAGGACCACCACCCCAGTCTGCCAGTCCAAAGGCACTGTCCCCGACCGCCTTGCAATGTTGAAGAGGCGTGTCAACCATGACAGCCCCACAACACAAACAGAGATTTGAGGTACTCATCCACCCCCGAAGCCCTGCCACCACGGAGCTTTTTAACCACCTCGGTGACGTCAGCCTGGGTGATGAAAGAGTCCAACCCTGAGTCCCCAGCCTCTGTTTCCACCAGGGAATGCGTGATACCCTGGCGTAGGCCTTACCAGCGAGGCTGAGGAGTGTGATCCCCCTGTAGTTGGAACACACCCTCCGGACCACCACCCCAGTCTGCCAGTCCAGAGGCACTGTCCCCGACCGCCACGCAATGTTGAAGAGGTCTGTCAACCATGACAGCCCTACAACATCCAGAGACTTGAGGTACTCAGGGCGGATCTCATCCACCCCCGAAGCCTTGCCACCGCGGTGCTTTTTAACCACCTTGGTGACTTCAGCCTGGGTGATGAAAGAGTCCAACCCCGAGTCCCCAGCCTCTGTTTCCACCAGGGAATGCGTGATGGCAGGATTGAGGAGATCCTCGAAGTACTCCTTCCACCACCAGATAATGTCCTCGGTCGAGATCAGCAGCCTCCCACATCCACTGTAAACAGTGTTGGCAAAGCACTGCTTCCCCCTCCTGAGGCGCCGGACGGTTTGCCAGAATCGCTTCAAGGCCAACCAGTAGTCCTTCTCCATGGCCTCACCGAACTCCTCTCAGGCCCGAGGGTTTGCCTCTGCCACAGCCCGGGCCATGGCACGCTTGGGCTCACGATACCCGTCAGCCACCTCAGGAGTCCCACAAGCCAACCACAGCCGATAGGACTCCTTCTTCAGCTTGACAGCGTCCCTTACTGCCGGTGTCCACCACCGGGTTCTGGGATTGCCGCCGCGACAGACACCACAGACCTTACAGTTCCCAATGCAGGTGGTGGGCCCACTAGGGGATGGCCCCGCGTCTCTTGTTTGGGCCTGGCCCGGCCGGGTCCCGCAAGGAGCAACCTGGCCACCAGGTTCTCTCTGGCGAGTCCCGACCCCAGGCCTGGCTCCAGGGTGGAACCCCGGCTCCGCCGTACCGGGCGACATCATGTCCCTTGATCTATTTGTCCTCATGAAGGATTCTTGCATTATCATTGTGTAACTTCCACACTCAAGGCGCTGGCTGGCTGGCTGAACTTTTAGACAATAAAAGGAAATAAAATCTGAAAGTACAAATACTTTCCCATATTTTTCAAGATTTGTCCAGATTGTAAAATAATCATGTATAAAAGTTTGTTGACAAAATGTATTCATGCCAGCTGTAATTCTGCTGAATCCATACAGGAAGTACTCTGCTTGCCAGGAAATTACTCTAAAACAGGGTTGGTAAAAAGATTAATCACTGTAGAAGAACTGTGATCATTTGGGTTCAGCAAATGTATTACAGTAAAGAGCCCCAGAGTATCATATGAAACAGGTACTTATTAAAGAATGCTCAATGAAAACCTTTATTGATTAAGCAGGGTATTTACTGAACTATGACAATTCCTTCTACTGTAGAGATGCATCTGTGATGCTGTTGTTGCTGTGTGAGCACTGAGTAACCATTTACATTTTGCACATGCACTGCACCAAGGTAAAATCAGCATGTGGTTAAAGTGGTTGTGATTACCTGCAAAATGCGCAGCATCCCTGCATAGCAGTATAAATAAATGAAGAATGCATAGGGGAAGGAAAAAAAAAATTAAATTGCAATGGAATAGCAATTGTAAGATATAAAAAGAGAATTTATTTACATATAATGCCTAAAAAGCAATTTTATTTGTTATTGATAGCCCCTAAAAACGCATCACTAGGTGATTTGCTAATACAGAGAGCCACAGTTACAAAGGCAAAAAAGAAAACGACTTGTTCAACTTATAATGCATTGCACTGCAGGGAAAGCCTGGGGCCTTTGGCTGCCAGAACACTGGAGATAATGGGTTGTTGATTCAAACACAATTGCTTGCTGGGTACTACTTCCTGCTGAAAGATGTACTGCAAATGCGGGCCATTAAGAGTGCTAGCAGAATTAGCAGAGGGTCTCTGAGGATAAGCATTTGGTGATTTAAAACTGGTCTGTTTCTCTGCTTTTTGTCTGTTTTACTGAAAGAATAATGGGAATGGTTGTGAACCTTCAGTCTGTATGGTTTTTAATTTGATTTGTCAAAGTCTCTTTTCTGCATCACAAACATCTGACATTTCTTACACGGGTGTGTATATTTTTCAGAGCCCATGTAAACGGAGGTCTGTACAGAATTTGGAGCCTGGGACTGTTAAGTCAACTATTCTGGGTGCCACTCCTCTCCATTAAAGCATATGATAGGAAAAGGAGGCATGAAATAGATTTACTATAGAATAATGCACCTGTTAGGTCAGACCTCTGTTTTCCTCAAAGACATTACTCAGATACAGTTCGTTTCCTGCAGATAGTTTTCAGCCCTACTTCTTTCACCCTCGTCCTCCAATTGTCCCCTGTGACAGTTTCCTGTAAGGACACAAGGAGTGTGTCCTTACTGTGCTGAAATATAACACGTTTTCAGCTTCGGCCTTCAGTTGGGAGCCTATTTTGTGCTTGAATGATTCATATGTTTGAGTTAATTGACTTAAGAAAGAAAATATTCAGAAAATGTTTATGGTGAAGCACTAGATGAAAATAAAAAAGAAACTAAAATTTAAAGCGCTTAAGAAGCTTGCTGAAAAAACATTTAAAGGGTACATATCAGGCAAAATCAAATTTCTTTTTGCCCCTACTTGACGTCTGTAGGAGTTTTCTCATTTGGGTTGTATGTTTTAATCCATTCAGTTATGTTAGGTTTTTTGAACTGTTACGTCACAATATTTCCTGCAGAACTGCTAAACAAGGTCATGGACCTCCAGCAGATCAATTTCACGTACCCAACATTTTTATTTCCCGCTCTGATTTTGCACTCCAAGCTCAAGTATGCTGAAGCTGCAAAAGGATAAGTCTAACTGTTTGGTTTTTGGGTGTATTAACCTACAATTCATTACACCAGCCCCAGCATCAGAACCTCTTAGAAGTGCCTGGTTAAATTCTATTTTTCATTGAAATGTTCCCATATCAATGGGGAAAATCCTCTTTATCTGCATGAAGAACTTCAAGGACGAGTTCTTCAGCAACCTCTGCCAGTATCAAGTATCATTTGCTGAAAGACTTCCTCAGATTAAGCGGTCAGTTCCTTATGCCGGTGAAAACGACAGACACAAAAAAGCATGAAGCTGCAAATAACGCTAACATGACAACAAACTTTATTTTAGGCATGAATTGATTGTGTGTAGATATCACATCCTGGCCATTGTGCTGATAGCAGTAGCATCGTACCTTCTGCTTATGTTAGAGCTGTTTGCTGCTTTTAGCTCCTTGAGGACATAGCTTTACTACGTGTTTTGAATAGTATTATTACATAAACAGTTTAGTATTGTTTTTGCAATTTTTGTCTTGTTTCTGCACCGCTACATAATCATATCTCCGTTATCAAACTACAAAGATGGCCAAACAGGCTGGTGTGGAACACTGTTTGACCTACAGGAGGACAGGGTGTTCCTCAGTAGCATTTAAAGAGACACCACAAAAATGGGTTGCTCTTAGACGCACCTCAGAACAGGTGTGAAAGAGGAGCCTGTGTAGCCACAATAACAAGGAATTCAGAACAAAGCATTGCAGTTCTTTAGTACTTTATATAGACCACAACTGAAGGATTTAAGTGTGAAAAGAAAGGATTTAAAAGCATGATGTGTGCCCTTTAAAAATTACAGGAATGTATGCATCCTAAAAAACAAAAGCAATTTGGCACTAGTTTTATTCCATTTGGTTTTAACTTTATTTTTTTATTTTTGTCAAATCATGATTTTCACGTTTATCGGATTTGCTTATTCAATGAAAAAGATTAATCTTGTTTTTTAACATTTCATCAATCTTCTACACAAGTGACAGTAAAGTAATCATTTATATGACTGCATTGTCATTAACAAGGTAGCTTGAGCTGTTTTATTGACTGGGGTTTAGCATTTAGCTCTTTTTAAAACCAAAGCTTACATTCGTTAGATAGATCTGAAAAAGAACACAAGCAGACTGCAAACACATTGTTTTTAGTTTTAACTTAAAACCAATCTTTTAGATAAACTGTGTGTCCTACTGGGTCAAAGAGTGTGACATCTAAGTGTTCATTTCACATACATTGAGACATACATTGTGCAAAAGTATTTTCACCCATTTACATTTTCCACATATTTTGTCCCATTGCAACCATAAACAATGTGTTTTATTGGGATAGACCAACACAATTAGTGCATAATTATTTAAGGAAAATAGCTGCGCTGCATTAAGCTGCATCAATTTTCCCATTACTTCTGACCAGCCTCCTTGTTCCTGCTCAAGAAAAGCATTCCCACTTAGTGTGTTTTGAATGTAGGCCCATGTAGCTCCACTTTAGCTTTGTTCCATGCACGGCTTGTGGCAAACTGCAAACAGAAGCCCTGCTATAAACGTTCTCCATAACTTTCCTCCTGACTTTCTGCTGTTTCTTGATCTTCATGATGCTGTTTGTTCACTACTGTTGTCTAACAAATGCACACAGATAGAATTATCAGGTGGCTTCTTAAGGCAAATACTTCTACTGGAATTTCTTTAGGGGTATCAGATCAAATGGGATTAAATATAAAATACATACCATTGTCAGTTTGATGGTAACCTTAGCAGACAGGTTTGAATGAACTCTTCTGATCATGCTTTAAACCTTTTTATTCAGGAAGGTTTGCTGAAAAAATGTCTTATTCGACAAGCATCATATTGATACAGGCAGAGCTGCCAAGTATCTTCTTAAAAGTTGTACATAATTTCCCTCTGCATGAATCGTGTGTATGAATGTACAGGTCCTTCTCAAAAAATTAGCATATTGTGATAAAGTTCATTATTTTCCATAATGTCATGATGAAAATTTTACATTCATATATTTTAGATTCATTGCACACTAACGGAAATATTTCAGGTCTTTTATTGTCTTAATACGGATGATTTTGGCATACAGCTCATGAAAACCCAAAATTCCTATCTCACAAAATTAGCATATCATTAAAAGGGTCTCTAAACGAGCTATGAACCTAATCATCTGAATCAACGAGTTAACTCTAAACACCTGCAAAAGATTCCTGAGGCCTTTAAAACTCCCAGCCTGGTTCATCACTCAAAACCCTAATCATGGGTAAGACTGCCGACCTGACTGGTGTCCAGAAGGCCACTATTGACACCCTCAAGCAAGAGGCTAAGACACAGAAATAAATTTCTGAACGAATAGGCTGTTCCCAGAGTGCTGTATCAAGGCACCTCAGTGGGAAGTCTGTGGGAAGGAAAAGGTGTGGCAGAAAACGCTGCACAACGAGAAGAGGTGACCGGATCTTGAGGAAGATTGTGGAGAAGGGCCGATTCTAGACCTTGGGGGACCTGCGGAAGCAGTGGACTGAGTCTGGAGTAGAAACATCCACAGCCACCGTGCACAGGCGTGTGCAGGAAATGGGCTACAGGTGCCGCATTCCCCAGACCTGGGCTACAGAGAAGCAGCACTGGACTGTTGCTCAGTGGTCCAAAGTACTTTTTTCGGATGAAAGCAAATTCTGCATGTCATTCGGAAATCAAGGTGCCAGAGTCTGGAGGAAGACTGGGGAGAAGGAAATGCCAAAATGCCAGAAGTCCAGTGTCAAGTACCCACGGTCAGTGATGGTCTGGGGTGCCGTGTCAGCTGCTGGTGTTGGTCCACTGTGTTTTATCAAGGGCAGGGTCAATGCAGCTAGCTATCAGGAGATTTTGGAGCACTTCATGCTTCCATCTGCTGAAAAGCTTTATGGAGATGAAGATTTCGTTTTTCAGCACGACCTGGCACCTGCTCACAGTGCCAAAACCACTGGTAAATGGTTTACTGACCATGGTATCACTGTGCTCAATTGGCCTGCCAACTCTCCTGACCTGAACCCCATAGAGAATATGTGGGATATTGTGAAGAGAACGTTGAGAGACTCAAGACCCAACACTCTGGATGAGCTAAAGGCCACTATCGAAGCATCCTGGGCCTCCATAAGACCTCAGCAGTGCCACAGGCTGATTGCCTCCATGCCACGCCGCATTGAAGCAGTCATTTCTGCAAAAGGATTCCCGACCAAGTATTGAGTGCATAACTGTACATGATTATTTGAAGGTTGAAGTTTTTTGTATTAAAAACACTTTTCTTTTATTGGTCGGATGAAATATGCTAATTTTGTGAGATAGGAATTTTGGGTTTTCATGAGCTGTATGCCACAATCATCCTTATTAAGACAATAAAAGACCTGAAATATTTCAGTTAGTGTGCAATGAATCTAAAATATATGAATGTTAAATTTTCATCATTACATTATAGAAAATAATGAACTTTATCACAATATGCTAATTTTTTGAGAAGGACCTGTACAGTATTTTCCGAAGAACACTTCTCTGTGGCATACTTTCTCATTCAGGCACAAACATTCTAGTCCATAGCTGTGCAAATCGAGTTTATTTCTTATCCCTGGAGACTGTTTCTTGAAGCCTAATGAATCACTACTTGCAGACACAAGTTTACAGGTACGCTCAACTGGAAGTGAAGGTGATATGTTCACAAAGGTATTCTGGACATGATGTTATTTCAGCATTATATTTGTACTTTTGCCATGGATCTGCTCTTCTTTCCCACCAAGCCTCCCTGCACAGGGACCACAGATGAAAAAAAAAAAACTGGTGGTGAAGTCTAGACCGATGCATCAAGTCTCCTGTGAAATTTGTGTTTTTGTGCATGGTTGCTGTAAGATGAATAAACAGGATCACCTAAACCGTGGTGCAGAGAGTGACATAAAATGTATTTGTGTCATCCATGGTATGTATTTCTGGCATGCATGAAACATATATTACGATGGTGAAATTGTATCCTGTGATAGAGTACAATGAAATAGATAGATTGTGATAGATGTCAATGAAATCAAAACACGATCCAACGTCAGTAATATATTTGAAACTTCAATTTAAAAAAGCATATTTACGTACTGTTTCATCATTGCTCTTTCTTCTGTTTCATGGCTTTGTCAACAGCAATAAAGAAAGTAAAAATCAACAGAAATAAATGTAAATATATTCTTTGTTTCTGTTGAATAATGAGGACATAACTGCCACAGCAGCACAATAAAGCTATCCTACTGGGAGAAATAACAATAAGCCAAATCAATAAGCAATAAGAAAAACTATTAGGTAAGGCTTAATTGAGAAAGTGAATCAAAACCACAGCTGTGAGTTGACAATATTGGTAATTTATAAACTATAGGGGGTTTTCTTTTAAAAAAAGAAATGCAGCAACATTTGCAGCATCTTAAATAGGATGCTGCAAATGTTTTATTCATAGAAGTTTAGTTTGAATCCAAAAAGGCCCAAAACTTGAAACTACATTGTTGTGAAAAAAAAAACACAGAGAAATAAACACACAGAAAATATATTTGCCTGTTTAAGGTTTTAATTTTTTGTCACATTTAAATGTTTCAGATTATGAAATTAATTTTAACATCAGACAAAGAGAATCTGAGTAAATACAAAAAGCAGTTCAGAAGTGATGATTTTATTTTTAAAGCGAAAGAGCTACCCCAACCAGCCTGGCCTTGTGTGAAAAAGTAATTGTCCCTTAACTTGATGGCAAACTGCTCCCTTCAAGCTTTTGCAAAAGGTGGCAATCAGTATTTTCCATCTCTGCTTGTGTTTTGAGTTCTTGAGTTTGTGTTTTGTTATATTACCTGGTCTAGTCCTTTGTTTTCTGTCTCCCTGCACCCCGACCCCTCACCTGTTCTGTTTTCCCCTGATTGTCTGGTCACGTGTATCATTGGTTCCCCTTGCTGTCCAGTTATGTATTTAAGCCTGTTTGTTTCCTTTGTTCCCCGCTGGTTCCTTATGTGTTGTTTGCGTTTTGTGGCTCGCCTGGTACCCTGTCCATGTCCAGCCATGAACAATAAAGTGTCGCCTTACCTGCAAACTTCAAGCTTCAGGAGTTCTTCCCCGCATATTGGTCCAACAGAAACCCACATTATGACACCTCATAGAAGTGGTCTATTTCAGGTAATTCAACAGCGTCTTAATTCAGGTCCAAACTTTAACTAGGCCACTTCAAAACCTTTTTTTAGCTATTCAGAGGTTGATTTTTCCGGTGGGTTTTGGTTCATGGACCCACCAATAACGACAAGTTGTCTGGGTTGTGAAGCAGCAAAGCAGGCCACCACCATGTTTGACTGTAGACATGGTGGGTTTTATTTTTTATTTTTTCCAGAGTCCCACTTTATTCTAATTTATCTAAAGAATATTTTAAGGTCTAAAGGATTATCCAGACAGTTTTTTTGGCAAATGTGAAACAGACATTTATTGTTTTGGTCTGGAGGCTTTTGACCTTGGAACTTTCTATCCAGTCCCTTTCTCATTGTTGAATCATAAACATTGACTGTAATTGAGTCAATTGAGGCCTGATGTGCTTTAGATATTGTTCTGGGTACTTTTGTGACCTCCTGGATGTGTCTTGTATGCACTCTTCGGGTAATTCTGGTAGGGAAGTTACTCCTGAGAAGTATTTCCGCATGTGCACTCGATTTGTAGATAGTGACTCTCAATGTGGTTTACAGGAGTCTCAAAGCTTAAAAAATTGTCTTGCTACCGTTTCCAGACCGATAGACGTCAGTTTGAATGTTTCTCATCTGTTCTGGATTTTTTTTAGATCAGGTAATGCTGTTTTGTTTTTTGAGATCTTTCAGTTTATTTCACGTTGTGAGACAGGTTCGATTTTAGTGATTTCTTGATTCTACAGGTGAGGCAAAGATCAATTCTGGGGGTAGCCTCTAAAACTGAACCAAATAGTGTGGTTAACAGTTAAGTCGTGATTCAACAAGGGAACCGCTATCAGTGTTTTGAACACAGCATTTTGTATTTACTCAGTATATCTTTCTTTGATAAATTTGTTTCATGGGCTGAACATTTTAGTGTGACAAACCGCAAAAGCAGAAGAAATCTCTAAAGTGGGAAATACGTTTTCACTGTACTGTAAGCAAATTCTGATGATTAAATCAGAAGTGACCTTTTGAGATCCAATACGGTGGGACTTAAAGAAAACTACAGGTTTGTCATGCTGGTAACAATGAGTTTTGAGATTTTTTTATATCTACCAGTACAGTCTCCCCCTAACTAAATACATTTTTTGTCTATATGTCTTAAACTTACAAACTTTTAAGTTACAGAAAGGTCCACCTTGAGATGCGGATCAATAACTGGAATTTATTTTTGTAGTTGATATTTATGATTTAGTTTCTAATTAGCCAGCTTTGGCCTTTAATATATACAGATATATAGACACTTCCATAAGGACATGATGCAGCCACTTGACAGGAAATATTAGTCAGTGGTACAATAGTTAGTAATTCAAGTCCTCAGGCATATTGCTAAACTATTTTGTAAAAAGTTCATCTTTTCATCTTTAGAAGTAGCACTCATACATAATTTAGTTCAAGTGTCAATCTATGCCACCCCATGTAAACTGAGAGGAATGATTAATTTCTCAACAATGACTAAGGTGCATTAAAATTCATAACGGTTGTATTTTGTAATTAAAAATAATGAAACCCAGAAGTCGCAGATTGAAGTGCCTAATGGAGTTGAGATAAACGTGAATGGACCTCCTATTTCTCTACACTGAAATGATGCTGGTCAGACCTGCTAGTCTGGAGACCTCTGTTGCCACTGATTTGACCACTACACTCATACTTTTATCTAAAAGATCACATTAGCTCCATTTCAACTGCAGGAACCAAGTAAAATGTTGGGTTTATGCTGTCAGGGGAGAAGCTGAGTAGATTTAGCAAAATCTTGGGTCATAAATTGTGACCCAATTTGTTGGTTTAGAAAAGAGAAAAGAAGGCAGCTCATGATTCCCAGACCACCATTTTAACCTACACAATTACCTGATCAGACCTGTTACGGAAATTTTTAGTGTCTTGTTTGATTTGCTCCTTGATACTCTACAGGAACTGACAAAAGTATTAGAACCCCTCAGTGTTGTTCCATTCTTCTCTTATTTAGTCTTAGAGTAATGGTTTCTCAGCCTTCTCCTTGCACATGTGTGAGATAATATGTATGCCACACAGTTAAGATTATGTCTGGGACCTCGTCTTTCTGGGTCTCAGGAGAGTTACCTTGAAAACTGTTGTAGCTTATAAGGAGAACCTTTGCTTTGTCTAGGCAGAACAATTTGGCAGCACTACTGAGCGCATCTCCAATGCAGTAAAAAATCCTTCTCTCTTACAAGATTATAATAAAGCTGATTCTGAGTGACAATCATCAATCTTGGTAAAAACTAATTTTTCTACAACAAATGGCGACGAGGTGGGATTCCTTGACTGGGTTCTTCTGAGGACATCGCCAGGAGTGTCTGATCAACCTGGGAAGAGCTTCCCTGCCTCAAACCCTTTTAGTGTTAAGGGGAGGAGGACTGCTGACTCGGTGTTCTTGGAGACTCAGCACTGGAATCCAAAAGGACCAATTTTTTTTTCTTCCAGAGACGGTGAGAAACAATGAATCAGCATAATTTAATTAATTATCATCAATATTAATTTGCTTAATAGTTTGACAATTATAACCAAAGGAAAATAAATTAAATTGCAAAATATTTTTTAAGAAAAAGCAGAAATAGAGAAAATAATAAAAGATTAAAAAATAATGACTTCTTAAATTTTAACTAAAAGGTTAAAACTAACAGTTTTCTACTGGGGACAAAGGGGATCTGGGATATTTCCCGCCTTGGAACAGGAGCGAGGTGTACGGACCTCACTGGCGCGGTTGATGCCACGCTGCGCACTGGTGTACAGTACTTCACCAGTAAAGTTCCCTCCCTGTATGGTTGAGTGAGGCTCCCTTAACCAGTAAGTTGGGGGGAAGGCGATTAGGGTGACAGAAAGCTCTAAACTCTTGTGGAGACGTCTGCAGGTTTTAAAGGACTATTCCCCCCATTACCAGTAAGTAAAGGGTGTGGCAAGGCTGTCAGTATGGAACAGTGGTTCAGTTCTAAGGGATCACCTCCTCCTCCCCAGGGAGAAACGTGTGAATAAAATATGGACCACAACGCACCAAGTGCATCAATATATGGGTTAAAACTTTTGCAGCTCTACAATATTAAAAGGACCGAGGAAGCGACAAAAGAGAAAAATAGGAAAAAAAAGACAATGGATGACAGGTATGTGAAAAACTAACTGACTGACTGACAATACTTCTGTTTGTGCAAAATCTGAACCATGTACTAAACTTTTTTCTCTGCCTCTTACACAGATACACACACACATACACATTGGGATTTGAGCGTTCCCTGGACATTAGACATCTGCCCTCCCCACGGCTTCACTCCACCAGCATGACCTGAAAGAGAGAGGTCCTGGCTGCTGCAGATGACAGCGTGAGAGATATTCCACCCGGACCAAAACTCAGAAGAAGTCTGGTAAAAAGCCCAAAACCCACTGAGATGGGCAACAATCCATGCTGTTTGCCAGAGCCAGAAGAGCGATACACTGGACTCATCTTGAGAGAACATCTTATGCAGGCAGAGGAGAAACAGGCTGGAGTAAAGTTTTCCCTCCCTCCTGAAGAAGTTAAAGTGGACAAGGAAAGAGCAAATGTCCACCAACAGGCCAGGGGAGGGCCTGGGTTTTCGGACTGATAGGGCACTGTATGCCACAATAGTCTGACTCTGGAGCGGTCAAGAAACTGAGGGGGGTAACATACAAACACACACACATTTGCAAATATCTTTTCTGTTTTTCTGCAATGAAGAAAGCTTATTAACTGCAGCTGATGTGGTTTTGACGATGACAGACGTGACAAGAGGTTAAATATTATTCCTGTGTTGAATAGATTTTTTTTTTCCAAAAGGGTCATAAAATAATTGTTTTAGAGAAACAAGTTCTCTCTCTCATCATGGTAGATTCAGGGTCAAATATTCCTACTTAAAGTCCTTAAAAGGCAGAGGAATTTTTAAACACCTCCAAAACTCAGCACTAACCATGTGTTTTCTATGTCAGCCTCAGGACAGATCCCACGGAGGAGCATTTTAAAGTCCATCGCATGTGTAACACCTGATGAACTCTCCTTCAGGCATTGTTTCCTGTTGTCAGAATGTACCCCGTAAATCAAACGGGTAGAGACCTCTGAGAATAGGGTTAGTTGTACTGCAGAGGGTCTCCATACAGTCTGACACAGTACTTCCAGTGGGGTAGAGCTTTGGCCACAAGCGTTAACTGAAGCTTGAATGGAAGGTGCAAATTCATTGTTTTCACAGCAGCTGCTGGGAAGAGGTTAGATTAGCTGATTTTCCCACTCTTCTGATTTTATGAAGCCTGCTGACTTATACTGTACCTCATATCTGGTCCTGACAAAACTATGAAAAGCTTGGTTGTGCATTTTCTCCTCTGGGAAAAGAAAGAAAATCTAATCATTTCTGTGTAAAACACACTTGTTATTTTCTCTAACACCCCAACAGCAAAATGTTTCAGAGTAATGGGTTCAGTTAAACACATCATCCCTGGCAAAATCCTCTCAAACGAGAATGGAAAGACGTAGTTTTGGTTCTGAAGGTAAGAAAGAACCTAATTGGACAAGTGGTACCACAAAAACTCTAATATCATGTTCTCTAAAGACTGCTTAGAAAGGCCTTCTTCCAGAAACTGTGGAACTATTTCCCACCACAGTACCAGATTTTCAGCATGCTTTTCCTTTAATCCACAACAGATCTGTGTTGTTTTATTATAACGTCTGAAGCTCCTTATGAACTCTGGGTTAAAATATGACGTGGGGCTAATTTAGAGCTGTGAACTAGTGATTGAAACTCCTAAATCTGTTATTGTTGATGCCAGAAATAATAAACCCTTTAGTCTGAAAATATTTAAGGTATTTAATCCATTTCCTTTAATCTCTGCAGAAAGCTGGCATCAGTGTTTAAAGCAGTGGTCCTCAACCTGTGGTTCCTGGACACCTGAGGCCCGTGAGCCATAGATTGTGGGTCAGTGAAGAAAAGTTAAATAAATCAATAAAGGTTAAAGGGATGCCATTTAACTGAACAGAGTACATTCAAATAAAAAAACAACCCAAAATACTACACTTATTAAATAAAAGATCTAAGCCAATGATGGGTTCTGGCTTTAAAATCTATTAATACTCAAATTAGGTTTCTACTCTGGGGAACAGATTGAGGCTGAAGGTTGTTTTGGAGCCAGGGTTAGGAAATTAAAACTCATAGTGACCAAAGTCCTTTATAACAGAATAAAGGCAGAAGTAATTAGGGTTCAGGAATTAAAATCCTAGGAAAGACCTTTATGGGGCATAAAGGCAGGTAAAGTCCTTTATTTAAGGGATAAATAAAGGCCCCTCTTTTAACATTAAAGAGGAAGAGCGGCTCAAACTCCAGTCCCCTCCGCAGGGAGAAATATTTGATTTCATGACAACTTGGACAAATTTGAAAATGCTCAAATAAAGGTTTCATTTTTAAATCCTTCACTACCTAGGAGTACCAAACAAATTTCAAATTAGTGCAAAAGATATTTTTAAATTAGCACAAAAGATCATTTCAAATTACCAATATTTCAAATAATGGAAAATTTTCTACCATTTGAATTATAACAAAGGGGTCCTGAGAAGAATTTTCTTCCCCAACTTTCAAAACTTTAATAACCCTGATTTAAAGAAAACTAGAAAAATTTGCATTTCCTGCGAAAATGCAGTGTGAATGCTGTAAGTTGAATTTTTTTAGCTGAAAGCTGGCAGAAACAAGCTGAAATTGACTGCTGAAATCTGATAAATTAGTAGAAATAGCAGAAACCGCAAAGACAAACTGTCATCTGGTCTCTTTGAGCAGGAAGACTATTAGCTATAAAACAGCTTAACAATGTAAAGTTACCTCAAAACTACTTGTTGAAAGAGTTGTTGAAATGCAAGAACTGACAAAAACTTTAAAAAAGCAGGAAAGAGCTGCCATAGATGAGCTGAAAAAGCATAGACTGAAGCAAAAATATAGCCTAAGAAGTTGAAGTCAGTGGTAAAAAACATGAAAAATTGCAGAAATTTCAGAAAAAAAGGATCTAACAACAAATACTCTGGAGAAACACAAAAACAAACAAGACATTGCCTAAAAAACACAAGTGTTCTTCAGCTAAGAGACAAGAGAGGAGAAAGAGAAGCTAAAATGATAACATTAGCATATTGGCTATTACTAGCATGGAGGCTGATATTAATTTAAACCACCTACCATGCAAAAATGAGCTAAAATGCTAATGCTTACTACAGCATATATTCAAAAGTCTATAAAATTGCCGTTTAAAATTATTCACTGCATTGCTTCGGCAGTCGCCTATAAATAAAGAGTCCAGTTTAGAGATGTGTAGTAATAGGTGCCACCAGGCAATGGCATGGGAGTCAGGCACAGTGGTTCTCTCTTCATTGCTATGGCAGGCCCCAACTAAGGAATGTTGAGACTTTTATTTTGGAAATATCAGTGAGTTTATTTTGAAAGGATAAAGTAGATCCATTTCCATCACAGAATCCCAGCAATAGTGTTAAGACCAATGCTGCAATTATCGCTGTGTGAAATATGAAGACGTTTATTTTGTAGGGTATGTCTAGGTGTTGTTTTGAAAGTCCAGTATAGTTGTCCTTTTAGGTCTGGCGTACTTCCACTAGATATAAAGAACCTGCTTGCTATTCTTAAATCATTGTGTATGCTATCATCAGCTTAAAAAATCAATACAAACTATGGAACGCTGAGGCTTTTATTTTGAAAGTGTCAGTAAGACTTATTTCAAAGGACTAGCATAGTCCCATTTCCAACAGTGGGTGAACTCCAACAGTAGTGTAATGTCCAATCATGCAATGATATATAGTTTAAAACGTAGAGGCTTTTATTTTGTAGAACATGTTTTGTCTTATTTTGAAAATCCAGCATGGTTGTCCTTTCAGGTCCGGGTTACTTTCATTAGTTACATAGAACCTGCTTGCTATTCTAAAATCATTAAGTATGCTATTATCAGCTTTAATAATCACTAGTAACTATTAAAGATTGAGGCTTTTATTTTGAAAATTTCAGTAATCCTTATTTCAAAGGGCTCCTCTGGTCCTATTTCCGACACTGGATGAGCTCCAACATTGGTCTGAAGCCTAATGCTGCAATTTTCTATATTTTAAAATGTAAAGGCTTTTATTTTGTAGAGCATTTTTGTCTTATTTTGAAAATCTAGCAGGGTTGTACTTTCAAGTCTGGGTTATTTCCATCAGTCATATACAGGTCCTTCTCAAAAAATTAGCATATTGTGATAAAGTTCATTATTTTCCATAATGTCATGATGAAAATTTAACATTCATATATTTTAGATTCATTGCACAATAACTGAAATATTTCAGGTCTTTTATCGTCTTAATACAGATGATTTTGGCATACAGCTCATGAAAACCCAAAATTCCTATCTCACAAAATTAGCATATTATTAAAAGGGTCTCTAAACGAGCTATGAACCTAATCATCTGAATCAACGAGTTAACTCTAAACACCTGCAAAAGATTCCTGAGGCCTTTAAAACTCCCAGCCTGGTTTATCACTCAAAACCCCAATCATGGGTAAGACTGCCGACCTGTCTGCTGTCCAGAAGGCCACTATTGACACCCTCAAGCAAGAGGGTAAGACACAGAAAGACATTTCTGAACAAATAGGCTGTTCCCAGAGTGCTGTATCAAGGCACCTCAGTGGGAAGTCTGTGGGAAGGAAAAAGTGTGGCAGAAAACGCTGCACAACAAGAAGAGGTGACCGGACCCTGAGGAAGATTGTGGAGAAGGGCCGATTCCAGACCTTGGGGGACCTGCGGAAGCAGTGGACTGAGTCTGGAGTAGAAACATCCAGAGCCACCGTGCACAGGCGTGTGCAGGAAATGGGCTACAGGTGCCGCATTCCCCAGACCTGGGCTACAGAGAAGCAGCACTGGACTGTTGCTCAGTGGTCCAAAGTACTTTTTTCGGATGAAAGCAAATTCTGCATGTCATTCGGAAATCAAGGTGCCAGAGTCTGGAGGAAGACTGGGGAGAAGGAAATGCCAAAATGCCAGAAGTCCAGTGTCAAGTACCCACAGTCAGTGATGGTCTGGGGTGCCTTGTCAGCTGCTGGTGTTGGTCCACTGTGTTTTATCAAGGGCAGGGTCAATGCAGCTAGCTATCAGGAGATTTTGGAGCACTTCATGCTTCCATCTGCTGAAAAGCTTTATGGAGATGAAGATTTCATTTTTCAGCACGACCTGGCACCTGCTCACAGTGCCAAAACCACTGGTAAATGGTTTACTGACCATGGTATCACTGTGCTCAATTGGCCTGCCAACTCTCCTGACCTGAACCCCATAGAGAATCTGTGGGATATTGTGAAGAGAACGTTGAGAGACTCAAGACCCAACACTCTGGATGAGCTAAAGGCCGCTATCGAAGCATCCTGGGCCTCCATAAGACCTCAGCAGTGCCACAGGTTGATTGCCTCCATGCCACGCCGCATGGAAGCAGTCATTTCTGCCAAAGGATTCCCGACCAAGTATTGAGTGCATAACTGTGCATGATTATTTGAAGGTTGATATTTTTTGTATTAAAAACACTTTTCATTTATTGGTCGGATGAAATATGCTAATTTTGTGAGATAGGAATTTTGGGTTTTCATGAGTTGTATGCAAAAATCATCCGTATTAAGACAATAAAAGACCTGAAATATTTCAGTTAGTGTGCAATGAATCTAAAATATATGAATGTTAAATTTTCATCATTACATTATAGAAAATAATGAACTTTATCACAATATGCTAATTTTTTGAGAAGGACCTGTACAACCTACTTGCTCGGCTGAAATCATTGTGTATGCTATTATCAGCTTTAAAAAATCATTTGTACATATGGAAGGTTGATGTTCAGTGTAAAAAAAAGGCTTTTATTTTGTAAACTATGTGTAGGTCTTATTTTGAAAATCTATTGTGGTTGTCAGCTATGACTGACTTCTTGTGATCACTTATGGAAGCTTCTGGCCTGAGCTTAGCCTCAGAGCCAGTCTCTGTCAGAGGTTACTTAAGTTCACTGGCAGCTGTGTTCTGTTGCTATGGTAATTAATGAGCGCCCAACAGCTGCTGTTTCTCACTCACACAGCACCACACTTTGTGTCTCATCATGGCCTGGCTTTATAACATGGTGGCACATGCTCCCGAACTACTGCCCATAACTCGGAAACCGTAAGAGCTATCAACGTCATTCTTGGACCGTTTTTCTCAGAACGGAGAAGGG
Source organism: Girardinichthys multiradiatus (assembly GCF_021462225.1). NCBI lineage: Eukaryota > Metazoa > Chordata > Actinopteri > Cyprinodontiformes > Goodeidae > Girardinichthys > Girardinichthys multiradiatus. The sequence continues at coordinate 7,900,255 of NC_061794.1, read as the reverse complement.
AACAAGAATATTAACACATTTTTGTTGAAAATTTAATAATAAAGGCACAACACTAGGTGAAAAAAAGGGAAAAATGGAGAAAAACACAAAAATGCCTGAACATGCTCTCGAACAACGTCTAATACCTCGGAAACTATAAGGGCTATCAATGTGATTCATGCACTGTATTAATCAGCAGGCCCTGGTGAAAAATCATGGAGCTTCTCAATTTTCTACAAAAATCTGGCTGGGAGGTGTGACCCTGTGAAAAAGTGGATAATTTTGACCATTTTTAACCAGAGTGAAGGTGAATTTTTCTCTCTCAAACAAACCTACTTCACGAGAAAACGATAAGAGGTATCCAAATAATTTGTGGACCGTAGGTATCAGCAGGGACGGGTGAACAATCCTGGATATTTTAATGTGTCTACATAAATCAGTGTAGGAGATGTGACAGTGTAGAAAAGTGGATAATTTTGATATTTTGAAATTTCATGCGATTTTGGGAAGGACAGTTTTGGTACTCCTAAACAAACCTTTTTTATGACAAAATGATAAAATGTATCAAAATAATTCCTTCACTGTGAGTGCCAGCAAGGTCTGAAGATTAATTGGTGCAAAGCTCATGTCTCTAACTTGAACGGTTTAGGAGTGGCGGCGATTCGAAAACATGTGAGTTTAAGGATTTGTTGCTCAGATTTTTTCTGAAATTCCTATAGGTTTTCCATTCAGGCTGTGTTGACTTTGCGTTGCTCCCGGGCGTCGTGCATGAAATCTGTTAGTCCCACATTAATGAGGGTGACATTTTTTGAATCGCAAAAGAGCATCCTACATGTTGATACCTAATTTGTGCCAGTAGAGTGAAAATTGAGCGAGTGAGGAGAGTTTGTTTGTTCTTTCTCAGGTTATTCAAAAACCTAGAGCATACACTCTACCAACTGACGAATTCCGCCATAGGATTATATTATAAAATGAAAACGTCAAAAATCTTGCCTAAAATTTGAATCGCAATTGTAGAAAAATCGTAATAGATATCAAAAAGCTGAATCATTTGAAGATAGCTTAATGTCTTGTGAACATTTTAAAAGTTGAATGGTGTTTCTAGCTGAAAGTATGCAGAAGTAGTAAGCTGTGAAAAAGCACAAAGTTTTAGCTGAATTTTGCGGAATGTTTATGATTTTTCATTCATTTCAATGGGCCAAAAATTGGCACAAAAAGTTGAATATTTTAAAAAGTATAAAAAGTATTAATACCAAAAGTCATAGCCGTAATGTCCTAAATGAGCTGAACATTTTAAAAGTTGAATGGCTGAAATAGCACAAAGTATGAAGGAGGAGATAGGTGCCAAAAAAAGTGTTAGATATAGATAATAATAAAGACAAACAGGATCTCTATACTGTGAATGCCTTCAGCATTCACACAATTATGTCCAGTCCCTTTTGAAGTGCTATAATGAAATAAAATCTAGTTGGGGATTAAACTTAATTGTTCATTTTTCTGTTTAAGCTTAAACCCTGCAGTGTTTGTGTTTGTTTAGTGTCTGGGTATAACCATAAAATGTCAATCCCGGCCTAAAAATAATTGTCTGCATTTAACCTGAGCAGAGAAATTCTGAAATACAGCTGTGATCAAATTAAAACGTAAAAGAGAAATTTAACAGCAACTCTGATGTCATTACAATGTTTAAAGTATGAAGAATTAGCAAAGAGTTTCACCAGCAAAGAATTTGCATTCATATCAGAGAAGACTGCTGCTGTGCTTCTAAATTATTTGAGATCTCTTTGAATTGTGTTCACTTATCTTTAAACAGGATCCTGATGATTATCAATTAAAGCATCTGGAGATATGCAAAGAAAAACATTTTTGAAAAGAGATTCCTGAAGCTTCATTAAGTCACTGAGTAGATTTGACGTCATTAAAACATTTATTAAATTTTATATTTACAATTAGATCGGGAAAAAAACTAAATTTTGGCCAACAGTGTTTCTGTCTGTGAAGTTTGTCTTTGTTTCATAGGAATGAATGTTTGTTCATATGTTGCATGCTTTAATAATTCATGTTTAGACTAATGTTTTCTAACCCCAGACTGATTAAAACCTTCAGTTTTCAGAAAAGCTTCTTAACTCCTAAGAAGCAGCATGTTTTTGATGTAAGTTGATGTTAACATTTCTGCAGTCTAAGGTCCACTAAGATGGGTTGGAAGGACAGAACCGTGGGGACCGCCCACAGCCCACCTACAGACAGCCTATCAGAGGTTGGTTCCGCCTGGCTCCGCCCACCTACCAGGTATGAACACACCTTAACTTCCATGGAAACGCTCACCCCTCCCTTCCTGAGTTCAACACTGTTTGAAAGAAAAGTGAGAATAATAAAGGGGCTTGTTGTGATAACTGCATTAAAATGCATGTTTATAAAATGATTGAGTGAGGATAAAGCATGAAATTTAGATTTATGTGTTTCAGAATTAAAATGTTAATTAAATAGTTTAAACTTCTTCAAATAATTAGTTTTGCTTGCAGAATCATTGGGGATTTAATGGACTGAACACTTTATCCTGGTCCCAATAAATTAAACTAGCTGAAAGTTCAAGATATGCCACAAATAAGGAATATATTTTGATAACAAACCTGAGTCATGATCCTATACTATAATTAATGATTAGGTTCAATTGGTAGGATGTATGCATTAAACCTGCATGATTTAAATTTACTCATCTTAAACCAAGACAAATCAAGATGATGTGATTCATTTATAATTGAAACATTAAAATGAACTTCATAACATTTAATGTTTTATTATTAAAACTGAGGTCACTGCAAATAGAAACAACCACGTTTTTTTTTTCCAAAATTTATTTAGGTAAATTCACAGTGGTGAACTCTGAGACCAATTTAATTAATACTAATTCATTTGAAATACATGATGATAAATTAATTTATTCTTAATGGATAATTCTAATGATGTAAACGGCTAAAACATAGAGCTAACAAAAGCTATAAATATTTTAAATACATCAATCCTATTTGGTTCTAACTAGGTTAAAATTATATGCATGACTTCAAATGAAATTTAAAGGAAAATGCCACATTACCTACACAAACTGAAGCTAACGCATTTATAAAATAAACAGTCTAATAGGGAATAATTTTGTGCATTAATAATATATTAATGCACAAAAGGAACCTTTTGAGGAGCAATCTATTGGCAAGAAGGAAATAGATTTTTAATTTCTTTAAATTATATTTAATGTGGTCTTGGTTGCTAAAACATTTTTTTCAATCATTAAAGACAAAAGACAAATGCTAAATTGAGTAATGGGTTGAACCATGCGTACAAAGAGGGGATGTCAGCCTTAATAAAAAAAAAAAATAATTAAACACTGGGTTACAAAAGTTTTAGTACGTATGGGAGCAGTACTGTAACTATGGGGAAGGTTGCTCATATCTCCAGTGAGGACTTAGTGACATTGTGAGAGAAGATTACACTTTGTGTTTTGTCTATAAAACTGGTGCCCCGCACCCCAAGGCCTCATCCTGAGAACCTGTCTCAATGTACGGGTTTAATTCCACTAAATTAGTAAAAAGATTAATCCTCCTTTGCTGGAATTTTGATGAAGATCCATGTAATTATTAAAAGTAGTTTCTGCTTAATGGAAAAGGTAAAAATACAAACAAAATTATTTTAACCTTCAGTAACTGAACCAACTGTTGGAAATAAAGGAGTTCAGTTTGCAGCAGATCTAAAGTTTGACATCACTAAGTGATGAACTGCATTTTAATTTCATGCAAAATAAGGGTAGACATAAGTTTCATTTTGTTTTGGTGCAATAAAACATAGAATAGTTTATTTATTCTAGAACTGTTGAAGGCCACTGAAAACAGCTATTAATGTAGAAGTTTGTCTCCAACCGTATATCGAGCCTTCTCTCCAGGTGGAGCTGTCTGCCATTAGCAGGATGCAGTCAGATTACACCAACCGCAACAAGGGTTATTGGACCAGCCAAGGAAGAGACATCGAAGGTCCAAACGCAAACAGAGTCCATTCCAAGGTGCTGCTGGTGGCTCGAACAGTGGCTGCTTACCGCAGACGGCTTCCTAATCCACCAGACGACTACACTCCTGAGGGACGTTGGCCCAAGCCAATGGGCTAGAGCACTAGGCCTGCTCCAATCATCACAGGATGTAAAGAAAGGAGATCACCCTATGAAGGACATCGGCCCACCACAAGCCAAAGAACTGTAAGCTAATCACTGGAGAGTGATTGAAGAGGTGGGTGAAGAACACTGTTTTTACAATGGGCATAATAATCCCTTGGGCAGTGTAAATAAGATCACGGATGAGAAGAAGATGTCTTTTATCTACCTCAAGTCTCCCAAATTGAAGATGTACAGAAGATGGGACTTTTTGCATGTTTGTTCTCTGTCTTCATTATTGTTATGATATGTTGATTTATTCTTTCCATGTTTTTTTTTATCAAAGCTTATCAGGTCTGACAGAGCTGACTCCACATCAGAACAACTGAGACAGGTAACCGTAAAGGTAACCCTAGGGGATTGACCTCTGTGATGTGGTCCCCTGCAGAGGTTATGACAGTTGGTTTCAGAATGCAGATGTGTAGATTTGTGTCCGCATACCTTGGAGGCTAGCAATTGGAAAATGGTGTCCAGACTGCACTTATGTGTACTGGAATTCAAATCAAAAAGTTTCTGTCAACCCAAACTCTAACTACAGGTCCTTCTCAAAATATTAGCATATTATGATAAAGTTCATTATTTTCCATAATGTCATGATGAAAATTTAACATTCATATATTTTAGATTCATTGCACACTAACTGAAATATTTCAGGTCTTTTATTGTCTTAATACGGATGATTTTGGCATACAGCTCATGAAAACCCAAAATTCCTATCTCACAAAATTAGCATATTTCATCCGGCCAATAAAAGAAAGGTGTTTTTAATACAAAAAACGTCAACCTTCAAATAATCATGTACAGTTATGCACTCAATACTTGGTCGGGAATCCTTTTGCAGAAATGACTGCTTCAATGCAGCGTGGCATGGAGGCAATCAGCCTGTGGCACTGCTGAGGTGTTATGGAGGCCCAGGATGCTTCAATAGCGGCCTTTAGCTCATCCAGAGTGTTGGGTCTTGAGTCTCTCAACGTTCTCTTCACAATATCCCACAGATTCGCTATGGGGTTCAGGTCAGGAGAGTGTGCAGGCCAATTGAGCACAGTGATACCATGGTCAGTAAACCATTTACCAGTGGTTTTGGCACTGTGAGCAGGTGCCAGGTCGTGCTGCAAAATGAAATCTTCATCTCCAAAAAGCTTTTCAGCAGATGGAAGCATGAAGTGCTCCAAAATCTCCTGATAGCTAGCTGCATTGACCCCGCCCTTGATAAAACACAGTGGACCAACACCAGCAGCTGACACGGCACCCCAGACCATCACTGACTGTGGGTACGTGACACTGGACTTCTGGCATTTTGGCATTTCCTTCTCCCCAGTCTTCCTCCAGACTCTGGCACCTTGATTTCCAAATGACATGCAGAATTTGCTTTCATCCGAAAAAAGTACTTTGGACCACTGAGCAACAGTCCAGTGCTGCTTCTCTGTAGCCCAGGTCTGGGGAATGCGGCACCTGTAGCCCATTTCCTGCACACGCCTGTGCACGGTGGCTCTGGATGTTTCTACTCCAGACTCAGTCCACTGCTTCCGCAGGTCCCCCAAGGTCTGGAATCGGCCCTTCTCCAAAATCTTCCTCAGGGTCCGGTCACCTCTTCTCGTTGTGCAGCGTTTTCTGCCACACTTTTTCCTTCCCACAGACTTCCCACTGAGGTGCCTTGATACAGCACTCTGGGAACAGCCTATTCGTTCAGAAATTCCTTTCTGTGTCTTACCCTCTTGCTTGAGGGTGTCAATAGTGGCCTTCTGGACAGCAGTCAGGTCGGCAGTCTTACCCATGATTGGGGTTTTGAGTGATGAACCAGGCTGGGAGTTTTAAAGGCCTCAGGAATCTTTTGCAGGTGTTTAGAGTTAACTCGTTGATTCAGATGATTAGGTTCATAGCTCGTTTAGAGACCCTTTTAATGATATGCTAATTTTGTGAGATAGGAATTTTGGGTTTTCATGAGCTGTATGCCAAAATCATCCGTATTAAGACAATAAAAGACCTGAAATATTTCAGTTAGTGTGCAATGAATCTAAAATATATGAATGTTGAATTTTCATCATGACATTATGGAAAATAATGAACTTTATCACAATATGCTAATATTTTGAGAAGGACCTGTATATTCCACAGGGCCTGCCGCAACACATCAGTTTGATTAGAGACAAGTCCACCCAACGAGCTGACACCACTAATCATGCAGAACTTAATGAACTTGTTTTGGTTTTAGGAGCTGATGTCTCTGGAAGAGACCCACTGGGATTGTTTCGAATTCAGTTTGTGGATCAACCTGACTTGTGGTACCCTGACTCTGGTGCTGATTCTTTGTCTGATTGGTTTACTGCTAGCTTTGGTAAATGGAAGAGTTTTATTATTTCAGGTATGACTTCTTTTGTCACCTTCACAGGTATTCTCATTTGCTGTGCCCTGCCTGCATACTCTAATTAATAGATTGATTACCTCTAGGTCATATCAGATGCCCCTCCTCACAGGTGAAGGGGAACCCTTGGATTGATCTGATGAGTCTGACAGTGACTCTCATAATGATGATGCTTTCTAATAAATTTACCGATATTCAATTTACATCTATTCAAATAATCCTCCTAATTCTAATGATGTAGATGTGTACCGAACACACACAGGGTGGATGATAACTCATGATTTCATTTTGCTAGTATATTGGTGTACTAATATATTCTACTATATTTTCTTCATTTAATTTTTTTGAATGTTTGAATTCTTTATATTATTTCTGTATTCATTTTACCTGATCATTCCTTAAAAGGTTGTTGATTGGAAAGATGTTTTGTTTCCATCAGAATGACAAATTGTTTCCAACAAAGAGGATGACAGTTATAGTAGATTTGTTGTAGTGTATAGGTTTGTAATAATGTTTCATTATTCATTTTACATTATTTAGTCAATTTCTATTACTACTTGTTTCATATAATCAATTTTCGATTCATTTTTAGTATTCATTTTATTACTAATCAATTCACATTTTGAAATTCATTCTCTTGTACTTTCCTTTGTCATTCAGTAAGAATTTTCTTGGGTTTTCGATAACATATGAAACTTGTTTCATTATAATCGAAGAGGGTGGATTGTTATGGAAATTTGTAGTGCCTTGCGTGATTTGCTCCTTGATACTCTACAGGAATTGACAAAAGTATTAGAACCCCTCAGTGTTGTTCCATTCTTCTCTTATTTAGTGTTAGAGTAATGGTTTCTCAGCCTTCTCCTTGCACATGTGTGTGAGATAATATGTATGCTACACTGTTAAGACTATGTCTGGGACCTCATACTTTCTGGGTTTCATGAGAGTTACCTTGAAAACTGTTGTAGCCTATAAGGAGAACCTTTGCTTTGTATAGGCAGAAAGATTTGGCAGCACTACTGAGCACATCTCCAATGCTGTAAAAAATCCTTCTCTCTTGCAAGATTATAATAAAGCTGATTCTGAGTGACAATCATCGGTCTCTGTCTTGGTAAAAACACATTTTTCTACAACAGACCTCACTGAACCTCTTCCACAGGATGAAATAAAAAGTAAGAAGATGGCATAATTATGCTGTATAATTACATTCAAAATATAGTATAGGTTTTCTGAGGTTAGGTTGTATGAGGTTATCAGTAGTAAATTCTTCACCTGAAGTAGAAAAATGTCATACTGCAGTGAGTTTTTAGAGAAGTGAAGAAATCCTGCCTGGTCCCACATTTTGGATGCTTTTAGCGATTTAAAACCATTCAAACTGAAAATGTTAATATCTGGGAAAATTAGTACATATCTACACTGACTAAACTTACAGGGTCCACTGTTAAGTTTCTGAGTTTCTCACTGTTTTGTCATTGTTAATGTTACTAAGCTAAAATGACGATAATTGACACTGTCAGGAATATTCATCTCCCTCATCAGCTGCGAGGCATCAGTTTATTTAGGTTGATGAATACAGCTGACAGTGTCAACCAGTGTAACTTTAGCATGGCGAAGGGGAACGCATGTCGAGAGCGCCGAACTGCGTCTCATCTATTACCGTGTATTAACTGGTGCCTTAAACACACATTAATTCAATACCATTTAATTCAACTCAGTTTATTTATGTAGCGCTAATTCACAACACATGTCGTCAACACACAGTCCAATCGAATCATACAGACAGATTCCCAGTCAACCACATATTGGTTTACTAGTCAAACCAGTAACAAAATTTTCTAGCTGCTTGTATTGAGTCACTAACTTATAGCATTCACTCTTCCTGGATGAGCAGTAGCACTTGCATTGTGTTGTCGACCTTGCAGCAATTCCTCATACTGAACTTGCATTCAGTCACAGCAGAAAGGAAAACTGCCCTTTAAAAGGAAGAAACCTCCAGCAGAACCAGGTTCAGCGTGAGCAGACATCTGCCACAAGTGACTGGAAAATGTTAGTTTCCGACGTTCAGAGGATTTCTTTCGACCAACTCACTGCGATATCTGTCTACTTCAGGTGAGAGAACTACTGATAATGAAAATTGTCGGAACCTCACTTCAAACGATCCAATCTATTTTTTTTATGTCAGTAGGTTGTGTTAATGATTCACTAGAGAATGAGTCAGCTCACTAAACATTAGCTTTTTGACTGCTTAGTAGTTTGCACAAGCTAGCACTAGCTGTCCTCATTTACACTTTAACCTGGCATATTATAAACTGGATAAACTCAATGCTGACAGGCAATATTTAACAGAGCAAGCATGAATGTTGTTATTACAGTTCAATGGCTTGTTTTATTGAATGTTAGGAGGTTGCTGTTTACTTTATAATTCTGATCATTTTTAAGGCTTTAGCCTTTTACATTTTATTATACATAAAATAAAATAATACATTTTAACCTAAATATAAGCTGTTTTTATGGCATCATATTTAGACATAAATCATTTTAACCAATGAACAACCCAACCCAGTATGCTGATTCAAACCCAGGTGAGCAAAATAATCCAAGCTGGGATGTTTTTACCCAGCCGTTTTGAGAATCAACAGTATTGGATGTGGTTATGTTGAATTAATGCACATTCTTCGAGTCAACGGATGACAGCACTGTGTTCACAACTTTACTGGTAAAAGCAACCAACTTCATGTCTTAAAGCTATGTTTTTATATAGGATTTGTTTTCTGTTTTTGTTGAACAAATACTAAATCATTACAGGAGCCACAGCAGGGTTAAACTCTTAAAAGCAGACTTTCCAGACTGTTTCCAGTCCATAAAGAGCTGGCAGGCTTCATTTACGGTGTGAAAGAATTAGACCACTGCATGTCCACCGCAGCTCCGCCCATTTTTTCCTTATGCTTTGTGTGCTTGACTTCATGTCATTCCTCCTACCCACATCCTTCCTCAATCCCCTGTCAATCACTTCCCACACCTCACAGACTTCCTTTCTTCGCCTCCTGTCTGCTCTGTCTCGTTTTCTCCCTCCCAGAATCAGCCTGGTTCTAAAAGTTTCAGCCTGTCAGAGTGGCAGAGAATTCCATTACTTATCACCAAAAGGACACAGGAAATGCAGTGATATGTCACTCTGGCATACAAAAAAAAACCTCGGCTGCATTAGTTCTGCAACCTGCAAAAACAAAACACAAACAAGGGAATTTTAAATTCTCCTCCTCACATATAAAGCCCTTAATGATCTAGCTCCATCATACATTAGAGATCTGATGGTTCCATATGTTCCTAACAGAGCACTTTGTTCTCAGACTGCAGGTTTACTGGTGGTTCCTAGAGTCTCTAGAAGTAGAATGGGAGGCAGATCCTTTAGTTATCAGGCTCCTCTCCTGTGGAACCAGCTCCCGGTTTTGGTCCGTGAGGCAGACAACCTGTCTACTTTTAAGGCTAGGCTTAAAACTTTCCTTTTTGATAAAGCTTGTAGTTAGAGTGGCTTAGTTTATCAGGGAGGGAGCCTTCCTCCCTCCCTGTTGGATGGAGTAAGGGGGAGTCAGGTTTAGCCTAAACCGGCTCAGTTATGGTTGAGGTGCAAACACACCCTCCATTTATGCTACCTGTATGACCCCTTCTCTTTTCCAATGGTTATAATCAGTCTGACAGAGAGAGGTATCCCAATCCTTGTGGTTTGTAGTATAACAATGACCATCAGCGAGACCCTTTGTGGGTCCCTTGAGACGACATTGTTGTAAATAAGCGCTGTTTAACTAAATAATCTGAACTGAAACTATCTGTGTAGTTATGCTGCTATATATAGGCTTAGGCTGCTGGAGGACATAACAACCACTTTCACCCTCTTCGTTACATTCTCACACTACTCTCCAATTTTGCATTATTTGCTGTTATTTCAGCTTTTAACCTTGTTTTCTCTTTTCTCTTCCTAGAAGCTACACCTGGCCTGTCTCTGAGTCTACCCGTGACACCTTTCTGGAGAGGGGAATCGTCCGAGCTTCTGCTGGCAACAACTTAATGGTCACCCTCTACCGATGATCCACATAGCCCTGTCTTTTAGTGTTTAACCCTTTCTCTCTCCTAGACATGCGATTGACTGAGCTTAACTGTAACTAACTGTATGTGCTCTCTTTCAGACTCTAACCTTGAAAACTGGCTCAGAGTTTATCTGTTCTTTCTTTCTAGGTGAAATGACTAAAGGACCTACATCCATTAACATGTACTTTTCCTTCCCATAGATCGTACTCCTGGATCAGTGCTTCTTTGTTCTCTTTGTGTCTCTGCTCTGTTCTCTCAAACCCCCAGACGGTCGTGGCAGATGACCACTCACACTGAGCCTGGTTCTGCTGGAGGTTTCTTCCTGTTAAAAGGGAGTTTTTCCTCTCCGTTGTCGCTACATGCATGCTCAGTATGAGGGATTGCTGTAAAGTCAACGCCAGCGACTGTCCACTGTCTCTACATGCTCATCCGGGAGGAGTGAATGCTGCAAGTCACTGACTGGATGCAATCTGCTGGGTTTCCTTAGACAGAAATTTTTTTTATCCAATTTGAATAAATAACTAACTCTGACTGCACTGTTCAATGATTAGGATTAATTGGAATGTATGTCCTGACTGTTGTGAAGTGCCTTGAGACAACATGTGTTGTGAATTGGCGCTATATAAATAAAACTGAATTGAATACTTTATGACTTTTAAAGGAAGTTAAAGAGCACCCAATGCCACGTTGCTTCTTTTATTATAAATATTAAGTACTGATAGGTTTCAGATGGAGTCTAACAGAGTTGAGGTCAATTATAGTTTGAAACTGGCATCAAGGGAATTCTGCCAGCATTACTATCTTGACAAAGAACAGGAGCATTATCTCCCTGGCCTCTTTTTGTACTCATATCCTCCTATTCCTATGTTAAGCAGGTAATATTGTGTGTGCGTGTGTGTGTGTGTGTGTGTGTGTGTTCCTGTCTTGGCATCACAGTGAGAACCATTTTCCCGATTTCACCATCAAATTGAGGACCGTTTGCATTGAGGACATTTTGCTGGTCCTCACGACCTATTTTGCTAATGGTTAAGTTTAGGACTAAGGTGTGAATTAGGGTTAGGCATGCACTGGTAAAGGTTAGGTTTAGGGTTATTGTCAGGGTTAGGGCATAGAAAGGGTTGAAAATTATTGAAAATCAATGGGAGTCAACACATGGTTCTCACTACACATAGCCAAACAAGAGTGTGCGTGCGTGCGTGCGTGTCATTATTTTTAGATTTTCACCCATCAGCTCCATTGCCTGGAGTCTACCTTGGTTTGGCACTTTGCTGCTCACGACTGTTGTTTAGCTTCTTCCTCCCAAGAAATTTGCAATTCAGATGAGCGTAGGAAGAGAAGGGCAGTAAGGTAGCACCTGGTGCCTTGCACACCGATGATGAATGTGTAGAACTTTGACCTAAAGGAGGAGTCCAAGCCAAATGGATCGATTTAGTAAGCGCAGCAGAGGAAAAAAAGAGTTCTGTAGGTCAGCAGAGCCACCGGTCTCTGTGTTTTACTGCTGACAGGATGATTGAAAGCTCACTCTCACAAGTTCTAAGGAGAATTTAAGACTGTTTTTACAATCTACCAAAGCATAGTGTCACCCTTTCTTTGCCCCTGGCCTTGGTTCATGCCATTAAGACTTTATGATTTGAATTGTCACTTTACATTTTCTGGATTGAAGTCTTTGCAGGGAAGGCAAAGAGTATTTTTAGCTAGCCACCTTATTTTTAGGTCCTTTCTGTATGTGCAGGGGTAGGTTGCTAAACAATGACGCATTAAAAACATATATTTTTGTAAAAAGTAAATTGCTGAACAAAGTTTAGAGTCATAAACTCCCTGGAGAGTTTTCTCTATTTTATTTAACATTTACCTTTTCTAGAGTATCTGCCGGTTCTTATAAAGTTATAAAAGTCAGTTTTAGGCCTTAGAAAGTTTTAAATATGTCCAGATTTTCCATACTAGATCTCAAAATACTTTAATTATGTTACAAAGTTTTTCGATTTTTATTGTTGGAGAATTGCACTGATTTCTATCAGTGATTCTGCATGTCTTAGTTCTAGGTGAGGTACTGAGGGTTACTGTGCTGTGAGACATATACAAGGCCTGGACATTCAGAACACCCCGCAAACCCTCAGAAGAACGGTTCGCATAGCGACACACAGGGCAGACAATCATTCACACACACTCAGAGAGACAGCAAGCTCAATTTGTGGCAGTGGCAGGCAGAACTGGCAGTTCCAGACTGCCACAGCCTGTACAATCGGTGTGGCACCTTCTGGCATCCTCGCGGCATCCCCTGCCACCCTGTGGCAGGCTGTGGCAGCCCCAGTGGCAGCTCCGGCAGGGCACAGCCTGCCACCGAAACTGCCGGTTCTGCCTGCCACTGCCACAAATTGAGCTCGGCCCTGCTGTACACTCATACCTAAAGGCAAATTAGAGTAACCTTTAACCCAACAGTCATGTTTATGGGCTATGGGAGGAAGCTGGAGAACATGATGAGAACCCATGTGTGTGTAGAACATGCAAACTCCATGCAGAAAGAGACCCCAATCAAGTTTTGAAACCAGGCCTGGGATGCAAGACAACAGTGCTAACTGTTGTGCCACCATGCAGTCCTGCTGGAACATAGACGACATATTTTAACTCTAGCTTTTCTGTCTGCCCACTCCTTGGGTTCAGAAGTAGTTGATATTTGTCAGACTACTTTATAGGGAAATTAGGTTCGACTCTCTATTTACACATTTTAGTTTACAGCTTAGAAATTGAGTGTGACTGCAGTCTTTGGTCCGTTAAACACCTAAAGTAATTTCAACGTATTTTCCTAACAACAAACAAGGCAACATTATTAATTGCAAAAGGCATTTATTTGTCATAGTGATGTGAACAACCAAGAGATGAACATTAAATCCTCTGAATTCCCTGTTCTATGTATAGACTAGGCTTTAAAACAAAACTGGGCCTCACTCCACATTTCCATATTGTACTGAGTTGTCAGAGCATGTGAAGTTTGATTTGCCTGATAAATGTGCTGCAGGGCTCAAATGCAGAATTTCTTCAAAGGCCACTGGAAAACCGTGAAAGCAAGACCAAAAGGGACAAAAGAGCCTGTCAAACTGTCGGCTTGTACGCCAGTCAATTTGTCTTGGCCTCTAATGCTAAATAGGAAAAAGAAAGCGGGCGAGTTTCAGCCAAATCATGTGCGATGAACTGAAGATCCTAGATGAACTCTGTAAAACAAACGCAGCTTCCAGCAGAGGAGGTTTTTTTTTCAAAGAATCACAATTTTATCTTACAAAGAATAGGATTGTGACACAGATGACTGGAAATAGACTTTTCCTTAAAAAAAAAACACATTTTTCAATCTTTATTCAGACATAAGTGGATCACAGTATTAAAGTGAATACTCTTGTTAAACACTCAAGCATTAAAAATGGAAAGTTAAACAGGCAAATCTCACTGTTTTAATCATGTAAATCTGACCAGATCTGTGAGTCTTTCCTTGGAAAGCTTCTACAATATTGCAGCAAATGTTCTGCACCACTCATTTCATTCCAACTTTAATTAAGTTGCTCATACTGAGTGTCCCTGCTTTCTCAAAAGTAAATGCTATGAGTTGCTTCACAATTTTTTTCAACTTTCATTGTTCTAGTATAATTTATCATGACCCTTGTTGACTGAAATGTTGATTACTCCATATTCTAACGTGCCTTGTTAAGATCACATTACGACATTAAATTTCAGTGTATTTCACTTTGATATTATGTGATAGTGCAAGTTTCTGCTTTCAAATCTGAAAAGTGTGGTGTGCATTTATATTTAGCTGCCCTGAGTCAATATTTCTCTTCAATCATTTTGTGACAGATTAGAAGTTGGTCTGGACTTTGACTGGGCCATTCCAACACATTATTATGCTTTGATCTCCGGCTGGAAAGTGAACCCCCACCCACTGCATGATGCTGCCTCCATTTTACCTAAAGGCCAAAACATTCCGTTTTAGTTTCATCCTCACAAAGCCTATTCTTTCAAACGTTTTGCTGTGACCCCTAAATGCCTTGTAAAAAGATGGAAATGAGACATCATTCTTTTAACAGTGACTTTCTTCTTGTCACTCCTCCATAAAGGCCAGATTTGTAGACTGAACTGTGAATTTCTGCTACTCCTCCAGTGCTACAATCGGCCTCTTGGTGGCTTCTCTGATTAATGCTCTCCTTCCCAGCCTGTCATTTCTTTAAATTTCACAATTATGAACCGCTTGTGGGAAAACCTGCAAAATCAGCAGTGAATCAAATACTTGTTCTCCTCACAAATATTACCATGCAAATAAAAACAGGAAAAACAAAAAAAAACATGTTAAAACCAGGCCGAGTTAAATAAGTCTAAGATTATCTTCTTAAAAAATAAAAATAAATGAATAAAGAAGGCCTGTACCATGGTATATTTCATTAAAGGGGAAAGTGTCTCTACATCTTGCTCAATAATAGCTGCAGGAACAAAGCTGTTTTTATAGCATTGTGTTCTACATTTCAGGACATTACTCTGAAGTGAAATTGATGAAACTCACTGTGTAAAGAATGGGAGTCATTTAAAAAAAAAAATTCTCCTGCTGGTAAATATCCTTTATTGGAGTCATAAAACCACATTTCTCAACAGTAGGCTATGAGTAGATTAAAAAAATTACTCAAAATCATCGGCTGTCTATGTAGTACAAAACACCTCCAAGGCAGGTAGTCGCATGATTGGAACAAAACAACCCGTGGTAAACGATTACATTTCATACCTTGATTTTTCAGGCATGAAATGAGCAAAACTACAAAGGTCTGGAACAGTGATGGGGTGAAACAATAAGCACCAGTAAAATGAGCTAAAACAAGTTCATCAATAGGACAAATCAATGATTTAAAAACTAAATTTTTTCTAGACTAACAATCAAACCTACCAGTTGTTTTTTACTACCTGAGAGTTTTTCTGTTACTTTGTGACCAAGTTGACAAATTGTGAATTTGCTCGTGTCTGTGAACTTGGTTTAGCCTAAGAACAAACACTACAGTATCAAGTGTGTAGAAAGGCAACGATGGATCATTATGTAGTCTGAGTTGCATAGTGTCATGCTTCATTGAAAACAAGGTGATGAGTGTTAACATGGTCTTCACAACAATATGCACAATACTACTCTTAGGCCAGTTAAGAGGCTTGAACACTGATAACTAGAGCATCATGCTAACATGAATGAGTGCTTTAGGATTTAAGCCAGACTAGTGAAATTTAAGTTGTACAGAGTTATTGATTCTGATTAACATTAGTTAGGTTCACAAATGTTTTTCTCTAGTTAAATGCTTTCGTTTCCATAGTTTTAAGTACTCATCCCACAACAAGTTAGAGGCATGTAAAATACTTAAACCTGTGTACTCAGGTTATTTAGCAAAGTATGAACCTACTAACTGTTACGGAAACAGTAAATTAACATGATGTGATCACATCTTGTGATTACAGTATGTTGAATACAGCAGCAGGGGGGAGGGGGTATTGTTATTGTAATGGTAGTGTTTTCTTTCTCATTCCTACTGTAAGCACTGGTCTCCTCAATAATAGAGGCTGGAGAGGGCCTACCAGTTTGGTTGCTGTTGGTCTAATACATACTTTCAGTTTTGTCTGCCTCTTAACCAATTAAATTTTCGTTCCATCAACCTGACATAGTAAACAGCTGTGAAACTGACATAAGATAGAGGGTAGACGGTTAGCCAACATTGGATAAAATGACACAATTATGGCAAACATTTGAGAAGTAAATATAAAGATGTTGCCCCTAAAATACTAAAAATGTAAAATGACAAACTTTCCGGGTGTGCTGCTCTGAGCTGGCATTGTGTTCCTCTGTAAGATGCAGCTGATGTGAAATGCTTTCAAAATGGGATGAAGCACCTGTGTCTCCCTACAGCTGTATACCTGACCCTGTCATCTGTTCATCCAGCTGCTTCTCATGAACACTCTGGTGTGGTGTACATCAGAAAACCCCCATCAGTCACACCACACCAGATCATTCATGCTGCCTGAGAAGGGCCGCCTATTATTCTGCTCTTGCCTTCTTTACTAGGTCTGAGCACCATCTGCTCCCCTCCTACGACGTTTTCCCTTGTCTAACCACCTTTCGACCTGCAACATCCTGTTTTAAGGAGCTGCATTAGGAGGCCAGATCTGATATCTGTTGCAACAAATACCCCTCAAACTATATTTTAGGGGAAGTGTAAAGAAGCGATTTAATACTGAATAGAATAAAATAAATGTTTCCTTTGTTGCATAAGCAATGATAACAGAAAAACATGGCTGCATTTTTTGTCCTTCCTACTCTTACTATTACTATTCTTTAAACTGTTCCCTGTTGTTTTATTAGGAGACTGTATGAAGATCTAATTCCAATTAATAAACAGTCTAGGACTATTTTCTAACTTTAACAGTCTTTTTTATTTATGCAGTGAGCTGTGTTGGGAGTTGTAGAATGCTTGACATTCAAATGCTGATGTCTGTTTCAATATAACAAGCAGCAGAAGTGCCAGCAGAATTAAGGACATGTTGATGAAGGACACCATCAGGTCCATGGAGATGAAGGGCGTGGTCTAATCAGACAGACACAGTGAGTTTTAGCAGCACTTTTAACTGATTTGATTTCATGCCTAACTTAAGTGCCTTATTCCCACACTAAAACCCTTTTAACCACTGCAAGATTCTTCAACTTATTCCCCAGTTCAAATGCTTTAGTTCTTAAGATGTAGGATGGTTTAAGCTGTTCCACTATAATGAATGTATTGAATATGATTAAAATTGGTATTAAAACAGTAGTTGAATAAAGTTAAAATACATACATGTGCAGGTAGAGGATGCCACATAATACACCACTGTATCTTACCACAATTTTTAAATTATCAACTAGAAATGTAAATATACATCCAGCTCACAAGATTAGGAAAAACGTGAAGCAAGACATGATGAGATTTTAATGAAATTTCTGGGAAAACAAAAAAAAAATTTATTTTTCATTTTTACAAATATGGTCCACTTGCACTATAGGGACCATTTCCAGAAACTAGGGCAGATACATAAGATAATTAGATATATGAAAAATAACTTGAAATCATCAGTTGTCAGTATAGAATGAACAAACAAATAGAACAAACCAACACATGGTTGCTACATAACATCCTTCTCACACCAGAAAAAGTTAGGTAAAAAAAATAACTAAAGTGCTAAGGAACGAAAGGGTACAAGGCAAAATGAGCAGCACCTGCTGGAGATTTCTTCTGGACCTTGACCAAGTGTTGTTAGCCAGGTGGCAAAGAGGTTTTAATTAACCAAATTTGACCATAATATGCATGTGTTGGGGGGTTTTGAGTTTGAGTTCTGTCTGCTTTCTCTGCACTGCCGTGTTCTACCGTTGCTATTATTTCGGTTCATCAATGCTGTTTAGATTCATCATTTCATCCTTGTGTTTAGATTACTTTTTGTATTCCTCTGTTAGATATGTTATGTCCTTGTAAATCTGGTTCTTCCCTGTTTATGTTCTTTAGTCAGTTTCATTATTACCCATTTCTGTTCGGTTCACACGGCAGGATTTTTATGCCGATTTGTGACCCGATCTTCCCCTTCCGATCTGCCCCAATTACCATGATAGCTCTTATCTTAGATAATCTTAGGAGACATTCCTGCTGTGTGTGGTGTGTTAAAAGTGATCTAGTCTGCTCAAAAGCACGTCAGGAACGTTCCGACCTCAAATTAGGGATATTCAACATGTAGGATTGTCTTGGCCTGATATCCTACCATGTGGGGTGTTTTCAATATAGCCAATCAGAAAGCAAGGAAGCACGCATTAGATGTTTTGTTGTTCCCTTGGATTCCCTGCTGATTAGCCTTCCCCCTAATTAGCTCCTGTGTTCAGTGGTCCATTCTCCACCTTTCCTCAGCATTTATACTTTCTGGTTTTCATTGTTTTCCACTGGTTCCTCCTGTTTGCCTGCTCATGTCCGTTTATTCCAAGATCCTGTTAACCTCCTGCCCATGTTTCACACCTGCCTGTGTTTCATTGCCTGGTCATCCCAGTAAGTTTATTTATTATTAAACCTGTCATCTCCTAATATAATCTGCATTTGGGTCCTTCCTTGGCTAAATATGACCCAATTCTATCAGAACAACAGAAGGACTCAAAATACATTTCCTTTCATACTTCAAAATAAGAGTCTCAATCAAAGATCTGACAAGTGATATAAATTTGAAGCAGTCACCTTGATATTCAGGTTCCATATTAAAAGCTGACAGCAACTAAATAACACTTTGTAACACAGATTTAACTTTGGGGAGAAATATTTTGGCATTCTCATATTGCAAAATCTACACCTTATTCCTAGATAAAACAGTTAAACTGGATATCATAAAACCCTATACTTTTCAGCCTTTGCTGATATACTGAGAGAACTAGCATTTTCTGGTGTATCAGACAGTATAAGAACTTGATTTGTTTTGCTTGGCATGTCCCTGGACTGATCATGTTTCCCCATCAGGTCCAACATCTGGCTTTGTCTGCTGCAGCAAGAAGCAGCCAAATTAAGCATATGTCATCCAAGCAGTTCAGAAGATGGAGCAAAATTAAATAAAACATGGGAAGAAAACAAATGTGTATAAGAAAAGAGTGTATCTATGTTTAATACAGTATATGTGTTGGTTGGTCAGCCTGATATAATAATCATTTATTTGAGAATTTCCAAACAAGTTAAAAACCATCCCTGTCAAAAACAAAAAGAAAAAAATATGATGTCAGAGTCGTGTTTCTAAAAAACTTTTCTGCATCCCAAAAAGGTCACTGACATTTCTCCAGACTAGGTCTGGGAAAACTGTTTTTAAATTTTTTGACAAGAGTGAGTCCGACACCATGACAGAAGACTTGAGTGTCTCAGCATATCAGAAACTAACTTTGAGTCGAGAGCAGCTGTCTGGTTACACCTTAAATCTCTCAGGGCTGATGCCACATCGACACTATAGAAAACACACTATTAAGGCTTAAACAGATATCCTCAACATTTTACTTCAAACTAATAAGGTCATCTAGTCTGAATATTTTATTCTTATTCTTTGAGACTTTTTCCACATCCACCATTCAGTCAGTCTTCTTGAGCTAGGCTCACAGGCTAAAAATAAGTTAAGAATAAGATACCATTCTGCTTTTTGACATTGCAGCAGCTCAGGGATACTCAAAAGTACTAAACAAGAACAAGTTTTTTAGCAACCTGATTATCTCAATGGCTTTGCTGATCTTTTGATCATTCTGTTCTAATTTCTGCATTCTTCAAGCCTCCAAAAGAAAATCTATTACTCATATTAGCTTTTAGGTTATGCAGAACATTATGCATTTTTCATTGGCTATGCGAACCTGTGCTTAAATCCCTCTGGGAGATCCCTGACTTTTTTTTTCCATAAGAGGAGCTGCTTCAGGTTGATGGGCTTTGTACATTAGTTCCTCTGTTTTTCACTGCTTTTATCAATGCAGTTAGGTTCACAGAAGAAACCACTAACATAGCAATGTTATGACTGAACAATGCTGTGCAACAGGGTTATGACTTTATGAAGTTATCTTGATACCGCACCACATTTTTTTTATTTGTTATTGTTTTTTGGAAACATACCAACTGTGGAATCCAAACCAGGACCATTGATAGTAAGTGGGTAACTCCTTCCACTAGGCGGCAGTGTCCACCGAGATCTTACTCAGTGTGGCAGGATGCACCCGTCACAAACATTTTCAGTAAAAAAAACATAACCAAGAATTCTGGCACAGCAGCTACACTTGTGTGGAGTCACTCAAAGTCCATCGAAAGGTATAACTGCAACTAATTTCAACAGATTCTGCTGGTGCCGATATTTGAGTTTTTTTTTTTTTTACTTTTAAAGCAACAGTAGGGAAGAGAAGAAAACCAGCTGAATTTAAAGTAAAACATCTCTGTGTTCTAGCCATACACTTGTGATCATTTCACATGCTTTATACTGTGAAAGTAAATTTAATCATATCAAAATCATATGAAGCTTGACACATATTTGAGATATTTTAAGCGTAGCAGGCCGCTACGCTGAAAATTGTCACCACTACGCTTAAATTAGGCTAATTTTTTATGAGCATCAGTGTTGCCAGGTGAGAAAAGTAGGATTATCGTAATAGAGACATAAAATTATCGTATTTTGAGGGAAATTATCGTACACTCGTCATAACCAAAATAACAAGTCTGTTGATGTGTTGAATAGCGTCTAACAGGCACTCGCAGCTCTGTGGCATCAACAGCTGCAGTTCCACAGTGCCGGGCTCTGCTTCTTCTTCTTTTCATTCCTCAATCATGGGTGGGCGCAGTGGACTATTCAGCCAATCATGGCCGTTGTTCTGAGGGCAACGCATTCACATCACTCGTAGGTCACATTTAGAAAAGCACGATTGGCTGTAATTTCCAGCATCTGTTTCCGAATCCGGACACAGATGCCTTCAGGGTTCACAAAAATCTCCGACAGACTTTTGGCAATAGGCTGATTACAACCACACATTCACGGAAAGGTCAAATTATCGTACATTTGGCCTTTTTTTAGGAATATTGATCGTACATCGTACAGAGAGCAAAATTATTGTACAAATACGATAATTATCGTACACCTGGCAACACTGATGAGCATAGCGGTGGTTTTTATGTCAGCTGTAGCGCATGCGCTGAGTCTGCTCCCACTTCCTTTCACCTTATGCAACCTCTCACGGTAAAGCTTTCTAAAATAATGTCAGCTTCGAAGTGTGGGTATAAATGGCATCGTATCATGACGGGCCTGCAGAAGAAACCCCCGCCACACTCATAAAAATTCCTGGTGAGAACCTTGAACAGCAGCAGTTTGTAATTTAGCATCTGCTGCTTAACAAAGCTGGCACAGAACCTCAATAAAGGTAGCCATCCCTGTTGTAGAAATGGGTATGCCAGAATAATTCAGCGGTGGTACAAGTTAGTAGGATTGTTGCTAGACAAAATCACATTTAAAAGACAGCTAACTCTGTAAAAGTCCTTTCTGTTTAAGTAGACTACAGTGAAAGCAGTGTGTTGCCCAAGAACATGTCCCCACATGGTGGGGCTGACCTTCCAACCAGAGGATAACATCTTAATGACTTACAGGATCCATCAAATATGCCATTAAATCACCTCCAGAGCTCCGTTGCTTGCTTCCTAATGTGGAGTTATTTTAAAATATGTAACAGCCATCGCTAAAGACAGAATTTATACTGTCTGCTCAGTCAGCTGGTAAGAGGACCCTTACAAATGACGAAATTTGAGTTGTTCTTTTAAAAAGGTAGTTTAGTTTACGTAAGATACAACTTTAGCATCAAGAAAGAGGAACGTGGTGACAGATGAGTATTAAGAGTGGTATACTCTTATAAAACATGAAGCAACCAGCAGAGAACAAGACTAATCAAAATATTCTGAGGACCACAGCATGCTGCTGTATATTGTGTATATGGGACTTTTTTTTAAACATGTCCTGTCCGGCATAGTAGAACTCTGAATTGTTGTCTGAGTGCCAAGAAGAAGCCCAAGAGATTTACTTTCACAAGTGAAGCACTATGGCTAATGCTATAATGCTCTGCTTCATATACATATAAAAAAAAACATATTAGAAACTGCTTTGGGGAGATGGAAACGAAAATGGAAAAATAAAGGAAGCAAGAAAGAAACAGAGGTCGGGCAAAAAGGAAAAAGGGAGAGAAGCAGAAAACAACTGAGGAGAGAAAGGGAGGGTATGCAAGATAACACCCTAGAAGACTGCTTCTACACCTGCAGATACGTATATACAACAACAGCAATGTGACCGAAGATTGCACGATACTAATAATTGCAAGATGTATTTAGTGGCAACTGCAGCTCAATATAGAACATCTGCATATATATTAAAACCTGAATCTAAACACCTTTAGGATAAAGTGTGAGCACATTTGTGTATATAAGATTTTTCCATAAAAATATGGGGCAGGCCTGTGTGAGGAGCCACAGACCTACCCCATAGGACCCAAGAGAGACACAGAGGAGATCTGAGCCACAGACATCCAAAGGTCACTCAGAGCACGGGAACCCCGGGAGGACCAATGCTGGGACTACCGCCTCTGCCCACAGTGCAACAGAGCAGACACCAACAAGCACGGTACTCACAACGGACCCCCCTACCCCACAACAAGACGGGTCAAACTCACCCGGCATGCAGTCCCCTGCTGGCGACACACATCCAAGGCTAACAGCCCCCACCATGCCTCTGCAGCCACACAAACACACCACATCACTGCCACTGCAACGACAGCCCAGGGAGAAACACCAACCAGCTCAGCTCCACCGTGACTGCTAAGCCAATCCCAATGCCAGCGACCACACATCCAAAAAGAGAACACAACCCCCCCACCCCACAGGCCGCAACCCCTCCACGCCCACCTGTAGCCCATCGCCTTGACACCCCACCGGACACGACAGCCAGCAGAACAGCACACCGCCATATATGGGTGTTTTTGAGGTGTGTATGTGCGTGTGTGTGCGTGTGTGTGCGTGTGTGTGCGTGCGTGCATGCGTGTGTGTGTGTCACTTACTGTCGTGAAGAGAGTTTGACTGTCACATCAGCTAATAGTTTTATGGGCCAAAAAAAACTGTTGTGCTGATCTAATGCTGATGCATGCAAACATCCTCTAGCATTACACACACACAACCATAGCATAGCAGAAAAGCTAGTTCTTTAATCTTTTCCAGTACAGAGACCAAACGACTCCATCTCTCTTTTTTTTTTTTCTACAAGTGTAGTTGCCCTTTCCATTTCTTCCTGGTACTTTTCTTTTACCTGTTTGAAGATTCAAATCCAAGTAAGATCTTACACACAAGTAAATCATGCAGTCCAGAAATTTTATGCTGACCTGGAAAGCAACATGCTCATTTGAGGGGTGAATGCTGACCAGAGGTTAATTATTAAAAAAGTTTTTATAAAACTGTGCTTTAAATGGTGTAATGTTGCATTCAGCTCAAGAGAAGAGATGATTCAATATACTGGGCTCACAATAATAAGACCCCCTCCTTGAACCGCCACCTTAACGTGGTGGAGGGGTTTGAGTGCTCAAATGATCCTAGAGGCTATGTTGTCTGGGGCCTAAATGCCCCTGGTAGGGTCTCCCATGGCAAACAGGCTCTAGGTGATGGGTCAGACAAAGAGTGGTTCAAGAATCCCTCATGAAGAACAAAATATCGAGGCACGTGACGTCGCCCGGTACGGAGCCGGGGTCCCACCCTGGAGCCAGGCCTGGGGTCAGGACTCGTCGGAGAGCGTCTGGTGGCCGGGTTGCTCCTCTCGGCACCAGGCCGGGCCAAGCCCGAATGAGAGACGCAAGGCCATCCCCCAGTGGGCCCACCACCTGCAGGGGGAACCGTGAGGGACCGGTGCAAAGAGGATTGGGTGGCGGACGAAGGTGGAGACCTCAGCGGCCCGATCCCCGGATGCTTAGGCTGGCTCTAGGGACGTGAAATGTCACCTCGATGGGGGGGAAGGAGCCGGAGCTTGTGCGGGAGGTCGAGAGATATCGACTAGAAATAGTCAGGCTCGCCTCCACGTACAGCGTGGGCTCTGGAACCCATCTCCTTGAGAGGGGTTGGACTCTCTTCTGCTCTGGAGTGACCTACAGGGAGAGGCAGTGGGCTGGTGTGGGTTTGCTTGTTGACCCCCAGCTCAGCCATCTCGTGTTGGGGTTTACCCCAGTGGATGAGAGGGTCGTATCCCTGCGCCTTCGGGTTGGGGAAAGGTCTCTGACTATCATTTCAGCCTACGGGCCGAGTGGTAGTGCAGAGTACCCGGCCTTCTTGGCGTCCCTGTCGGGGGTGCTGGATAGTGCCCCTCCTGGGGACTCCATTATTCTGCTGGGGGACTTCAACGCCCACGTGGGGAACGACAGTGACACCTGGAGAGGCATGATCGGGAGGAATGGCCTCCCCGATCTGAATCTGAGTGGTGTTTTGTTATTGGACTTCTGTGCTAGTCACGGATTGTCCATAACGAACACCATGTTTAAACATAAGGGTGTCCATCAGTGCACTTGGCACCAGGACACCCTAGGCAGGAGGTCAATGATCGACTTTGTTGTCATATCATCAGACCTTCGGCCGCATGTTTTGGACACTCGGGTGAAGAGAGGGGCTGAGCTGTCCACTGATCACCACCTGGTGGTGAGTTGGATCCACTGGAAGAGGAGAAAGCCGGACAGACTTGGCAGGCCCAAGCGCATAGTGAGGGTCTGCTGGGAACGCCTGGCGGAGCCCTCGGCCAGGGATGAATTCAACTCCCACCAGCTTCGACCAGATCCCGGGGGATGTAGGAGACATAGAGTCCGAGTGGACCATGTTCTCCGCATCTATTGTCGATGCTGCTGCCCGTAGCTGCGGCTGTAAGGTCTGCGGTGCCTGTCGCGGCGGCAATCCCAGAACCCGGTGGTGGACACCGGCAGTAAGGGATGCTGTTAAGCTGAAGAAGGAGTCCTATCGGCTGTGGTTGGCTTGTGGGACTCCTGAGGCGGCTGACGGGTATCGTGAGGCCAAGCGTGCTGCGGCCCGGGCTGTGGCAGAGGCAAAATCTCGGGCCTGGGAGGAGTTCGGTGAGGCCATGGAGAAGGACTACCGGTTGGCCTCGAAGCGATTCTGGCAAACCGTCTGGCGCCTCAGGAGGGGGAAGCAGTGCATCGCCAACACTGTTTATAGTGGGGGCGGGAGACTGCTGACCTCGACTGAGGACATTATTGGGCGGTGGAAGGAGTACTTCGAGGATCTCCTCAATCCTGCCATCACGCATTCTGTGGTGGAAACAGAGGCTGGGGACTCGGGGTTGAACCTCGGTTTCAGGAGGAGCAGTGTGGTTTTCGTCCCGGCCGTGGAACACTGGACCAGCTCTATACCCTCTACAGGGTGCTCGAGGGTTCATTGGAGTTTGCCCAACCGGTTCACATGTGTTTTGTAGACCTGGAGAAGGCATTCGACTGTGTCCCTCGTGATGCCCTGTGGGGGTGCTCCAGGAGTATGGGATCGGGGGCCCTTTATTAGGGGCCATCCGGTTCCTGTACGAGCGGAGCAGGAGTTTGGTCCGCATTGCCGGCACTATGTCGGACCTGTTCCCAGTGCATGTTGGACTCCGGCAGGGCTGCCCTTTGTCACCAGTCCTGTTCATAACTTTTATGGACAGGATTTCTAGACGCAGCCAAGGGCCGGAGGGGGTATGGTTTGGGGACCAGTGGATTTCATCTCTTCTTTTTGCGGATGACGTGGTCCTGCTGGCCCCCTCTAGCCAAGACCTACAGCATGCGCTGTGGCGGTTCGCAGCCGAGTGTGAAGCGGCTGGGATGAGGATCAGCTCCTCCAAGTCCGAGACCATGGTACTCGACCGGAAAAGGGTGGCTTGTCCTCTTCAGGTTGGAGGGGAGTTCCTGCCTCAAGTGGAGGAGTTTAAGTATCTCGGGGTCTTGTTCACGAGTGAGGGAAGAATGGAGCAGGAGATCGACAGACGGATCAGTACGGCTGCCACAGTAATGGGGGCGCTGTGCCGGTCCGTTGTGGTGAAGACAGAGCTGAGCCGAAAAGCAAAGCTCTCAATTTATCGGTCGGTCTACGTTCCTACCCTCACCTATGGCCATGAACTTTGGGTCATGATCGAAAGAACGAGATCCCGGATACAAGCGGCTGAAATGAGCTTCCTCCATAGGGTGGCCGGGCACTCCCTTAGAGATAGGGTGAGGAGCTCGGCCTTCAGGGAGGTGCTCGGAGTAGAGCCGCTGCTCCCCCACATCGAGAGGAGCCAGTTGAGGTGGCTCGGGCATCTATACCGGATGCCTCCTGGACGCCTTCCTCGGGAGGAGTTCCAGGCATGTCCCACCGGGAGGAGGCCCTGGGGACGGCCCAGGACACGCTGGAGGGACTATGTCTCTCGGCTGGCCTGGGAACGCCTTGGGATCCCCCTGGAGGAACTGGAGGAGGTGTCTGGAGAGAGGGACGTCTGGGCGTCTCTGCTGAGTCTGCTGCCCCTGCGACCCGGTCCCGGATAAGCGGAAGACGACGAGTACGAGCACAATAATAAGACAAAATAAAATTGTAATATTATTTAATTACCAAATAACCCAGGCTGCCACAGATTTTTTTGAACATGAACACCATAGTTCCCAAAAATCATGTTTACCGCACACACTTCTGCCAGAGAATCAACACAAAGCAGTGAGGGATGCGTTGAACAAAAAGGATGAGGAGAAGCAGCCATGTATGAGATCAGAAGTGCCAAGTTTCAACATTAAAAACAAAACTTCATAGTTATAATCTTGAAGCAGCGTGGAATTACATGGAAACCATGAATGGACTAAACAACGAGAGAAGCAGATGTATACATGTTGGGGATTCTGAGAATCAGCTGGGGCTTGCAAATGCAATGAATGATTTTTAATTATGTTTCAGTGGGAAATTGAAGTCTACAAACATATATGAGGATGTTTTTGGAGCACTGAAAAGTTTTCAGCTGGTGGCATTGACCCTGTTTTGTTATGAAATGCTTTGAGAAACTGGTCAAGACATTTTGACTGATAAAGTAAGGGGCTAGCTTGAGCCATTGCAGTTGTTTATCAGGCAAACAGAGTGAAGGGCACTACTGTTACTCTTTTTAATTATCTGCTCAAGGATCTTGGGGGCACGGAAACACATGCAAGGCTTTTATTTATGGATTTTACTTGAGCTTTCAACACAATTCAACCCCACATCTTGGTGAACAAACTCATGTACCCTATTAAGCTTGATGTTGGTTTGGTGAAACTTGGTGACATTTTAACATTTAGTCTGCAGGCAGTAAGGGCGAATGGTGTCATCCACAGCTGTCATCCACAGGGTCATCTCAGGGATGTGGCCCCCCCACCTCGTTTTTGTACATTCTATGCACAAATACCTACAAGAGTGCCTATAAAAACAAGCACCTCCTCAAGTTTGCAGATGATACTGTTATAGTCAGCCTGCTGCAGGACAGAGAGATTCAACATGAACCTATTATTGACTGCTTTGTGAAGTGGTGTGACATACATTACTTAAAGTTGAATATCAGCAAAACAAAGGACATGGTCAGAGACTTCAGGAAATCTCCCCACCCTGCTGTACCAACAACAATCAAGGGATCTCCAGTGGAGACTGCGGACATTAACATGTACCTGGGAGCAATCGTGGACAATTCTCTCAACTTTGACCAACACGAGGCAGCAATTTGCAAGAAAGGCCTGCATAGTCTTTATTTTGTTAAGATGAAACTTTTCAGCCCTGATAAATGTTAATAATTTTATTCTAGAAAACTCTTATTGAGTAAGTTTTACCATTTGGTTTTATTTCTTGGTATAGCAACTTGTCGCTGAAAAATAAGAACCGTCTGTTCAGGTTTGTTAAAACAGCCATCAAACTAGTTGGCATTCAACAGTGCCCTGATATCTGGAAAAGACATATGCAAATCAGCTGTCAGTTCATCAGGCTGTCAGGTTCTTTATACTATATATTACTTAAACACTGAAAGTCTTGATAAACAGTGGGATATTTTAAATCTTAAAGTGCATGTGATACGCTTTTCCCACAAATGCAAAAATTTTAAAATTTTAATACTGAAGAAATTGGGCAATAATTGACGTTTTATTAGGATTGTGATAAAAGACAATTGTGACACAAAATCTGTGGAATAACGTCTAAGGGGAAGTCTCCGGCCATTCATCGTGTGAGCGTCAATGATAAACTGTTCAGATAGAAGCCAAGTTGCATAAAAAAGTGTTTTAAATATGGTTGAAACGGTGCATTGCTGGTTGTCGCAACAATACTACGACAGCAGCCGTTAGTCTTCACTATTTTCATGAAGTGAAGATCAGAGGTGGAAAACTGACAAGGAACAGATGGGTTGGTCCCACCAAGCACAAACAGTTGTGATCAAAGGACTTTTCAGCAAACTGCCCTGAACACGAAAAACCGTAAGAGAAATGATGTTAGAAGTCAAGATATCTTCCAGACGGAGGAGAATGCTGAAGCAGATGCTATAGCCACGCTGTTCGGTGTATCTGATGGGAAAAGACTGCCAAATAAAAAGTCGTTGCTGCTGTTGCTAAACGGATCAAAGCTCAGCAGGTGAGAATACTTCCTTGTTGCAAAAGTACATTTAGATATCGGTAGTTATCGTTGATAATAAAAAATCCGAAATTATTATTACTATTAATAATAAAAAGCTGAAATTATGGTTATTTAAATAAGATAAATTACCCATGCATATGATATATTTAATAAATGTTTCTCTAAAGATTCTAATGTAAAGTTTATTAGCAATGCTACTGTGTCATGCTGCTCAGCTTCGCCTCCGGTTGTTTCACTGCCCTGTGGCAGTCGGCTCTGGTAGCGGCTCTGCTAGCGGCTCTAACATAAAAGGAGCTTCGCCCATTCCATGTGCCATGCCATCTGATGACAGCTGACTTTCTTCTTCTGACCCTACTTTCTCTCTCTCTCTCTTAAGTTACTGAAATATATCTAAAGAAACATAAGATTTTTTGCTACTGTCTGTGTTGTCAGCCATTGCAGCCACAGTCAGTTTACATGCCAGGGTTTCCCTTTGACATCATAACAGAGCAAATCAAAATACCAAAGGAGTAGTGTGGAAGTGCCTACTATTTTAATTTATGTTCATTTCAGCGGCCTGAAATGACTTTTTAAAATATTTTATCAATGCTTCCTTTCCATAGATGTAATTGGATTTATCATAATAATTTTTATGTCACAGGCACATTAATGCAACAAAAAAAAAAACTCCTTTGGCAAGACAAAGCAGTGTATTCATTGTTCCCAACAAAAGGCGTTTATTGCAAATGAATTTGTTTTTCTTGTTCTGAAACACTCCTTATAGGGTACAGAAAGCATTTTTCACCAAATTATGCACCTTCTTTGTTTATATAGACTCTCACAAAGCTTTAATAGTTATTTTTAACTCCAAATTGGGTTCATCTTTGGTCTTTTTGCTTATTGCTGTCTGGATTGGTTTATAGCAGTGAGGCTTTCTGGGACTCAAAAGTAAATATATACAGGGGTTGGACAATGAAACTGAAACACTTGTCATTTTAGTGTGGGAGGTTTCATGGCTAAATTGGACCAGCCTGGTAGCCAGTCTTCATTGATTGCACATTGCACCAGTAAGAGCAGAGTGTGAAGGTTCAATTAGCAGGGTAAGAGCACAGTTTTGCTCAAAATATTGAAATGCACACAAGATTATGGGTGACATACCAGAGTTCAAAAGAGGACAAATTGTTGGTGCACGTCTTGCTGGCGCATCTGTGACCAAGACAGCAAGTCTTTGTGATGTATCAAGAGCCACGGTATCCAGGGTAATGTCAGCATACCACCAAGAAGGACGAACCACATCCAACAGGATTAACTCTGGATGCAAGAGGAAGCTGTCTGAAAGGGATGTTCGGGTGCTAACCCGGATTGTATCCAAAAAACATAAAATCACGGCTGCCCAAATCACGGCAGAATTAAATGTGCACCTCAACTCTCCTGTTTCCACCCGAACTGTCCGTCAGGAGCTCCACAGGGTCAATATACACGGCCGGGCTGCTATAGCCAAACCTTTGGTCACTCATGCCAATGCCAAACGTTGGTTTCAATGGTGCAAGGAGTGCAAATCTTGGGCTGTGGACAATGTGAAACATGTATTGTTCTCTGATGAGTCCACCTTTACTGTTTTCCCCACATCCGGGAGACTTACGGTGTGGAGAAGACCCAAAGAAGCGTACCACCCAGACTGTTGCATGCCCAGGGTGAAGCATGGGGGTGGATCAGTGATGGTTTGGGCTGCCATATCATGGCATTCCCTTGGCCCAATACTTGTGCTAGATGGGCGCGTCACTGCCAAGGACTACCGAACAATTCTTGAGGACCATGTGGATCCAATGGTTCAAACATTGTATCCTGAAGGCGTTGCCATGTATCAGGATGACAATGCACCAATACACACAGCAAGACTGGTGAAAGATTGGTTTGATGAACATGGAAGTGAAGTTGAACATCTCCCATGGCCTGCACAGTTACCAGATCTAAATATTATTGAGCCACTTTGGGGTGTTTTGGAAGAGCGAGTCAGGAAATGTTTTCCTCCACCAGTATCAGGTAGTGACCTGGCCACTATCCTGCAAGAAGAATGGCTTAAAATCCCTCTGACCACTGTGCAGGACTTGTATATGTCATTCCCAAGACGAATTGACGCTATATTGGCCGCAAAAGGAGGCCCTACACCATACTAATAAATTATTGTGGTCTAAAACCAGGTGTTTCAGTTTCATTGTCCAACCCCTGTATATCACAGATGAAAGCAGGTTCACACTGAGCACATGTGACAGACGTGACAGAGTCTGGAGACACCATGGAGAGCGATCTGCTGCCTGCAACATCCTTCAGCATGACCGGTTTGGCAGTGGGTCAGTAATGGTGTGGGGTGGCATTTCTTTGGAGGGCAGCACGGCCCTCCATGTGCTTGCCAGAGGTAGCCTGACTGCCATTAGGTACCGAGATGAGATCCTCAGACCCCTTGTGAGACCATATGCTGGTGCGGTTGGCCCTGGGTTCCTCCTAATGCAGGACAATGCTAGACCTCATGTGGCTGGAGTGTGTCAGCAGTTCCTTCAAGATGAATACATTGAAGCTATGGACTGGCCCGCCCGTTCCCCAGACCTGAATCCGATTGAGCACATCTGGGACAACATGTCTCGCTCCATCCACCAACGTCACGTTGCACCACAGACTGTCCAGGAGTTGGATGCTTCAGTCCAGGTCTGGGAGGAGATCCCTAAGGAGACTATCCGCCGTCTCATCAGGAGCATGCCCAGGCGTTGTAAGGAGGTCATACAGGCACGTGGAGGCCACACACAATACTGAGCTTCATTTTGATTTGTTTTAAGGACATTATATCAAAGTTGGATCAGTCTGTAGTGTGTTTTTCCTCTTTAATTTTGTATGTGACTCCAAATCCAGGCCTCCATTGGTTAATACATTTGATTTCCATTGATGATGTGTGTGTGATTTTGATGTCAGCACATTCAACTTTGTACAGAGCAAAGTATTCAATGAGAATACTTCATTAATTCACATCTAGGATGTGTTATTTGAGTGTTCCGTTTATTTTTTTAAGCAGTGTATATATATATATATATATATATATATATATATATATATATATATATATATATATATATATATATACACAGGTGCTTCTCAAAATATTAGCATATTGTGATAAAGTTCATTATTTTCCATAATGTCATGATGAAAATTTAACATTCATATATTTTAGATTCATTGCACACTAACTGAAATATTTCAAGTCTTTTATTGTCTAAATACGGATGATTTTGGCATACAGCTCATGAAAACCTGGCTGCATGGTGGCGCAGTTGGTAGCACTGTTGCCTTGCAGCAAGAAGGTCCTGGGTTCAATTCCCAGCCTGGGGTCTTTCTGCATGGAGTTTGCATGTTCTCCCCATGCATGTGTGGGTTCTCACCGGGTACTCCGGCTTCCTCCCACAGTCCAAAAACATGCCTGTTAGGTTAATTGGTCTCTCTAAATTGCCCTTAGGTGTATGAATGAGTGTGTGTATGGTTGTATGTGTGTTGCCCTGTGATGGACTGGCGACCTGTCCAGGGTGTACTCTGCCTTTCGCCCATAGACTGCTGGAGATAGGCACCAGCTCCCCCGTGACCCACTATGGAATAGGCGGAAGAAAATGACTGACTGACTCATGAAAACCCAAAATTCCTATCTCACAAAATTAGCATATTTCATCCGACCAATAAAAGAAAAGTGTTTTATATACAAAAAATGTCAACCTTCAAATAATCATGTACAGTTATGCACTCAATACTTGGTCGGGAATCCTTTTGCAGAAATGACTACTTCAATGCGGCATGGCATGGAGGCAATCAGCCTGTGGCACTGCTGAGGTCTTATGGAGGCCCAGGATGCTTCGATAGCAGCCTTTAGCTCATCCAGAGTGTTGGGTCTTGAGTCTCTCAATGTTCTCTTCACAATATCCCACAGATTCTCTATGGGGTTCAGGTCAGGAGAGTTGGCAAGCCAATTGAGCACAGTGATACCATGGTCAGTAAACCATTTACCAGTGGTTTTGGCACTGTGAACAGGTGCCAGGTCGTGCTGAAAAATGAAATCTTCATCTCCATAAAGCTTTTCAGCAGATGGAAGCATGAAGTGCTCCAAAATCTCCTGATAGCTAGCTGCATTGACCCTGCCCTTGATAAAACACAGTGGACCAACACCAGCAGCTGACACGGCACCCCAGACCATCACTGACCGTGGGTACTTGACACTGGACTTCTGGCATCTTGGCATTTCCTTCTCCCCAGTCTTCCTCCAGACACTGGCACCTTGATTTCCGAATGACATGCAGAATTTGCTTTCATCCGAAAAAAGTACTTTGGACCACTGAGCAACAGTCCAGTGCTGCTTCTCTGTAGCCCAGGTAAGGCACTTCTGCCGCTGTTTCTGGTTCAAAAGTGGTTTGACCTGGGGAATGCGGCACCTGTAGCCCATTTCCTGCACACGCCTGTGCACGGTGGCTCTGGATGTTTCTACTCCAGACAAAGGTCTGGAATCGGCCCTTCTCCACAATCTTCCTCAGGGTCCGGTCACCTCTTCTCGTTGTGCAGCATTTTCTGCCACATTTTTTCCTTCCCACAGACTTCCCATTGAGGTGCCTTGATACAGCACTCTGGGAACAGCCTATTCGTTCAGAAATTTCTTTCTGTGTCTTACCCTCTTGCTTGAGGGTGTCAATGTGGCCTTCTGGACAGCAGTCAGGTCGGCAGTCTTACCCATGATTGGGGTTTTGAGTGATGAACCAGGCTGGGAGTTTTAAAGGCCTCTGGAATCTTTTGCAGGTGTTTAGAGTTAACTCGTTGATTCAGATGATTAGGTTCATAGCTCGTTTGGAGACCCTTTTAATGATATGCTAATTTTGTGAGATAGGAATTTTGGGTTTTCATGAGCTGTATGCCAAAATCATCCGTATTAAGACAATAAAAGACCTGAAATATTTCAGTTAGTGTGCAATGAATCTAAAATATATGAATGTTAAATTTTCATCATGACATTATGGAAAATAATGAACTTTATCACAATATGCTAATATTTTGAGAAGGACCTGTATATATATATATATATATATATATATCTTAATCTTCTCAGAAAGGTAATATATATATATATAGATCTTAATCTTTTCAGAAAGGTAAAATAAAACGTTTGTCAGGAATATATATATTATATATATCCACATTCACATACAAACATCCTGGGGGCTGGAGCAAGTGGGTTCACGACCAAAAATAACCTTTACTATCTCAAAACAATAGTGGTTCACGCAAATACTAATTTATAAACCTTTAAGTGGAGATCGTATTTGTATTAGGTGGATATTTACTTTGAACTGGAGACCCAGCAAGCAGTCCCAAATCTTAGAGCTCTGTAGTTGTGCTCGACTTTGTGGTTACGTGGCAAGAACAAAATTATTACACAAGCTAGTAGTGAGGGAAATGATTTATATGAAGCTGAGACCAAAGTTATTTAGGGGAGAACCAAAGTGAAGCAAAGATGAAGTTAGGCCATTAGTGAAATTAAAAGGTGTTTGATTAAGCTGGACTGACTCTTTGAAACAGCAAAGGTCAGACTATGGAAGAGAGACAGAATAGGAACAAAGTAGTGTGCAGAAAGGTTAAAGAAGACACCATCAGGCAGGTAATGGGAATGTAATTAAGCAAAGGAACAGGACAAGCTGATGGGATCATTGCTCAGGAGGATGTAAAAAACGGAAGAGGCATGATAAGGTTGTAAAAGGACAAAAATCCCATCAAGATATTCAGCTGTATAGAGCTTGGCCCAGCTATGAAGCAAGGATTTAACTACACACAGAACAAAAGAGATTGGTAAAAACTCTGAATTCCAGAATGCACAGTATTAACCTATTTTCATAACAGCTCCAGTAGTCACAGCTGAAATCCCCATGAAGTCATAGTGCTACATAACTCTGCTCCCACCAACCTTTCTTGCTCTCTGCCCACAGCTCTCCACAGGTTGCTTTGGAGAGGACACACCCAGGAAGGTCTTGATCTTGCAGTTTTCCTTTCACTGCCCTGAAGAAGAAGGCATTTGAAACCACAGCTCCACAAGCCTGACACATGTGCCAGTACGAGCAGGCGCTCACCCAAGTCTCTAGGCCGAGAGCAACCATCATGTCTTCTCTGGTCATCGGACCTGCAGAACTCAAGGTGCTCTTCTGTTCACCAGAACAGTTCACAGTCATTATGTTGTGTCTGTGCAAAGAAAGTAGGTTTAGGATAAAATAATATAAATATTGTTCACTTCATTGTGTTTTGCTTTATTTTTAGGCTTAAACTGTGTCGGGCCAGAGCAAGCTGGAGTTGAGGCTATAGTTTCTCATGAGTTTTGGCCAGTGGGGAGAATTAATAAAAACCCAAGTGTGAGTTTCTTCTCCAGAAGAATGCGTGCCTCCGTTGCGTGTTAACCGGTCTCGGTTTCCAGCTGGAAAAAGCAAGGGGGAGAGGCCTCATATTACTTATATCGTCCACTGTGACATCAGAGCTGCGAAGCCCCTTCCTATCAGCTGCAATTCCTGCTGGGAGTTGTGGTAGCACACCATACTGCGGTATATAGTAACAAACAAATGGTCCAACACTGGTTATCTTAGCACATGCAAACTCCTGGTTTCTCTGTAAAGGTAATATTTTAAAAATAAATTATTTGTTGTCAACAAAAAAACGCCATCATATTTTGGCCATCTGAGGTGCATTCCACATATTCACACTGAATTGTAATATCACTGCATCATTTTATTGGTTATTGGAGTTTCATTTTTATTCTTAAATTATATGTTCCTTTTTATTTTTTCTCCCATAGTCTGTTAGTTTTCCTTATTCTATTTATTTTTACTTAGTAGTTTAGTTAAATGTCACTAGCCTAGGTAAAGAGTTTCTTGAATTAAGTATTTTAACTGAAAGTTGAGGGTTTTTGTTAATAAAATCTTTATTTTAGAGATACGTTGTGTTTATTCTGTATATGTGTGGAGTGCTTTGCTTCTTGAAAACACCAGTGCTTTAATTAACACTTTCATCTATACCTTAGCAGGCAGGTATTCATAGAACAATAACTGACAGAGACTGAGAGCTATTATTATTTCCAGTTAATCAGGTGGTGCCCTGACTTGGCAATCAGGATGATCAATCCTCGCAGTGTTCCATAAATCAGCTTTTCACACCGAGGCCCAGCAGGGGTCCTTTCTCTTTATCCACAGCCAATGACTGCCCTTCTCGGCTGCCTCTGACATAACTCTGATGGTTTGGCTTTGACTCCCCACCTCCTATATTTTTCAGCAATCTGATGGTAGTCATGGCTGAAAACCCTCTGCAGCCCACTTCCAAAAGGTGGACTTTAGTGTTCCAACCAGGCTGTTAAGCCTCTGCTGCAAGTTCGGTATAGCACAGGTCTTTACATTCATAGGCTTTATCCACGGAGTCCTCCCAGATTATTAGCGGCTTCTGGCAACTTTTGCCCCCTCCTGGACAAACATTGTTTGCACAGGCTTCTATTCTGTTTGTA
The DNA here is from genome assembly GCF_021462225.1 of Girardinichthys multiradiatus. Classification (NCBI taxonomy): domain Eukaryota; kingdom Metazoa; phylum Chordata; class Actinopteri; order Cyprinodontiformes; family Goodeidae; genus Girardinichthys; species Girardinichthys multiradiatus. Next base: position 7,863,926 of record NC_061794.1, on the reverse strand, counting down.
AAAGAGACAAGTTGGTAGCAGCTTGCATCTCTTCCAGAGTGATGGCAAGGCTTTTGAGGACCTGGTTCTGGTGCAAGGTGTAATGTCATTGGGTAGAGCTGAACTTACACCCTGCCATGATGTGTTTGAGGGACACTGGCCTAGAAGATAAGGGACATGCCGAATCTTCACCCAGTCACTGGTGAAGATTTGTTGGTGTTGAAAGGATGTCATATGTTGTTCTATTGTAAATTTATTTTCATTTTGTTTTTTTGTTTTTTTAAATTGAGGAGACAGGAAATAGGGTGGGAGGAAATGCAGTAAACATCAACAGGCCTGGACTCAAACCCACGACAGCCTGCGTCAATGACTAAGGCCTCAATACATGGGTCACACGCTTAACCACTGCTTAACCACCATGCAGACCGCCAAAGGTCGCCCTCTCGGTCAATAGGACTGAGGCTGAGATGTTGACGCTGCATGTTTAGGGGGGAAAGACAATACAGTGACCAAGGAATGAAGAAAAGAAAGACTGAAATAAAAAAAAGAAATCTGTTGGTTAAAAAAAATACAACTGGGATATATTAGAGGAGAAAATATATCCATGCTTAAGAAATAAAATAAAATAAAATGTGATATGTGTGTGTATATTTTTGATGAAATAAAATTATTAAATATATTTGGGTGGTAATAAATATGAATGAAATAAAAAAGATAGCAAAAATAAAACAGCAGAAAATGCATATATTAAATTAACAAAGGAAAACTATATAGTTCAAGAAAAAAGTACAAGTGAAAATTAGTGGTTTAAATAAAAAAAATAAGCATAATAGCAAAGAGATAAATTATAATAGTAAAAAGATTAACATAGAAATGTATATCTGAATCAGATCAATTATTAAATAAAATCTCTTCTTTTTATTATTTTGTTGCATTTAATGGCACTCTAATTTATATGTTTAGCTACTTTTTGGCCCAGTAATTATTTTATTGAGTCATTTATTTATTTATGTAGCCTAAGTATTCTTAATTATGGCGGGATTGGTCCTCCATACAAGACCTGCAGCTGTGACTGCAGCAAAAGCTGGTTCTACAAAGTATTGACTCAGGGGGTTATAAACACAAATGCAAGCCATACTTTTCATTTTTTTGTATAACATGTATCCTTTTTCTTCTATCTTGCAACAATGCATTACATTATTCTCTACTGTATGGTTTATCACATACATTCCCTAATAAAACACACAGATGTTTGTGGTTGTAACTTGGCATATGCAAGACCACCATCCATTTAAATTCCCAATCCATATGACATTATGTTTTTATGAAATACAGAAACCAGTTATCACACAGCAGACTACCTGATATTCAGTTTAGTTACTGTAAATTAAACTAATGTAGAGATGAATTAACATTTGTTTTAATAATCAGCTTCTGTTCTTTCATACTGAATGCTGTATCAATATGTTGCTAAAAGTATTAACAGGGTGAATGTCTTAAGTAAGAAGAGGAGACCCAGGCACTTCAGGCAACCAGCTTGAGATCTTTGTTAGCATCCTTCTCCACAGATCTTACTACAGACAATACATTCATAAATATCTGATCAGCAGTCATTTTTTGACTGATGATAAGCAGTAGTTTTTGCTATTTTACAGTCATGCCATAGGATTTTTGCACTAAACATATTCTTAAAACTGCCACTTGTATTAAACATCTTAAGTTTAAACATTTTAAAGAAGACAGATTTAGTCAGTTTTTCAGAATAAGACCAAAAATGCATGACGCTAAAGTTGCTTTCTGATTTATTTCAGTAAAGAGTTGTTTCATTTTCTAATTTGGAAGAAACACATCAGAACCTAAATCAAGTAAACAGAAGCAATTTGTCATCCACAAACATCAAAAAAGAGAAAGAATTACAAGATTCATGACTTAGTTGATCACTTTAGCTTTTTTGTTTGGTTTTTGAAGCTGTTGATTTATTATGGAGTTCAGGGCTCTGCCATTGTTCCCAATCCAAACAAAAATAATGCACACTTTGTTTCAACTGTATTAATGATTTAATGGAACTCTACAGCCTATTCCTGTGATGAAAGCCCTATATTTTAACATTTAATGCAGGAAAACTCCAATATTATATTTACATGACAGTTCTAAAGTATGTACCAGCTGGCCCACAACATGCCTGTCTAGTTCAAAATAGATTCAGTGCAACAAGTTTCAAAGTACAATAAAATACAGCTACTTTATTAGAAGTAGGCACACTGTCCCATTAACTCCAATAGTACCAACTCTGTTTGTAGTTTAATGTAATAATAACCTAGGATGGCAAAGCAACTCACATGCTGCGCAATGGCATATTGTTTTTAAAAGGAATATTCCCCCATTTTCGAAATGGATAATGGGTCAGAACATTATCCATCTCGAGTTGCCTCCTCTCCAGGGAGAAACATTTGATTTTGTGTTAAGAAAATATGGGCCTAAAAACATTGAGTGCATTCAATAACTTCAGTCTCTAGTCCACTTTTTTCTTTACTTTTCTTTAATTACCTTTATCATGCCACTGCAATGTACTTTTTATGTTGTTTGTCACTGCAGTGTCCTTTTTTCATCACATAAAGCACTTTGAATTGTCTGAAATGTGCTATATAAATAAACTTGCCTTGCCTAGTTTCTGTATTCTGTTATGTTACGTAACATTAGAATTTCACTCAGTTGTATTTATGTAGCGCAAATTTACAACTAATACTTCTCCAGGCACACTAAACAAACAAATCCAATTCATATCAAAGTATATAGAATCCAATTTGGTCCAAATCAAACTCATCAATCCAGTTCCTTAGTTCCATAAAATTCAGTCATATACTATGGTCAGATTGACATCTAATGACATGCATTCCAGGTCAATCTTAATTACAATAAAGTGGTTCGGGTCAGGTTCAGGTGATCATATGAATCAGATCTCTGATATATGGAGAGGCTTGAATATTAAGGGTTTTATATGTGAGAAGGAGATTTTTTAATTATTTTGTGGATTTAACAGGAAGTCAATGAAGGAAAGCTAAAACAGTGGAAACATATTCTCTATTTTTAATTTTCATCAGAACTCCTGCTGCAACGTTTTGCATAAGCTGAAGGCTTTTAATTGCATTTTATGTGACTAGATACAAATTGGATCTGTCTGTCTTGTAAAGGGTCTTAAGATGACATTTCCCATCAAATGGTGCAGTAAAACACTCTAAACTGAAATTAGAGTTTAGAGTTTGAAATTAGAGCTCTGTGATACCTGTTTATATTGTCCACTCTACTGAGATGACTTCTAGTGATGAGCTTCTTTTGTCTCCATATACAACCTTTCTTCTAGTTTTACTTCGGATAATTTCCTCCTTCTGTCTCACACATGGTCTGGTTGCTAATTGTCGCTCCTCTGTTGTTCAATTATCATTAGTGTCATCAGTGTACACAGTGCCCTCCACAATTACTGGCACCCCTGATAGAATATCTGTAGAAAAGTCTATAATAAATGGCTGACATCAGTTTTAAGAGGCAAGACGTTTTTTTAACCACCCATACCATCCAGCTTACTGTGAAGGGTGGTAAAATTAATATGCATCCTGATCCAGCCATGTTTATAGCTTATAATTATTGATCTAATTGTAGATAAAGACAAATTTAGACAAAACAAAATGGCCATTGGCCATTTCCTTAAAACAAAGATCAACATACACCTGCCTTCTGTGAACTGCATGTTCCCCTGTCTTTCCCATTTCTCTGAATGGTTAAGAGAAATTGGCCCTTGTGTCACATTTTTATTCCTCAGGGAAACAGGATGTCATGGTTTCCCAATCCAAAGCTCTCACATCCTCTAAGAACCTAAACGGCATCAAATATTTTAAAAGGTCTCAGCAATATATATTTTAGAGGAAACATTAAGAGTGTCTTACAGAACTTTTTCTCGGTTTAGTTCAGATTTTTTATTTTAATAAATTTTTTAGCGATTGTCTTGCTGCTACTTTAAGTCCTACATTTAAGGCCTCAACACAATCTTATTTCACTTTTTCTGGTACAAAACCCAATACTTGGACCAAAAGAAACCATTTATGAAGCAGAGACAACTTGTAATAATTTACACTCTGATATAAAGCTGATGTATGGTAAACCATTAGTGGCTTCCTACTGATAGACTGAAATAAGAGGAGTGGGTGTAATTTCACGCAATCCTTTGAGGTTAATGTTTTCTGTTAAAAGTAAATTTTTTGTAAGCTTTTTCTTACTGCTTTACATGCACACAAACAATTGTCAGTTTTACTAATCTATATTTAGGTAAAAAGTCCTTTTTGCTACTCTTGTATTCAGGGGTTGCCACAACAACTCAGTACAACTTTCACATAGACTAGGCAAGGTTTTACACCGGCTGTCCTTCCTGACTGAACCGGGATTCATGCCCGGGTCCCCCATATCAAAGACGTAGACTTATGCTGCTGCAGCACAAGGAGACTACTACATCTACATTTGGGTATTTGCTGTAAAGTGAGTATGCTGTAGTGTAATTTAGTGATGCATTAATAAAGCTATGTTTAGTAAAAAGGTTAGGTAAAAGATAACCTACCATTGATGAAAAAAAAAAAACCTTTGTTTGGGTTCCAAACCACCTAAACAACCAATAGGAGCAACTAAGTTTTTCAGTAAGTAAATTATAGATTTTAGGCTGGGCGTCTGTAGTGACAAGCAACCAGTATTGTGGGGGCAAATCATTCTAACAAATGTTTAAAATACTTTGGAAATCAATCCCACATAGATACAGGCTCAGCAGAATTAAATACATTGTGTCTATAGCACATAAACTGCAAAGCATCAAGTGTGAAACATTGCTGATCTTAGTCCTTAAAACGCATTTGCAGGAAAATACTTGGATTCTGAATTCACACCAATGATAATTAAACACCTGCCAGCAAAGGCAGATAAACCTTTTACATCTAGCACACAGAAACAACACTTCATTAGGTTACCAAAACCTCCATGACCTTTTGAATTTGGCTGGATCAGGGCAAAATGTGGAAAACCTAATTTCAGCTAGAAGGTGAAAAGGTACTGCACTCTAAGTAACTGTGATATTACTAAAGGGTTCACATCTGCACATCAAAATTACCTATATAAAAGTGATGTTTCTCTACCCTCTCTACCGCCACCATGAGATTCAGTTTTCTTGTAGAGTAGCACTCACCAGCAGGATTTCCACCTGCTTGTCAGCAGCACGAGAGGATGTAGGTGAGGGACGTTTTTGTACAGAGAGCTGTGCACTGCCAAGTGTGCCATCTGGCGCAGCGCTCTCTCTGCTTTCCTGACCAGTGCAATCATATGATCATGCACACAAAAGTAAAAATCAGTTTTAACTTATAATTTTGACCAATTACTTCAAGAGACTGAAATATAACATTTTATGTAACAATTTCAGCTATTATATCTTAATCCTCATAAACCACCGCTCACGCCTTTCTCTTTCACTTATGATAAATATCTGGGCTTTCCTTGGAGAGAGTGGCAGGTAAATTTTGAATTTGAACTTTCAGCTCGAAATCCTCTGGCAGTTAACCAGCCTATGTGCAATTTGGAGGTGTATGCACTTTCCCACAGCAGGAAGCCCTATTCCACACAAACTGATCTCTATATAGTAGGGACTTGATCTTGGCACTGTACTTGGCATGGAGATTGAGGTTTGCTGGTTTCACCTGCTTGGTGAGGATTATTTGAGAATGCAGTGAATAGCATTATATAACGCTGGGTTATATTAGACTGTACGCTTGGTATGAGTACAGTGGCCACTCCACCTAAAAATTCTTGTATCGCTACTCCACCAGTTGGTCTTTAAGCATTCTTCACACAGTGCCCAGGATGCCAAAAAACTGCCACAGTAATGAACCACCATTACTTGATGTACATCAAGATCAAGATTCAAGACCATCCACATACTGACTGATTTTTTTTTTCATGCTGACATCTTAGTCTGTTGTGAAGGGGAGGTCTTAACAGAAGATGCACAAAAAACACGTAAATAAGCCATTTGGATTTCCAATGTGGAACTTAAGCCCACTATACACAAGCTCCAGGGATTTTGTAGCCAACATCTGATACAAAACATCATAGGAAGCACTCAGATGTTCTTTCTTCATACCGTAATTGAGGTGAAATGTAATAGCCAACTTTACATTAATTGTTTGTATATGTATATGTTTGTATTTCAATGCTATATTAAATATATATAAAAGCCTGCACAACCTGACAAATTCTCTCTGATACAACATGCTTTTTTCTTTTTATTCCCTATAATTCTGTTTAAACCGTTATGGTATGTGCCATTTTCCATTTTGCTCTGAAGTGTTTTACATTCCTCTATGATCAAGAAAGGTTCATCCTACCCTAACAGGGTATCCTTTGCTTGAGGCGGTCCATTTCAAGGATGAGTCTCTGATTTGAGGAGTAAACCATTTCCACAGGAACGTCAATTCCCTTCAACAACATCCCTTTTCCCTCACCCTTGCCCAAAATAAACGAAGCTTTTTTATTTTCTCTCTTCAAACGGTTACTGTAAAATGTAAACTTATCACTATGGTCAAATAAATATTTCACTGTCCTAGTTTATGTTGTTGACTTGCCCTTGGCTACTGTGTAGACCCTGAATCGGGTTGGACAGATCAAATTACAGTTTATTTTCAGAAGGGCGTTCATCAGTCCCAATGTAATCTTTGTTATCTGTATCTCTGCCTGCTCTCAGCAATAATAAGCGACACTCATCCATATTCAGAGAGTGTCATAGAGACAGCACTGATACCTTATTATCTTCCTCACCATTATTATGCATAGAGTGAAAGTGGAGAAGGTGCGATGGCCATAAGCAGACACAGGCGAGGAGGTGGCATAAAAACAGTAAATGTAAAAATGCAAATTAGTGTGAAAAGCAGGAAAGGAAAATATGTCAGACCCAAATGCATCAAAATGACTAACAAAAGAAATGAACATGGAACTTCTTCCAGTGATGAACACAGCATCACAATTCAGTTACACTTTTTGTCACAATCTGCCTGTGTTAGGTTTTTGGCTTGAGTTCTGTTTACCTTCATTACACTGCCATGTTCTTCTCTTGCCTTATTTCTGTTCATTTAGGTTTATTAGATTAATTCTGTTGTTTAGTTTTTGTTACTCCTTTGGATTCCTGTGTTAGATGTGTTAGTTTATATTTCCTGATAGATCTGGTTCCCCCGTTAATGTTCTTCAGTAAGTCTTATTGTTTAATTGCTTCAGTTCATTAAGATGTTTCTGTTACCTCCCTGCACCCCTGCTCATTAGGGTAAATTTACCACCCTCCTTCAGCTACCTGCAACCCCTCTTCCACCAGCTGCACCCAATCCTCTCCTTGATTAGCTCTCTCAGTTCATTGGTCCGCTCGCTACTTCCCTCAGTATTTATGTTCTCTGGTTTTCATTGTTTGCCACCGGTTCCTCCTGGTGTCTACTCTGTTTGTTACCCGGCTGTTTCCTGCCCGGATTTATGTTACCTGCCTGTTGCTCATCTCCATGCTCTTTGTAAGTTCTGGCTTTGAAGATTCATCATTAAAACAATTTTCAACTCACCATGATGCTCCTCGGCTCTGCTCTGCACGGGGGGTCCTACACAACCTCGGCACACGCCAACACAATTACATTCTTCCAACCTGGACACATCTTAAATATTGTAGTTTGCTATGTTTTTAAAAAAAAATACCAACTCATACACCTCAAAAACACTAAAGACCTGTACCTGGTATAAGGTCTGGGGACAAATATTTACAGTAAAAACTAAAAGTTTAAGCTTGCCTAAAATTACAAAAACCCTAAGGATATGGGAATTATTAAAACAGGGTGGAATGTTCTTTTGCCGTCTCCTCTGTATGTCAAAGAACTGCATGGAATGCCTAAAATTAGTCAAATACAAATAAAAATGTATAAGCTAGCAACCTAAGTACAACTCCTATTACATGTATTTCGTTTTAGAGGCTGATGTGTCTCAGTGGGAAGAATAGATGTTTGGCAGATGATTGAAGCAGTTGTCCACTGATCTGCATTTTGGTGTATACATGTCTTTCCAGTTTATGAGCTCTCCTAAATGTACAATCATGTTTCACTCAAATGTTTACACTGTAAAGCTGCTGTCATACCAATTACTGTGTGTTAGGATACAGAAAAATGTGCTACAATGGTCTAAATATGAATAAATGAAGGAACATCAGATTGTGTTCTTAATACTGCACATGCATTGAGATTAAGGGTGTGCAATTCACTGTGTTCTGCTGCATCAGGATGGGGTAGTTGTACCTTGTCATGATGTTACTGTTCTGTTTTAATGATTTTTTTCATCTTTAGGGATTATCTGAGCCTTTGGGAATCCAACTTTTTAAGGTGTATGAATGCCCTCAAGTGGTCAGATAATTAGTCAAATAGGTAACTTTTAAGACACAGGGTTCTTTCTAATAAAGATCAGAAACACAACCAATTAGAATGTAGTTATAATTTTATTGTCTTAATTAGACTAGTAAGTAGTAAGCAATTTAGCACCAATTTAGAAAAAACCCTTTAAAGTGTCACTTTCCTGTAAAGCAAAACAGTGGACAAGATGGCTTTTGTGCCCCAGCCATGGATAAAAACATGGACAGAACATGGACTAAACTGTACACAAACAAAGATGCTGGTAGGAAACTCTGCACCTTTAAATACAGCACTAATCTACTCTTAGTCCAGCTCGGGAAGAAGGAGTAACCGCTGGGGTCCCTGTGATGCCATGCAGACACTATCAAAAACACTTTCTCAGCTTCCCCTTCTTCTATACCCACACAACTCCTAGAGATGTGGACAGGGAAGGAAAGGCGCACCTATTTCCGACTTGCTGGCATGCTTGACTGATTCTTCAAACTTGGAACCGGAGTTTCCTATGATCTGATGTCAACGTATCCGTCGACTGAGGAACATAGAGTTAAGTATGATATGCTGTTCGAGCACCCAGTGATCATGTAAAAGGGGAAATTAGGAGATTCTGTCTTCAACCTTTCTTTCTGAGCTTCTGCAGAAAAGCAACCTGAGCCAGAGATGTTCCGGAAGAGACATCTCTAATCAAAGCAGGCATCAGAACCGCAGCTCTGAGTGCTGATGCTGGCCGACCCAGCATAAGCTACCCACATAACTGCTGCTGAGAGTAGCCACCACAACATCTTTGTTCAATAATCACCACATGGCGAAACCGCGCCACCTCTGCCACGTAACCCAGCACCCTTTGGAACTTTCTTCAATTCTGTTCTTCAGAATGGTTCATGCATGAGGTAGTGTTTGGGAAGAGAAAATTAGCATGAAACAACTTAAACATTGTTCATTTCATAATGATTTTTCTTTGTGTGGTTCTAAAGTTAAACTATTTCAGTGCTAACAGGCTATCTGCTCAGCTAATGTGAACAAACCTCTCAGCCTTGAGGCTATATATTTGTTCTGAGTTGCGTTTTAAAGTTAAAGAAAAATTCATTTTAATAAGATGTTTTAAATACAGATGGTCCGGTAACATGGGTTTGCCCCATTTATGTATTTTTCCTTACTCTCCTTAAGCTGCCCTGCAAAGAATTAGGCAGAATTTTTGCTTAAACATCCCAAAGGTTGTCCCAGCCAAGGCAATATACCCCAATAAACACTTAACTTTGTCTTTTTGACTAAAGAGCAGTGCAAAGGATCTCCTCTGGATGTACTTGCCATGTTGACAGAGCTTTAAACTTCCAGCAGCAGTTCACCATTTTGATTCTCAGCCATAAGTGTTATTTGGACAACCCTACAATCAACAGTGAGAGGCTGTGTTTACCAACGCCCTTTCTTTTCAGTTTTAAAGATTAAAACATCCTACAACAATCATTGTATATTCATGATCTATGTTTTCTTTTTCAACAATGACTATCACACAGCTGGCATAGCAAAATGAAATGTAAAATACTTGTTTTCTTGTTGGTATTGTAGTCTGTTACACAATTTTTAAACTAGTCAGTCATTTTTCTACCACTTATTCAATTTTTAAACTATATATATATATATATATATATATATATATATATATATTTTTTTTTTTTTTTTTTTTTTTTTTTTTTTAAGCAATTTGTTATCATTAAAATATCAATCATAAAATAACTCGAAGAGTCTTCACAGTTGATGCATTGCTATTCACAAAATTCAATCAACTACAGGATTTGTAAACAATTTGAACTGTTATGTTCTGGTTTATTTACATTTTAAAACCTAGTATCACTTTTTCTCCAAAGTAGTTGTATTTAGCCTAGACAATTATTGCCACTAATATTTAATGATCTCTAAACTAGTCAAGGTCAAGAGGAGAGTATGTAAGTGATTGAACAATGCAGTATTATTTTACTTCTCTTAGGTTACTTTGAGTTAATATTGAGTTCTCCTTTTTAGTAGCTATGCACTACAAGTATTTCTATTTTTCTGTTTTTATTCTCTTTTACTGCTTTTACATTGGCTAAGCAGTTATTTTTTCCACTTCTTCCATCTTTAAGTTTTAAGTAAAAAGCTGAATTCTGATTTCACTGTATTATTACCTCTCCCAATAAAATGCTCAATGGTAAATAGTGGTGTTCTGGTCAAGAATACAGGAAGTCATGTCAGTCAAAGCCAACATCCACCGTTACTGCTAAAGCTTTTTGGTCGAGTTTTCTATCAATTACTGCAGTCATATCAAATACTGTATCTTGAAAAGGTCAGGTATGCATGTCAGTCCATTTCTGACTCTTTAACCTATTTTTTTTTTTTTCAAACATCATATCTAAATTATTTTCACAGTTGACCTTTCAGCTTTTAACAGTGCCAATGTAAGCTTGAACTTCATGTCTTTGAAACCACTGCATGGTCCATTTTGTCAGAATAAAGACATGCACAATGGTTTTAGGATGTCTTGCTCTAGCTGTTAGTATTGTGGATATAATGTAAAATGTAATGTGTAAGGTAGGATTTGAAAAATCCAGTGTTAGCATTAGCTTTGGCCCTATAACTGACTTGAGAACACACTAGCTCTCCATCAATTCATGTGTATATTCATTAATCTAAGGTTGATATGTCAGATTTTTTTTGTCTTTGTGCTGTTTTACCACAGACAGATGCCGTATCAGAATCAGAATCAGAATCAGCTTTATTGCCAAGTTCGTACATACAAACAAGGAATTTGCCTACGGTACACTTTGCTCTTTTGTTCTGTTTTTGCATTACAGAATATACAAATTTACAATTTACAATGTACAATATACAATGTACAATGCAATATTCTGCATTACAGAATATACAAATTTACAATATACACATATCTAATAAAATAGGTGCATTGCAACATCTGTATGCTGTTGTTTTGTACTCTATTAAATGTTCATCAGAGAAACAGCCTGGGGGAAAAAACTGTCTGTGTGGCAGCTGGTTTTAGTGAACTGTAGCGGCGGCCTGAAGGTAAAACTCTAAACAGTTTATGTGCAGGGTGTGTGGGGTCTGCAGATATTTTGGCAGCTCTTTTCTTGACCCTAGACCTGTATAACTCCTGGATGGAGGGAAGGACAGCTCTGATTATTCTCTCTGCAGTCTTGATTATTCGTTGCAGTCTGGACCTGTCCTGTTTTGTGGATGAGCCAAACCACACTGAGATGGATGAAGACAGGACAGATTGAATGATGGCACTGTAGAAGATGACCAGTAGTTCCTGTGGAAGGTTGAACTTCTTGAGTTGCCTCAGGATGTACAGTCTCTGCTGGGCTTTCTTTGGAACAGTGTCTATGTGTGAAGACCATCTCAGGTCCTCAGAGATGGTGGTTCCTAAGAACCTGAAGTGGTCCACGGCCGATACAGTGTTTTTGAGGATGGTGAGGGGGGTGTATGGGGTTGGTGTTCTCCGAAAGTCCACCACCATTTCCACAGTCTTGAGTGGGTTCAGTTCAAGGTAGTTCTGACCGCACCAGTGTACCAGCCGATCCACCTGCTGTCTGTATGCAGACTCATCACCGTCCTGGATCAGTCCAATGACAGTGGTGTCGTCTGCAAACTTAAGGAGTTTCACGGACGAGTCCGATGAGGTGCAGTCATTTGTGTACAGAGAGAAGAGGAGTTAGGATCAAGTTTGCAGCTTTTTCTTCAGCAGGTAAAATGTTCTTGGTACTTGGCATCCTTCTGTGAAGAGTATTTATATCTGTTTGATATATATTCTAGAGCTTCATTTTCACATATACTGGGAATAATGTAAAGAGTAGAATAATAAAATACATCAGAGTCAATATGCAAGAATTGTGTGCACAACAAGACAGTGCTCTCTCAATGTCTTTGTATTCATTACACATTTTTTTATAATTTTGGAAGAAAAGTTGGGTTTCAGTCAGGGCTAGCTACTGCAGCTGACATAAAATCCTCCATCTCTTATACCATACATTGTTCCTTCTTGGTCAGTAATGTTGGACCACTTGTTTGCTGAATATTGGACCATTTGCACTTTGCTGGACGCTACCAGGCCTTCCAGCATTTTTGGCCATTTTGTATCCCAGGACAGTCCGTTACTACAAATCCCAGCGGCCACTGCGGCTGATAGGAAGAGGGTGTCACAGCTCTGAGGCCACCGCCAACTATATAACAGAGTATGAGTCGGCCCACCATTTGCTTCACGTTGGAGACCGGACCAACATCTGAAGCATCTCATTCTGGAGAAGAGGTCCCACGTGGATTTCATTTATTCTCCTCGTTGGCCAAGGTTTCTGGAGTAAGAAGGCCAGAAATTTCACTTTGCCGATCGAAGACGTGAGTTTAACACGTAACAGAAGAAAAACCCTCACACAGGTCTCAAGGAGACGGATCGCCACCTTGTTTTGTTACAGTCGACTGCTGACAGTCAGATCATATTTTTCCCTTTCGCCAAGGAGGCCAAAGGACGGAGATTGACCGCTTTCTTGGAGTGTAACTGCAGACGCGCAACAACTCTTTATATAGCAACAGCCTGTATATATATATATACACATACATACATACACACACACACATGTATATGTATGTATATATACACACATTCATATATACATATACACATATATACAACATCAGAGCTATCAGGTAAACCCACAGGTAAACCAAACACTTGGTCGCTATTTGATAATTACGTCTGTGAATGAGTCCTGCCTAAAAGACAACACGATGAGATTGTCTGCAGCTTGGATTAATCCCAGATCTTATGCTTCATAGACCATTTGTGCATAAAGTGTGGAAGTCATTTTTACAGCAGAGCAGAACAAATATCTGGGTTCCAGCTAAAATTCAATAATTAATTGAATAAACCATTTTGATACTTACAATCCTTTCTGGAAAAGCACCTTTGCCATCACTGCATTTTTAAATATATTTAACATGTGACTCAAGTTCAGAAGCCACTGGACTTTAAAAGGGTAAAATTCTTTTGCACTGAATACAATCCGCAAAGAAACTGTGGAATCACAAAATATGCATCAGCCTTTAATCTCAAAAACCTGATGGCAGGAAGTACTAAACCTTTTTCTTTCTAAATTAAAAATATTTACACTCCACAAGTCTTGTTCACACTCCCAGTTTAGTTCAAACTCAAAAATAGTAATCACCACAAACACCAAAATGTCTACCATGTAAGAGGAGCATTTGACACAGTTATTAGTGCAGCACTGCGTTAAAGTTAAACTGCATTGTATTAACAGCATGCGGAGTAATAGCTGCAAATAAAAGCCGACACCACATAAAGGACAATTAAGAAAATTTTGATGTTGAGCTTTTCAGGCATAACAAATGCCTCCCAGCAGAGACTCTGCCTGTCAATGTGCCTGTTAGGACAAAAAGGGACCACTGAGCCGAAGCGCATCAATTGAAACAGGGTATGCTAATGTAATTTTGTATTAGGTGCTCAGTATCACTCTGTATAACCCAGCCGAGGCAGTAAACACAGCGGAGGAAAGTACTGCTAAGGCCGCCTGCCGCAACATATAGTACAGGAGAACCTGCTTCAGGTCAAGGAACCTGCAGTTTTATTGTATACAGAACTCAATGAATGGTTACATGTTGGACCTGTAATAAACTAGAGACCTGCTCAGGGTGTAACATGGTTCTGGCCAGGGAGAGACTTCAGTTGTCCATGACCATGAACAGGAGGAAAATGGATGTGTGTTAAGGTGATACATATGAAAAGGTCAGACAAAGAGGGAGATGTGATGGTGAGGTGTGTCTCCATCATGGTGATGCCAATGGAATCTAAACTTGTAAAATTGGTCTGTCAGTGTAAAATCTCAAAAAGTTCTCTTCATCTTTAAAAAAAATACACATTTTATTCTGGTTGTCTCTCATAAATGAAGCATGCAGGCTTGTGTTAGAAAAACACACTTTAGTTGTTTTACGAGGTATATTGAAATGAACACTGATGATTTTTCCATGGTCAGTTTAGATTTTAAAAAAAAATCTATCATTACAGTTTTACGAGCTTTTGCTATGTTCATTTCAATCTTGGCCAAAAGAAATTCGTTTTATTTTTTTTTATTTTTTTTTACAGTGACTAAATGTTTTGCGGCACAACACAATTAGTTGGCTTTTGTTTCTCCACCTAGGTTTTTAAGAATCAAACAGGTTTTTAATGAGGTTCATACATTGGGAGTTGGTGTGATACATCATTTAAAAAATCCCTAGATCATCAACAATCTGTGCTTGGATCGTTAGACAAAGTTGTTATTGAAAGACATTTTGATCCCACTTTTTATCGACTATTTATTAACAGTGTTCTTGGATAAATTGTGAGGAAGAGCACTCTTGTGGAAAACACCTGTATCAGGAAACTTTACTAATGGCACCACACATGACTCAGGGGATGTTCACCTTGTGTTTCTCCAGGCCAATAACTGTTTACATGTCCAAATAATCTGAAGGAGGATTCATCAGAGAAAATAGCTTTGCTCCAGTTTTCTGCTGCAGAATTACAAGTTGTTTGAAGTTATTTTTGGACAGAAGACACTTCTTTATTGCCCTTCCTGTGACAAGGCTATTGCTCAAGTCTTTCCCTTACTGTCCATGGCTACACCAGAAAAACCCACCTGCTGCCTGTGTTGAACATCTCTTTACTGATGACACCATTAAGACCACCATAAGACACCATTCAGGCACTCTTAGTCCAAAAGCCTTTCTTGAAAATCCAGAAAACTGTTCTTTCAGCTGCAATATTCTAAGCAGCAATTTCCTTAAAAGGTGGTGCAATTTCTATTTGGCTGCAAAATATATCAAAAATATTTCATCATCGCACTGCCGGTAAATGCAAAGTTAATATAGCAAAGGACTGTCTAGCAGGCGTCTATGAAGCTAAGACACATAGAAGCAACATAATGAAGGATGAGAAAGAAAAATGACTAAAATATGGATTTATGCTCACTGCTCACAATACTGAATACCGTTACATGATTTCTAATATCAGCCATTCTTATTTTCATACGCAATAGCTGTCTTTACATGATCGGATTCAAATAAATAAATCTGAATACATCACTTATATGGGTGCAAAAATTAACTAATACGATCATGGAAGTGTTTACATGCACTACACTTTATTGAGAATAGAAGAGTTGCCGGATTGCCCTAAACCAACCACAGAAGAAGAAGTTGTACTTCCACCTGTGCTGTAAAAAAAGAAAACAACATACATAGAAGTTCTGTCCAGGGTGTATCCTGCCTCTCGCCCATAGACTGCTGGAGATAGGCACCAGCTCCCCCGCGACCCACTATGGAATAAGCGGTAGAAAATGACTGACTGACATACATAGAAGTGTGTTGTTTCTGAGCTTTCTGAGCATCCAGAATGGAGTAGTGCCAGGAACTGAGAGCAGGAGGAATTATTGCTTTCCATAATTAAGCTACAGGTTTAATGGTGCGACAGACCAGTTGTTTCCCCTAGATTATGTGTCTTGCCACTAAGGGAGAAAATGCATCACATTGACATAGGGCACACATGCCTTCTCTCAGGTCAGTTTGCCACAATCAGAATGACACGATCCAAACAAGTGCTACATGCCCACTGTTCAGATTGACAATCAGCATAACCAACCCTCTCATTTCAAATACAATTTCATTGCGATTGAGTCAAATCTGATCAGAATATCCCAATTGGCATTTTTACATGACACATTTTTATTCCGATTGGCCCTTTAGTCCAAAAACATATTCAATTAAATTAAATTCAAATTACTTTATTCATCCCGAAGGGAAATTCATTTTTGTTGTAGCTCATATTATGCAGGTTTCTTCAAAGAGCCATTGTAGATGCTGATGGCTGTGGGCAGGAAGGATCTCCTGTAGAGGTCTGTCTTATAGCAGATCTGAAGAATCCTCTGACTGAAGACACTCTATTGTTATAGGACAGTCTCATGAAGATGATGCTCAGGGTTCTCCATAATGTTCTTCATTTTATGAAGAATCCTTCTTTGCACAATGATCTCCAGAGGTTCTAGAGGAGTCCCCAGAACAGAACCAGCCTTCTTTATCAGCTTGTTGAGCTTTTTTAAGTCCCTGGCTCTGATGCTGCTACCCCAGCAGATGATGGCAGAAGAGATCACTTTCCACAACAGACTTATAGAAGACATGCAGCATCTTGCTGCAGACACTGAATGACCTAAGCTTCCTCAAGAAGTACAGTCTACTCTGTCCCTTCTTGTAGATGGCTTCACAGTTGCACATCCACTCCAGTCTGTTGTCCATGTGAATACAGAGGTATTTATACTCCTCAACCACCTACACTTCTTCTCCATGATAGAAATAGTGTTTGACTTATTCCTGTTTCTCTTAAAATCTACAATCATCTCCTTTGTATTATTCACGTTCAAGATGAGATGATTGTTTCCACACCATGCCACAAAGTAGTCCACCAGCTACCTGTGCTCAGCTTCTTGTCCATCTCTGATCCACCCCACAACTGCAGAATCATCTGAATATTTCTGCAGATGACAGGAGTTTGTCTGTGAAGAGGAATGGTGAGAGTACAGTCCCCTGTGATCCTGTGCTGCTGACTACCTGGTTAGACTCACAACCCTTCAGTCTCACAAACCGTGGTCTGTTTGTCAGGTAATCTTTGATCCAGGAGATTGTTGAGGCCTTCACCTGAGTCTTCTGGAGTTTCTGACAAAGCAAATCGGGCTGAATTATGTTAAATGCACTGGAGAAATCAAAGAACATGATCCTTTCAGTGCTGCTGGCTTTGTTCAGATGGCTATGGGTTTGTTGAAACAGGTGTATGATGGCATCTTTAACTCCAACTCCACAGCAATAAGCAAACTGAAGGGGGTCATTGTTTGCTTACTCAGGTGGGCATATTAATGACGGAGGTGTTAACCCAACCTATTTCATTTTCTTCCTGTCTGTCTGCCTCATAGGGAAAATTCCTATTTTTTGTTTGCCTTGTGGGCTAAAGACAGTTGGCTACTTTCTGCCCAGCACTGATCTATGTGGACATCTGTCTGAGGAACATAACATGGAGCAGGTCATGCAACAAAGACAGACAGGAAGCTACAGCTGTCAGCACAATTACTGTGAATATCATTGTAAAAGTGAAACAGGCTTTGTTCATTTTGTGTCTCAAAGGCTTCATAGCAGGTGTTACCCCTTTAAAACCACATTACTTTGATTAATAACAAAGGGCATGAGGGAAGCCGGCAGCTCATTCTTTGGGCAATGTCAAGCTGTTCATTATGTAGATAATATGCTGTTTCACAGTGATGTCATCTGGTAAAGAAAAAAGCCTGGTGCTACAAATGAAACATTTCCGCCAGTAGTCTATGTTGCAAGTTCTAAACATCATTTTACATATAGCTGAGGCAAAAAAAGTTAGAAACGTCATACATATTATATATATGTATATGATATGTATGATATATTTATGTATATATGTAGTTTTTCTTAGATCTGGTGCTCATTCGCCCGTTTCTTAATGCCACCCTGGGCAACAGGCCATATTACCTACATGAAAAACTGCCACTTGGTGGATGTTAACTGAAGAAGACTGAAAGCTGAAATTGAATCAGAAAGTGCATGAACAAAGTATTAGTTTAAGGGTGTCACAATCATTGAACAGGTTTTTGCACCTTTATTTTGTTTTTGTTTGTATTTCAGTTTGATTGTACAGGATAAATATCACATTATATGTGTATGAGTTTAGAAATACTTAATGGATCAAATATTTTTTACAGTACAAACAAAATACATTTTAATAAGTGTTTGTACAGTTTTGATAGCCACTAAACATAGGTTAAACCTACTTTCTAGTGAAGCACTACCCAGTCATCCTTGATTAAACTGATTTAAAAGCTACATTTTTCAGCAGTTCTGCATTTTTTTTCTCTCTTATTTCATCTCCTCCTACATCCATCGCTTCCCCTCAGGTACAGAAGTCTCCCCCATCCGGGAGCATAAACCCAGATGAGTGGCGATGTTCTGTGTTGCCTCTCTATCAAGCAGCCAGCTCTTGTTTGTTTAGGGTTTTCCCCTGTAATCATCCTCTCTATGAGCTTCTAATGAAAGTCTCAGCAGGGCTTCAGGCCTCCCCTAGTAAAAGTGCTTTGGCAGAGGATGAGGCGCAGCCAATAGAGTCTACAGTAAATTGAGAGAGTCATCATGCAGTAAGCTCACAAAATCAGTAATCTGGGCCCTAACTTTGAAGAGTCAGCACTGCAGTTTTTTGACAAAGCTGTTCTAATCTAGAGCTAAACGTGGGCAAACTGGCCACCAGGAACATGATTGGTGTTCTCACTTTTAAGGCAGTCAACCTTTCCTTTGACATCAGTGTGTAATTGTTTGGTTCAATTCAAGAAGTCATTTTCTTGCTGTCTTTTGCTGCACAGACCTTTGCCTCTGCCACTCTTATTTACCTCAACAAAGAGAATGCAGCTTATCAAGAACATCTGACAGACGGAAGGAAGGTTTCTGCTCAATGTTTTGCAGTCAGCATGTGTAGGTGGAGTGAGAAGCAGCAGTACTTATACTGATAACTGTGAGGGGGTTCTTCTCAGTTAAGAGAAATCTGGTCGTGCTCTGAACTCCACATGCCTTAAGGCTGCAGAGCACTCCAGTCTACAGGGGCTTACATCAATGGAGAACTTGTATTCCTACATCTTCTGCTGCTGAATCCCCTTTTAAAAGTATTCACCCTTTAACGTTTTCATATTGAATGTACAGTATATTGCCAAAAGTATTGGGTCCCACCACCAAATCAATGAATTCAAGTGTTCCAATCACTTCCATGGTTGCAGGTGTATAAAGTCTGGTGTGGAGAAACCTGACTGGCCTGCAGCAAGTCCTGACCTCAACCTTCTTCAACACCTTTGAGATGAATTACAGCGGAGGCTACAATTCTGGTTTTCTAATCTGCCTATGAACACACTCCTAAACCTTGTGGAAGATGTTTACAGAATAGTTAAAGTTGCTATTGCTGGCAACAGTGGGTCCATCAACAAATTGGACCTTATAGATTAAAAATTCATAAAAAGGTGTGTTCCATCTATAGGGGGATAACACTCCCCAGCCCCCATGGTAAGGCCTATGCCAGGGTATTGGAGAGGAGAGTCTGGCCGATAGTCGAACCTCAGCTTCAGGAGGAGCAGAGTGGTTTTTGTCCCGGCCGTGAAACACTGGACCAGCTCTATACCCTCTACAGGGTACTCAAGGGTTCATGGGAGTTTGCCCAACCGGTCCACGTGTGTTTTGTGGACCTGGAGAAGGCATTCGACTGTGTCTCTTGTGGTGCCATATGGGGGGTGGTCCAGGAGTACGAAGTCAGGGGCCCTTTATTAGGGGGCATCCGTTTTCTGTACAAGCGGAGCAAGAGTTTGGTCCACATTGCCGGCACTAAGTCGGACCTGTTCCCGGTGCATGTTGGACTTGGGCAGGGCTGCCCTTTGTCACCGTTCCTGTTCATAACTTTTATGTACAGGATTTCTAGGTGCAACCAAGGGCCGGAGGGGGTTTGGTTTGGGGACCAGTGGATTTTGTATCTTCTTTTTGTAAATGATGTGGTTATGTTTGCCCCTTCTTGGCAAGACCTACAGCATGCACTGGGGCGGTTTGCAGCCATGTGTGAAGCGGCAGGGATGAAGGTCGGCTTCTCCAAATCCGAGGCCATGGTTCTCAACCGGGAAAGGGTGGCTTGTCCTCTTCAGGTTGTAGGGGAGATCCTGCCTCAAGTGGAGGAGTTCAAGTAGCTTGGGGTCTTGTTCATGAGTGAGGGAAGAATGGAGCGGAAGATCGACAGACACATCAGTGCGGCTGCCACAATAAAGGGGACGCTGTGCCGGTTTGTTGTGGTGAAGAGAGAGATGAGCCAAAAAGCAAAGCTTTCGATTTACCGGTCGGTGTATGTTCCTACTCTTTTTGCCGTGAACATTGGGTCATGACCGAAAGAACGAGATCTCGAATACAAGCAGCTGAAATGAGCTTGTTCATTTCAGCTTGTTCAAGGGTGGCATTCCCTTAGAGATAGGGTAAGAAGCTCGACCATCTGCGAAGGGCTCAAAGCAGAGCCGCTGATCCTTCACATTGAGAGAAGCCAGTTGAGGTGGCTCGGGCATCTATACCGGATGCCTCCTGGACACCTCCCTCGGGAGGTGTTCCAGGCACGTCCCACCGGGAGGAGACCCAGGGGACGGCCCAGGCTGGAGGGACTATGTCTCTCAGCTGGCCTGGGAACTTGTTGGGCTCCCCCCGGAGGAGGTGTCTGGGGAGACACCTCCTCCAGCTGTTTTTGCATTACAGAATATACATATTTACAATGTACAATATACACATAAATAATAAAAAGGTGCATTTGCAACATCTGTATGCTGTTGTTTTGTACACTATTGAATGTTCAACAGAGAAACAGCCTGGGGGAAGAAACTGTCTCTGTGGCGGCTGGTTTTAGCGAACAGTGCTCTGTAGCGGCGGCCTGAAGGTAAGGCTCTGAACAGTTTATGTGCAGGGTGTGTGGGGTCTGCAGAGATTTTTGTAGCTCTTTTCCTGACCTTAAGCCTGTATAAGTCCTGGATGGAGGGAAGGTCAGCCCTGATTATTCTCTCTGCAGTCCTGATTATTCGTTGCAGTCTGCACCTGTCCTGTTTTGTGGATGAGCCAAACCACACTGAGATGGATGAATACAAGACAGGCAGTGTAGAAGATGACCAGCAGCTCCTGTGGAAGGTTGAACTTCTTGAGTTGCCTCAGGAAGTACAGTCTCTGCCGAGCCTTCTTTCAAACAGTGTCTATGTGTGACGACCATCTCAGGTCCTCAGAGATGGTGGTTCCTAAGAACCTGAAGTGGTCCACAGCTGACACGGCAATGTTGAGGATGGTGAGGGGGGTGTATGGGGATGGTGTTCTCCAAAAGTCCACCACCATTTCCACAGTCTTGAGTGGGTTGAGTTCAAGGTAGTTCTGACTGCACCAGTGTACCAGCCGATCCACCTGCTGTCTGTATGCAGACTCATCACCGTCCTGGATCAGTCCAATTACAGTGGTGTCATCTGCAAACTTAAGGAGTTTCACAGACAAGTCCAGTGAGGTGCAGTCATTTGTGTACAGGGAGAAGAGGAGTGGGGACAGAACGCACCCCTGGGGGGCACCAGTACTTATTGATCTGGATCGGGAGAAGATGCTCCCCAGTGTCACCTGCTGCTGTCGGTCTGTCAGGAAGTTGTTGATCCACTGACAGGTGGAAGCTGGGATGTTGAGCTGGGTGAGCTTCTGGTGGAGGATGTCTGGTATGATGGTGTTGAAGGCCGAGCTGAAGTCTACAAACAGGATCCTGGCATACGTCCCTGGGTGGTCAAGGTGTTGCAGGATGAAGTGTAGACCTAAGTTAACAGCATCATCTGCTGACCTGTTTGCTCGGTAAGCAAATTGCAGGGGGTCCAGCAGGGGGCCTGTGATGTCTTTCAGGTGCTTCAACACCAGCCGCTCAAAGGATTTCATGACCACAGATGTCAGGGCTACAGGCCTGTAGTCATTTAATCCTAGGATGGTGGGTTTCTTGGGAACCAGGATGATGGTGGATCATTTGAGGCAGGAGGGGACCTCACACGTCTCCAGTGACTTGTTGAAGATCCTTGTGAAGATCGGAGCGAGTTGATTTGCACAGGCTTTCAAGCATGATGAGGAGATGTTATCAGGTCCTCCAGCTATCTTTGTTTTCATGAGCTGAAAGAGCCTATTTAAATTTTTCTTGGAGATCCTTAGTGCAGGCAGAGGATCTGAAGGTAGGGGGTTGGTTGTTTTATGGGTCAAATTTGTTCCTGAATGGGATGTGGAGGAGATGGTTTGAGGTGTGAATGGCTTCTTGTCATGTCTGCAGTAGAAGCCATTCAGACGGTTGGCGAGGACTCTGTTCAGGAAGGGTGGGGGGGGGGTCCTATAGGCAGTCAGGTTTCTCAGACCGGTCCATACAGCCGAAGTGTCACCAGTAGAAAGGCTGTTCTTAAGCTTCTCACTGTAGCTTCTCTTGGCTGCTTTGATCTCCTTTGTTAGTCTGTTCCTGGCCTGCCTGTGCCGCACCCAATCTCCACTGCTGTGAGCTTCTTCCTTTTCCCTGCGCAGATCCCTGAGATGTGGAGTAAACCATGGCTTGTTGTTCCCAACGGTGCAGAATGTCTTGGTCTGCACACACATGTCCTCACAGAAACTGATGTCATCTCATCAGTTAGTTGGTTTAGGTCAGTGGCTGAAGTTTCAAAAACAGTTTAGTATGTGCATTCAAAGCAGGCCTGTAGCATCTGCTTTGATTCCTCAGTCCACTTCTTAACAGTGTGAACCTTGGGTTTGGAAGCTCTTGATGAGGTGGATTTGATAATGATCCGAAAAACTCAGAGCAGCCCTGGTAACAGGGCTTCAATATGAATATCTTCATATTGTTCATGACCAAACTATAAATTTAGTGCTTATGCAGCTTTGGTAGAAAAAAAGTTCAGGTTCTTTCAATTCATGTTTTTTTTATATTAGGAAATAATAAAACTGACCTGGGCCTGTATTCACAAAGATTCTCAGAGTCCTCTCAGAGAGCTCCTAACTTAGCCTAAAAATTCCAGGCAAGGAGTCTCAGCTTAAGACTGATTCCGTTCGCTGCTGAGAGTGACTCCAAGCAAGGAGATGACAGAAATTCCTATCTTAGACGTGTTATTTAACGCTCTCTTCTAAGAGCAGTGATTGGTTGTTCCAAAGACAAAAAACAAAAGCAATCCTAGTAATAAATGGAGAGAAATTAACTGATGATAGAATTTAGACAGGATTAAGAAAAGTGTAAATCATGATGATGAAACTAAGCAAATGTAAATTAATTGTCACACATCAAATTGTTTGAACCTTGTTATGTTTACTCCCCATGCTGGTCGTTTTCCTACTTCGTCTATTTGACATTAATGTTGACACTCAGCTCTAAGCATTTTACTGTGATCTCCTTCATGTATAAAGAGGTTTCATTTGGCAAAACGACCAAAACAAAATGGAGAAAAAAGGTGGAGAAAACCGAACTGGACTGAGGAGCAGAGCCTGCTGTTGGTCCAGCTTGTGAAGATGAATATAGGAGTGTTGAAAGGTAAATTTGGTCCTGGAATCATGATGCAAACAAAGAGGCAGGCTTGGGAACGAATTGCCAAGCAGATCAACGCATTGTTCCCTCTGCTTTCACGCACCAGCCTGGAATGTGAGAAGCTCTGTTTATTGTACTGTTTCTTATCTAGAGTCTGTGTTTTTGAAAGCATTTTACAGTCTGTAAATATTTAAATAATTGTGTACAATATTGTTTGTAATTTTGTTTCACTATGTATTCATTGTTATTCATTATTTTTTCTATCATTTATTTATCCTTTCTAATATTACCTTACTAGAGGTACACCTTTAACCTCTCCTGCAGCTGAAATTATTTTCCTCTAGGGTGATGATAAAGTTTATCTTATCTCTATATTAATAATAGTATGATTGTTATAGAAGTTAATGTGTTCATTTACTAGACTGTTTTGGGGGATCCCTGCACGGCTGAGCCAGTGGCGTCTTATTAATTCACCGTTGTTCATTGTCTTTCAACCATCTTCACTGCTTAAGACACTCTTAAGCTCACAGAACGTCCTCCTCACTCCTCTCTAGTTTTTCACCTTAGGAGCTTTCTTAAGGTCTGAGGTGCTTTGTGAATAACATTTATCTTACCGAGGGAAAATTCAAAGAAAAATTGTAGAATTTGAGAATTTCTACGATGTTTCCTAAAATAATGGCACTAGAAGCTACTTTTAGTCTTAGGATTCTTTGTGAATACAGGCCCAGATCTTTACCAGGTCCAAGTGTAAAAAAAAATATAACAGACAACATATTCCACATTCTCATTATGTATTAAACAAAAACTAGGCCAAAATGCAGAAGTCCCCTTCTCCATAAATTAATGATGCAACAAGATGTCACATATCTTCATATTGTTCATGACCAAACTATAAATGTACTGCTTATGTAGCTTTGGTAGAAAAAAAGTTCAGGTTCTTTCAATTCATGTTTTTTTATATCAGGAAATAATAAAAATGACCAGGGCCTGTATTCACAAAGATTCTCCTCTCAGAGAGCTCCTAACTTAGCCTAAAAATTCCTGGCATGGAGTCTCAGCTTAAGACTGATTCAGTAAAACAGACAACATTTTCCATATTCTCATTATTTATTAAACAAAAACTAAGCCAAATTGCAGAAGTTGCATTTTAAAAACTAAGCACACATGCACTGTTCAAAAGAATTAAAGTGGAAAGCTGGTGCATAACAGATTATCAGCAATTGGGAGCACCTATTTAAAAGCAGCAGATTTGTCAGTCTACTGTTCTGGAGCATAGAGGTGCATGATCACACTCTGCCATGAGCGAAAGAAAACAGCAATGGACTTAGGGAAGCAGCTGTAGCATCAATCTAGGATGACGTTTAAGACGAGCTCTATAAAACCTGTGGTTCATCATTCTTCAGAGAGAAATATTAGATGCAAATCATCCGAAGAGTTAGACCAAAGTTAGACAAGAGCTCCATCTGAGGCCTTGTAGGCAGTTAGCATGTAAAACTTCATGTCTTGGCAATTAAAAAAAAACACAGTTTGGATCTTGGTTGGGTTGAAGGTGAAGCTTCTTCCTGCTAAAAAGAAAATGACAACATGATTTCAGTTTGCGAAGTTGCACCTAAGTGGAACCACAAGTCTTCTGGAACAATGTCCTGAAAAGAGGTAAGATCATTCTAGAGGTTTGTTTTATGATATTGTTTTGAAAAACGAAACAGGCTGATCATAAACTTCTCTTCAAACCAAAGCATTCTAAAGTCAAATGTGCCATACTGTCTGACAGCCAAAACTGGGTCACACAGCGAAAGAAGGAATGTTGAATAAAACGAGTGGTCTGAAATTCTTCAATTAAAGTATGACAGACTGATGAGATCATGAAGAATATCACAAGTTATTGCTACTAAACAAGGTTTCAAATGTGTTTCACTGTGTCCCCATTCAGCTTTTTGATATTGTAAAGGGAAACCTTTGCATACAGTAATCTTATTCCTTGATACGATTAGCTGCTTTGGTGTAATAACAGAACATTTGATCAAACAGCAGAAGACTCAGTCAGTCTCTTTCAGCTGCTTATATCTCATTTTGAGCTGCAGAGTCTCAGCTGAGACATGAACATGCAAATATTCCAGCATATGGCCTCTGGCGCAACATCTCAGCGTCAGCTCGGCGAGGCCACAATATCAAACGCAGCTAGCATTAGAGACTGGTTCTTTGTACAGAAAACACTATGCTCAGCGGTGTGGGTTATAAAAGAGTGTACCTGAAAAACAAAAAGTTTCAAACTTACTGCCAAGCATACTTAACTTGTATTTAATGCACTGAAAGCAGACTAACGCCACATCTCCACAGACGTATGTCACTATGATGTCATTATCTTGGGCCTCTTTCTTTGTAGGAATGTGAGCCTCTCAGGGGGAGGTAATCAATAACAAAAACAATTTTCTATAAAATTGCATAACATGTTTATGAAAACCTGCAGCTCATTTTCATTTTATTGTTGAGAAATATTTTAAAAAATGTCTGTGTTGAAAACGCATCAACAGTGGTATTAAGAGAATAAGCAGGCCTTTTGAGAAGTCTCGTGCTGCTTATTAAAAATGCTGCAAGACAGTGCACAGCACTAATCTTTTTTTTTTAAACCATGTCCTGTCTGAGTGCCAAGAAAAAGCCCAACAGATTTACTTTCACAAGTGGAGCATTGCAACTAACGCTTTAAAGCTCTGCTTGATATTTATAAAAAAAACTTTATTACAAACTGTTTTGGGATTATTTCAATTGTTACGGACACATAGCCAAAACTGAAAAGGAAAAAATAAGAAGCACAAAAGAGAGAGGGGTGGGGCAAAAAGGAAAAGGGGAGAGAAGGAGAAAAGAACAGAGGAAAGAAAGAAGGTTGAAGAGAATATAAGATAACACCCTGCTGGCTTCTACACCTGCAGAAACATTCATATGAACAGCTTTTTTAGCAAAACGTGCACGGTATATATGAATGCATTATGTATTTAGTGGTAAATGCACCTCAATACAGAACATTTATGTATCTCTTAACACCTAATTCTAAACACCTGTGTGTCTGAGTGTGAGCACACTTGTGTATACAAGGTTTCTCCAAAAAATATGCAATAGTGAGTGTGAGAAGCCACAGACCTGACCCCCTGGACCCGGGACAGATACAGAGCAGATCCGAACCACAGACATCCAAAGGCCCCACAGAGCACAGGAACCCCAGGAGAACCACCACTGGGACTAATGCAGAGAAAAGCAGGGGAGAGTACCAGGGGAACCACCCAGCAGCAACATGAATTTTCCCACAGGGCTACCCCCAACCAGGACACAGATATCGAACATATGCCCCCAAATCCAAATGCCATGAATCCCCTCCCCACAGCACAGAGGCACACCCCCACAGGTGAGCTTCATCCCCGAAAAGCCGACAGAACCACACCCACACAGCGCAAGCTCCACACACAGCCCTACTCCAAGCACCCCTGCCACATCCTGCCCCCACCATACAGCGCACCGCGATGGCAAGGCAAGGGCCCCATGCAACACTACCCCAGCTCTGGCCCAAAGGCGCAACAGGGCAGACACCATCAAGCACTGCACCATCAACGGAACCTCCAACATCACACCAAGATGGGCAAGAGGTCCCCATCCAGCGGCAAGCACTCGGAGCCGGCGTCCCCCACCACGCCCCCGCCACCACATAAACACGCCACATCATTGCCAATGCACCGATAGCCTGGGCAGAAACATTATCCAGCTCAGCTCGACCACCGCCACTCAGCCAATCCAAATGCCTGTGACCCCACATCCAAGAAGAGGACATAACCCCCCCATCCCACACATTGAAGCCCCCCCAGGCAAAAACAGACACCAGAGCAGCACACTGCCAAGCCCGCCCGACCATCCAGCCAGAGCCAGCAGCCCCAGTCCATCAGTTCATGAGAGGGAGACATGCACCAGCTGGGTAACCGCTCTTGGCCACATCTCAATCAACACTACACAATGCCCGACCAAGACCCCCTCGCCGGAGCCCGGCACCCCCCCCAACCGACGGACCGGGCACTGAAGCCAGGGACAGAGATCCAAGAAAATCCAAGCAATCCCGAGAGAGCCGAACAACAGCACCAGACAACCCCCAAGAACAGAAACCCAATCCCAGGCTGGATCACGACCACAAGGCACGCTTTCTCTCCAGGCCTCCAACCCCAGACGGCAAACAGCGGACGGGGGTGTGAAAAGCCCCCAAGCCTACCTCTGCCCGCTCAAATGTGGTGTTGTTGTGTGCATTTAAAAAGAAAAACATGAGGAAGAGGGTATCTCTCAGGAAGCCAGCTCCCCGACTGACTCCAACAGAGCACAGAATTATTCTAAAAGTACACCAGAAGGTTTGGAGAACCACTAATCGAGACCACTTCAAAAGATCACTAGAATGTCTGGCTGCTTTGATGCAAACTACAAAGAAATGAAGGACTGTAAATACCCAGAACGGTTTTCATCTAAACTGTCCTTGGTGACACCTACTGTGTCAGTTTTTTGGGAAAGATCACTGATAGGTCTGAACTCCAGGCTTCAAGGAATTATGATCTTCATACAGTGCCTTGTGAAAGTACTCGGTGGTGGTGGCAGCATTGTGGTTTGGGCCTGCTTTTTGTCATCAGAGACAGGGAAGATAGTCCAAATTTATGGGAAGATGGATGGGGCCAAATACAGGACCATTCTGGAAGAAAACCTGTTGGAGTCTGCAAGAGACCTGAGACTGGGACGGAGATTTATCTTCCAACAAGACAGTGATCCAAAACATAAAGCCAAATCTACAATGGAATGGTTCACAAATAAACATATCCAGGTGTTGGAATGGCCAAGTCAAAGTCCAAAGCTGAATCCAATCGAGCATCTGTGGAAAGAGCTGAAGACTGCTGTTCACAAACACTATCCATCCAACCTCACTGAGATCGAGCTGTTTTGCAAGGAAGAATGGGCAAGAATTTCAGTCTCTCGATGTGCAAAACTGATAGAGACATACCCCAATCGAATTGCAGCTGTAATTGCAGCAAAGGGTGGCGCTCCAAAGTATTAACGCAAGGGGGCCGAATAATATTGCACGCCCCACTTTCAGTTTTTTATTTTTTATAAAAGTTTGACACATGCAATACATTTCATTCCACTTCAAGATTGTGTCCCATTTTGTTGTTCACAAAAAAGTTTAATTTTATATCTCAATGTTTGAAGCCTGAAATGTGGCAAGAGGTTGACCAGTTCAAGGGGGCCGAGTACTTTCGCAAGGCACTGTACATAGCAAACATGGGCAAGGAGGTGTTCTGGTCAGGTAAGGGCAAAAATTTACTTTATCGTTTATATTCAAAATTTAGTGTGGGGGGGGGGGGGGGGGGGGGGGGATGTGGCATAGGGGATGGGATTTTTATACAGCTGAATTTGAGAATAAAAACAAAAGATGAAACAACACAAGGAATGAGCTGGGAGGCAAAGAAAACAAACATATACACACATGTCTACACATTTCTCTGTAGGCATGACACACACTCTGAAATGCTTGCTTTGCATTAATTGCACACACTTTCACACTTGCAGCTAGAAATGTGCAACTAACACACATGCTGCCTCTGATTAGTCTAAAAACAAACACAGCAATCACACACTTGTTGCCAGGCAACAGCAATGCCGGCTTGATTGCCCAACCCTATAATGCAGAGCAAGTTGGCAGATAGACAGGGAAACAGTGAGGGGGAGACTGGTGAGAGAAGCCTGAGGGGTGAAGGGGGTTAGGGGTGAGGGAGGTGAAGCGAGAAGGAGAAGAGGAAACTCATACAAATGTGTCACATTTACAGCTTCAATACCACTTTTTCATCTAACTCATAAACAGAAAATGTTTACAAAAGCCAGTAAATCATGTGTTATTGTGAACAGATCATAATAATCCCCACAAATTAAATTCATGTAAGCATCACATCATTTTAAATAATGTAAATGTAATGTAATGTAAATTTGACTTTAAGGAACACAGCAACCAGACCCTAAAACATTACTTAAGAATTATAGACCACATTTCATTATTTGCTGAAGAAAGCAAATAACCATAAACATACCAGAGATAATGAAACCACTTGGTTCAAAACATATTAATGTGTTAGAATGGTCCAGTCCAAGTCCAGAACTAAATCTAACTGAGAATCTGTGGTAGGGCTGAAAAGCTTATGTTCACATATGCTCTTCATCTAATCTGACAGAGCTTGAGATATTTTGGAAAGAATAAAGAATTTGAGTCTCTAGATGTGCAACCCTTGTACACACATACCCCTATTGTTGTTTCTTCAACTATTGAGGCAGGGGTCAGCAACCTTTAAAAGCTATTTTTGTTCTTCATTCTACAAACTGAAGTTTGTCAAGGGCAACAAAACCTGTATGATCAATCAAACATAGACACATTAGAAGGTTCTTTCCCTAATATATAAAGTTGGTTTTATGGTTAAAGTACAAGAATTTTATTTCAGTTTTTAGGGTTTAGCATATCTCTCTTAAGAGAAAGTGAATACCTTTTCTTGATATAACCCATACATATCTATGAAAAGTATTTTTGGCCTATTGACAAAAACAAAAAGAGATAATTTTACATTTTATTACAGCACTAGTGGCCTTTATTTATTTCCAAAGTCGGCACACAGGAAGTGGGGTGGAGAGAGGGGGAAGACATGCAGCACAAGTCTGCCGTTACGCCATGCCCCAGAAATATTCATTTTCAATTGAGTATTAAGAGTTATACACATTATTCTGACATTATTCTGAATTGAATTAATTCTAGGTTCCTTTTTTTACCATCAGCATAAATCCTACATCAGTTGAGTCATTAGCATGCAACTTATGATCAGATGTGTGTAGTAACTAATTACATTTACTAAGTTACATTTATGTATTTAGATGTAGAAACAAAAATGTAATCATTGGACGTGGTTTTCAAACCACTCATCTAATCTAAGTTAGCAGGGTCTCACTTTACTGAGAGATTCACTGCATCCACACCAAGGCTGTGCTGCCTTCCTTTGAATACAAATCCATCCCATAAATGTCATATTATTCCAAGCAGAATATGTTAGTTGACTATAAAATGGAAGGCACCACAAGAAAAAACAACTGGTGGCAGTGAATTTCTACTGAACTGCAGGCATAGAAAGCGGTGCAACAAAATGATGCCATTAAGAGGTAGAATTACTGCAAAGGCGAAGAACCGTGTCAGGATAACAAAACACAACATGTTCTGTATTAGTGTGATGATAAGATTTTACTTCTATAGCTGAATACAAAGCATAAAACATTTTACAGTGCATTGCAAAAAGTATTCATACCCTGTGAACCTTTTCACGCTTTTTCACATTACAACCACAAAGTTAAGTGTCTTTCAGTGGGAATTTAATATAGCAAACCAACAGAAACTGGCATATGGTTGTGACGTGGAAAAGAAATGATAAATGGTATTCAACAATTTCTACAAATAAAAATCTGAAAAGTGTGGTGCACAGTAGTATTCAGGCCCCCTGGATTAAATAGTTTGTAAACCACTTTGCCTTGTAAAATTACAGCTGCAGCTCTTTTGGGATATGTCTCCACCAGCTTTGCACATCTAAGACTAAAACATTTTGCGCATTTCTTTTAGAGAATAACTCCAGCTCAGTCAGTTTGGAAGGAAAGTGAATAGCCTCCACACACCATAATGGAGACCACCTTCAAGAGGTGTGAATGCTTTGTGAATACACTCAATTTTGTCATCTACAGACTGGAGGTATATGCTGACAGCAACAACAGAACGCAGATTTAAAAGATGGAGTCAGACACACATCAGATGGTAAAGATAGTCAAACTGCAATCAGCGGAAAAAAACAACAAGGATCCTTGATCTGAAGAAATACAGTTTGAATCAAATTCCTTATCCACACGTGGAAAAATGATCCCTCATCCTTAACAAAAACTATTCATTCCGGGTAAGAAATCACTTAAAGTGTTTCTGTTTTCTTTTTCTTATTTTGTCAATATTCAGTTGACAAACAAGCTCATATTCATCCAATATTGGGCTACAGAGAAAACTGCATATTTCTGAGTAAAACACTATGGTGCAACCAAACAAAAAATAAAACGGGTGTATTGGCAAGTATCCTAATGGCTTGTGCTCACAGAAATAAAGAAGAATGCAAAGACCTTTACTCAAAAAAGCAACAGCTGGATAATGACCTTAAAAGTTCCTCTGCTAAGTCCAACCAAAGACCAAGCTTGTTCATTCTTTTTGGCATATGTGTAACACCATCAAGCCAGCAAAACACCCACACTCCGAGTGCCTACAGTGTCTTTCTCCTCCTACTGGCCCTGTCAAACTGGCAGGACTAACTTGTTGGCATCATTTTCTGTGTGTGAACACACACTGTTAGGGCATACAGCCGACTTTTCCTTAAGCCCAGGATTAGTTCACTTTTACAAAAACTTTGTTTTGTGATTTCTAAACAAGCAGAGCACCATAGTCAATTTTTGGTGAAATGTGTTCTTCTTTGGTGCCTAAGAAATCTGTACAGTGTTAGATTTCCTCCACACACACTGTTATACATGTTTCCCATATTTGCTGTGTCCCTTACAGGGCCTGTGGCAAACTTAAAGCAGTGGATCTCTGCAGCCCCTCCAGAGTTACCATGGGCCTCTTGGCTGCTTGTCTGATTAATGCTCTCCTTGTCTGGCCTGTCAGTTCAGATCAGGCTTGCAGTTGTGCCAAACTCTTTCCATTTTCAGACGATTAATTAAACAGTGTAATTGCATGTGTCCGTTTGTCTTCCACTTCACAATTATCAGTTACTTCTCACCTTTGTCTGTCACATAATGTCCTAATAAAATGTGACCTAATATTTAAGGGGTATCAAACCTTTGCACTCTACAGGCTTTGTACATCATAATGGCCTGACAATTGAGCTGATGTGGGAGCAGACTGAGAAGCATGAAATTCTCCTTTGGACTGATGTCTCTGACTGTAAAGAATATGCCACAATGACATTAAAGGTCTGAAAGGTCCGGTAGCTGTGCTGTGGTCCAGATTTAGGCTGAGATTCCTCATACAGCGGATTCATTGTATTTCCTTATTCATACTCTTTGTGTGTTGTGTATCTGTTGTCGTCATTCACAGTTCTGGCTTTGTTTGCTGTTGTATTGACTAACGTGTTTGGGTGGCGCTGTTTGAGCATTCAGCCTGGTTGTTTTCTTCGGCAGAGCTTTGTTGGCCCTCTTTTGATTTATTGCATTGGTGAATTAGCAGCACTCAGAGGCACTTTGTCTTTTTAAGTTTCTTTATTAGATTAGTGAGCAATTTAGAACTTTTGTGAACCGAAGCAATTTGATTTATATTGCCTCCCTCCCTGCTGATTGGTCTGGGACTTAACAGTCCACAAAACAGGTCGGAACTTGTCGTCTCTGTTGAGGTAAAATGAAACAACTGAAGTGTGCGAGGCAGTAATCATCCCACTGACATGTCAGAGAAGTAATGTGCAAATGCATGGTAAATTCACATTATAAGCATCAAATAAAAAAGGGCATTTAAAGGTGGATTTTTTTTTTCAACTGCCTAATTTTTTTTTATTACGAAACGTCATTATTCTATCATCTTTACACTGTCATTCTGGTAGGAAAGCATCTTAACAGTTGGCTTCAAACTTTAATTTTCCCCCAGAATATGTATCCAGGCAGCATAAAGTCTAGGTATTATCAAATCAATGTCCAATCAATATACAATTCCATATGGAAACATAATATGCGGGATCCGTTTTGGTGTGGGTCGTCAAGGGATTCCTCTCTTCTGTACTCCATTTACTCTGGTTATGTGGAGTACTGCCCTCTGTGTTTTGGGAGAATACTGCACCAACATCAGCGTCAAGTATAAACGCCTACAGCGCTTGTTGAGGTTCATGCTCTGTCAGCAGAGCCCCGTTCGACAATCCGAAGCGCAACTATAACTGAGCCTTCACTGCTTGTTATGTTGATGCCTGCCTTGTTAGGGGAAAAGAAAGGCCACAGACCACACCACTGCTCTTTTCATCAGGCAGGCAAACAGAAACAAATATCTATCCGCAAGTGGCAGAAATCTCTGGTGGCCCCAAATATAACTTCTGTCTTTCCACTTTTTATAGAGGTGAAAGGTTAAAAAGGCCTTTTAATTACAGTTTTGAAAGAGACATTCTAATCTGAAATAAAATGGGTGTGAGTAGGTGTCCCCAACCACCAGGTCACGTACTATTAACTTGGCCATGGGTCTAATGGATATCTACCGCAGAGTAAAAAATAAATGTGTGTGCAGTGATTTCTGTTGTATTGTCAGGCAGACCGGGTGATCCAGAAGGATCTGTGTGCCTCCATTGGTGCTTTTAGTAAGTAGGAATATACACAGTCAAGGGGAAAGGAAGACAACAATGTAAACCGACATGGAAGTGAAATGTGATTCGGGTCAGCTGTAAGTTAATTCGGTCCATAATGAGTAAAACGTTGGGAACTCCAGAATTACAGTTTGGGTAAACAAACTCTGCAATTTTAGGTGACTTCACAGACAACTGTGAGGTCTTTACCAAATACCTGGTAGAGACATATCGTTTGTGTTGAGCCAGATCCAACAGCCAACTCTTTATAGGGAACAAGGATGACCGACTCCTGTCAGGTAGAGTTGAATCTTTAGCCGCTCCAAATCATTTCTGCTTAGAATCCATGCAGCCAATCACATGCACAGACACAGGGGGATAGACATGCCAAAGACAACGCATATAGCGGTACAGGCTAGGTACACAGAGTGACAGAGGCTGGGAGCCAGAGGAAGAGAAGAAATTAGCTAAATATATCATATAATATAATAAAGTTAGGACTTAAGCCTTTGTTTGATTTGTTTGTTGTGGTAGTTGTTGATTTAAAGGATTGATTAATACCTTAAGGTTATTGTTACGAGGGTTTTATAAAAAACGGTCAATGAAAAGTTGCTTACCAAAATTAGATTAGTTCATATTAGCTAAATTAGGCTAAAATAGAGGCTCCAAGTGATGTTACATAAAAATCCACTTAGAAGTTGAGCCAAAAAGAGCCAAACCCTTGGGCCAGACCTCCAATCTCTAACACAGCAGCTGAAAGCAGACAAAATGCCTACATTTAGAGGAATAAACTGCACATGTTGTGAAACTATGGACCTTAAATAAATTTGATTCAAAATATTTCAGAACTTTTAGACTTTTTCTCTCTATTGTTTTGTATGGCTTTTTCAGACACCAGGGTTGAAGAAGCAAACAGAGAGTCATAAAAACACATAAACACATTGAATAGTAACACAATTACTTCTTGATGCATTGACACATCTAGGAACCTAATACAAGTTTTCTTCTTTCTTTCCTTATCAGATTTTAGTACCCCGTCCAACTCCGATAAAACGCAGAAATCCTGTTACCAGATATACTGCAGTGTACACACAAAAAGCATCCGAGTATACAAGTCCTTCTCAAAATATTAGCATATTGTGATAAAGTTCATTATTTTCCATAATGTCATGATGAAAATTTAACATTCATATATTTTAGATTCATTGCACACTAACTGAAATATTTCAGGTCTTTTATTGCCTTAATACGGATGATAGTGGCATACAGCTCATGAAAACCCAAAATTCCTATCTCACAAAATTAGCATATTTCATCCGACCAATAAAAGAAAAGTGTTTTTAATACAAAAAACGTCAACCTTCAAATAATCATGTACAGTTATGCACTCAATACTTGGTCGGGAATCTTTTTGCAGAAATGACTGCTTCAATGCAGCGTGGCATGGAGGCAATCAGCCTGTGGCACTGCTGAGGTCTTATGGAGGCCCAGGATGCTTCGATAGCGGCCTTTAGCTCATCCAGAGTGTTGGGTCTTGAGTCTCTCAACGTTCTCTTCACAATATCCCACAGATTCTCTATGGGGTTCAGGTCAGGAGAGTTGGCAGGCCAATTGAGCACAGTGATACCATGGTCAGTAAACCATTTACCAGTGGTTTTGGCACTGTGAGCAGGTGCCAGGTCGTGCTGAAAAATGAAATCTTCATCTCCATAAAGCTTTTCAGCAGATGGAAGCATGAAGTGCACCAAAATCTCCTGATAGCTAGCTGCATTGACCCTGCCCTTGATAAAACACAGTGGACCAACACCAGCAGCTGACCCGGCACCCCAGACCATCACTGACTGTGGGTACTTGACACTGGACGTCTGGCATTTTGGCATTTCCTTCTCCCCAGTCTTCCTCCAGACTCTGGCACCTTGATTTCCGAATGACATGCAGAATTTGCTTTCATCCGAAAAAAGTACTTTGGACCACTGAGCAACAGTCCAGTGCTGCTTCTCTGTAGCCCAGGTCAGGCGCTTCTGCCGCTGTTTCTGGTTCAAAAGTGGCTTGACCTGGGGAATGCTGCACCTGTAGCCCATTTCCTGCACACGCCTGTGCATGGTGGCTCTGGATGTTTCTACTCCAGACTCAGTCCACTGCTTCCGCAGGTCCCCCAAGGTCTGAAATCGGCCCTTATCCACAATCTTCCTCAGGGTCCGGTCACCTCTTCTCGTTGTGCAGCGTTTTCTGCCAAACTTTTTCCTTCCCACAGACTTCCCACTGAGGTGCCTTGATACAGCACTCTGGGAACAGCCTATTCGTTCAGAAATTTCTTTCTGTGTCTTACCCTCTTGCTTGAGGGTGTCAATAGTGGCCTTCTGGACAGCAGTCAAGTCGGCAGTCTTACCCATGATTGGGGTTTTGAGTGATGAACCAGGCTGGGAGTTTTAAAGGCCTCAGGAATCTTTTGCAGGTGTTTAGAGTTAACTCGTTGATTCAGATGATTAGGTTCATAGCTCGTTTAGAGACCCTTTTAATGATATGCTAATTTTGTGAGATAGGAATTTTGGGTTTTCATGAGCTGTATGCCAAAATCATCCGTATTAAGACAATAAAAGACCTGAAATATTTCAGTTAGTGTGCAATGAATCTAAAATATATGAATGTTAAATTTTCATCATGACATTATGGAAAATAATGAACTTTATCACAATATGCTAATATTTTGAGAAGGACCTGTAAAAATGGTTCCATATTTGGTTTTTGCCTGAACTTTAACAAAAGAAGACAGGAAAACCCTGCAGAACTCTGCTGTAGCTATAAAATTATGAATGAGACAGTGTTTAAGATTTCAAACAGTCTGTCACAGATTAGCACTGGGGGCCTGAAGCATTTCAGTTTAATAAATTCTACAAGGTCTGGGAGACTAGAAATAAAACCAGAAGAGCCATATAACATTTCACATTCTCATGTTGATCCTTCTTTTATGTCTGCACAGAGACAATCTACACTGAATCTTCTGTTGCACTCATCTGTTTGTAGTATTTCCTGTAAATAAAAGGTCTAAATGATTTGCAATTAAGTGCATATTGTTTTGCTTTCAGCTTCACACTGCCCGCTGGTTTGGTTAGAAAAGAAAGCAAAGCATAGATTTTAAGTCTTTTAGTGCACTGAATACTCTAATGTCTTTATTATAAGTCACTCTGATGCCTCTGTATGCGATGGTTGGCACAATTTTATCTACTGAGACATAAATTGTAGCACTGCACCTAAAAGCTACTGTATTCTGTTTTTAGCCTCATACATGAGTTTATTTGCAATAAAAAAATGCCTGTCAGAAAAACACCCTCACTTTTTCTCTATTACCTTGAAAGGTCACATTGATTCTTCCCTTTATATGGTTGGCTGGCAACAGTATGCTGCCTGAGACGTAAACACAGGAAACAGCAGGGAGGAAGGGCCCAGCCTGTGCTTCATGCTCCTTGTTTTCCCTCTGCACTCTTTCTGCACTCTGTCCTCTAAAATGTAAACAGTTCAATCTCTCCACATTTTTGACTTACAGACAAGCGGCACATAGTTTTCCCCTCTAAAGGCATGTAGTTAGTTAGTTGTTTTCCTCACTCCATCTGCGTCACATTCCCACAATTCTTCTTTTCCTTATTTTAAGCATCTAAGTTCATTGATCTACACCAGCTCACAGCAGTCTCTGGTTTTTAATGATTTGTTAGTTTTTACTGGATTTTCAAGAAAGGCTAAATAATTTTTTTCTAGTTGTCCAAATTTATTAACAAATTTGGTTATACAAGCTCGAGTTCCAAAACGCCAAAGTTTTCCCAATGCAGTTCTTTGAGTTTATAGTCCTTCTAATAAAGTGCCAGTGAAAGTGATGGAATGCTATATGCAATATGTAGCAGCACCATGCTGCATGTTGCTGAATGCTGTCATCAAGCAGGCAGAAGGAAAGGAAATGTACACTTTTCCCTACAAACAATACAATATACAATATCAGCCTGTTAACCTCCCAATATTACTTTAAGACAGAACAGAGCAGGCTATTCTACACCAATAAGCACATCTACATGTTAATTTTAGAACTGCCTTCAAACCTTTCAGCAATAGAGTTTACAAATATCCATAGCTAAAACAGATCTAAAAAATCTAAACAGCTGAGTGTGATTTTACACAGACTAGCTGCCAACAAACTCTCCTGCTTTCCTTATCCAGTTGGCATGAGCTGGTTACCAGTACCAAGGTATGTCAGGGTTTTAAAGTTAACGTTTACAAACAACTTCCGATTCCCATAATATTTTTTCTGCGGTTTGAAGTGTTTTTAATAAGGTACAAGAGAACATCAGCAGGCAAGGGAGGTGAAGTGTCTTGCCCAAGGACACAACGACTGAGACGGACAAAGCGGGGTTCGAACCGGCACGCCACCGGTTACAGGACGAACCCCTACCACTGTCACCCCATTAGAAAGATCGCTACCATGGTTTATCCTAACTTAGAGGGAGGCTAAATTAGACAGTTTGGACAAATACTGCTCCTTGGAAAATACAGGTCATCTCATAATATTAGCATATTGTGATAAAGTTCATTATTTTCCATAATGTCATGATGAAAATTTAACATTCATATATTTTAGATTCATTGCACACTAACTGAAATATTTCAGGTCTTTTATTTTCTTAATATGGATGATTGTGGCATACAGCTCATGAAAACCCAAAATTCCTATCTCACAAAATTAGCATATTTCATCCGACCAATAAAAGAAAAGTGTTTTTAATACAAAAAATGTCAACCTTCAAATAATCATGTACAGTTATGCACTCAATACTTGGTCGGGAATCCTTTTGCAGAAATGACTGCTTCAATGCGGCGTGGCATGGAGGCAATCAGCCTGTGGCACTGCTGAGGTCTTATGGAGGCCCAGGATGCTTTGATAGCGGCCTTTAGCTCATCCAGAGTGTTGGGTCTTGAGTCTCTCAACGTTCTCTTCACAATATCCCACAGATTCTCTATGGGGTTCAGGTCAGGAGAGTTGGCAGGCCAATTGAGCACAGTGATACCATGGTCAGTAAACCATTTACCAGTGGTTTTGGCACTGTGAGCAGGTGCCAGGTCGTGCTGAAAAATGAAATCTTCATCTCCATAAAGCTTTTCAGCAGATGGAAGCATGAAGTGCTCCAAAATCTCCTGATAGCTAGCTGCATTGACCCTGCCCTTGATAAAACACAGTGGACCAACACCAGCAGCTGACACGGCACCCCAGACCATCACTGACTGTGGGTACTTGACACTGGACGTCTGGCATTTTGGCATTTCCTTCTCCCCAGTCTTCCTCCAGACTCTGGCACCTTGATTTCCGAATGACATGCAGAATTTGCTTTCATCCGAAAAAAGTACTTTGGACCACTGAGCAACAGTCCAGTGCTGCTTCTCTGTAGCCCAGGTCAGGCGCTTCTGCCGCTGTTTCTGGTTCAAAAGTGGCTTGACCTGGGGAATGCGGCACCTGTAGACCATTTCCTGCACACGCCTGTGCATGGTGGCTCTGGATGTTTCTACTCCAGACTCAGTCCACTGCTTCCGCAGGTCCCCCAAGGTCTGGAATTGGCCCTTCTCCACAATCTTCCTCAGGGTCCGGTCACCTCTTCTCGTTGTGCAGCGTTTTCTGCCACACTTTTTCCTTCCCACAGACTTCCCACTGAGGTGCCTTGATACAGCACTCTGGGAACAGCCTATTCGTTCAGAAATGTCTTTCTGTGTCTTACCCTCTTGCTTGAGGGTGTCAATAGTGGCCTTCTGGAAAGCAGTCAGGTCGGCAGTCTTACCCATGATTGGAGTTTTGAGTGATGAACCAGGCTGGGAGTTTTAAAGTCCTCAGGAATCTTTTGCAGGTGTTTAGAGTTAACTCGTTGATTCAGATGATTAGCTTCATAGCTCGTTTAGAGACCCTTTTAATAATATGCTAATTTTGTGAGATAGGAATTTGGGGTTTTCATGAGCTGTATGCCAAAATCATCCGTATTAAGACAACAAAAGACCTGAAATATTTCAGTTAGTGTGCAATGAATCTAAAATATATGAATGTTAAATTTTCATCATGACATTATGGAAAATAATGAACTTTATCACAATATGCTAATATTTTGAGAAGGACCTGTATAGGCAAGTTGAACCTTTCACAACCAATGCTCACAACATGCTTCGTTTTTGTTCATTATATTAAAATATTGAAGCTTTTTCAAACTTTTGCTGCTAAAATTATTTTTGATTCCTACATTAAAGAAGCCATTACCGATATAAGATGAAATACATTTTAAAGGGCCAAACATCAAACATGTATAACAAAAACTTGTTTGGGGTGTAAAGATTTAGGAATTTTATAAAAATACACATTATTAACAGGAAGGGTTTGGTGAGTAATCATATACTCTTTAACCCCTGGAAGTCAGCACACACCTGGGAAATGCGAAGTAAGCCCCAGCAAGTTTATTCAGTTGGGGCAGATTGCATGCCGAGTGATTCTTCCACATGAGAAATCCTCTGTGACCTTCTCTGAAAGCCTTACAGGAAAGCAATAACTCAGAGATATCTTAGGTGACATTTCCACCAGTCTCTTCACATTAACTATTGACCAATTGACAATTCAAACACCTTCCACAGATTCAGTGCTGTATGCTTTGACACAAGCTTTGTCACTTTTTTTGAGCAGCATGAGATCTCAGCAACTCTCAACTTCAACCCCATATGAGCGACTTCAGCTAAAGAGACGCTTCCGCATTTGGAAAGCCTGATGGGGCCTCTTCCAAATTTAAATCCAACTTTGCTCATTTTAACATGTCAATGTTTTAAGTGTGTCAGTGCTACTGTGCCCAGCTGGATTCTCTCCAGTAACTCTACCCAATTGGTCTACTTGAGGTGTGTTGTAGTTATTAATGGATTCAATGCACAGTTAAATGCAGAAAAACTCAGTACAACCGCAAAGCAAATGAGAAACAAAGGACATCTCAGGGATATCTTCAATGTCCAGCAAAAAAACTAGTATTTCTGTTTTTGTCATTTTTGTTGTTAAAATTACGTCTTTTGAACAGACTTAACATCTCTCTGTGGTTTCATTGATAAAGTTCCAATAAAATGTCATACCTGCTTGTGTTTTTGTTATATTACCTGGTCTAGTCCTTTGTTTTCTGTCTCCCTGCACCCCAAGCCCACACCTGTTCTGTGTTTTCTCCTGATTGTCAGGTCACGTTTGTCATTGGTTCCCCCTGCTGTTCAGTTTTTGTATTTAAGCCCGTTTGTTTCCTTTGTTCCCCGCTGGTTCCTTATGTTATGTTATGTGTATGTGCGATCTCATGTGTTGGCTACACTGTCTGTGTCCTGCCATGGAAAATAAAGACTCATCTTACCTTCAAACCTGGAGCTTCAGGAGTTCTTCCTCGCACATTGGTCCATCAAAGAACCAAATTATGACATAAAAAGTACGAAAAACCACATAACTTGGATCAAACGGTGGGAATTTACAATCGGATAGAAAATGTTCTATCCTTCTCTGATATGTTACATTTTTGGAGATACGTGGTTTCTGTCCGACAGTAAAGATATATAAAAAGGA
Organism: Girardinichthys multiradiatus; assembly: GCF_021462225.1. Classification (NCBI taxonomy): domain Eukaryota; kingdom Metazoa; phylum Chordata; class Actinopteri; order Cyprinodontiformes; family Goodeidae; genus Girardinichthys; species Girardinichthys multiradiatus. Next base: position 7,822,334 of record NC_061794.1, on the reverse strand, counting down.
AAAACAAATTTAATAAATACCTTGCATCTTTAAAATATACTGCAAAACAACAGTAATGGTGGATAAGGCTCCCTAATGACTGTTTTGGTGCTGCTATCAATATAGAAAACAGTCTGAGATAGAAACTGTTGTCCCTTGCGAGACACAAGGAAAAGAAAATATTCTAAAACAGGTGATGGCATGGTAAAAAACACATTGAATAAACTAGGTTGTTTTTACGTAATTGTTTTTTTTATTTAACATGTGCAGTTCAGTGCACAATGGGACCTAATTGATCGTAACTGTAAACAGAGCAAAATCTAACATCCAATTATAAAAATCCAAAACTCACCTGAAATCTTTGCGCACAGGATAGCAAAAAATATAGAACAAATTTAGACCACAGTAAAATCATGGGTCAACTTAGACATTCACTAGCTGCACTGACCCCCTCCCGCCACAACCACCACAAACCACTACCACAGATGAAACAGGTTGCAAATACAAAGGCAGGCCTCTTGTGGAAATCATTTAAAAGTTTAGTAAAACCTAAATTCATTACTAGTTTGGAGTTGAACTTATTGACATTTCTACAGATAGCTCACAGCACCAATGCACAGACCTCTAAAGCTTTCTCAGATTTAACTACCGTAACTCAAACATGCCTCAATCAGTTAGCAGCCACCAACAGACCTAGTCAAAACCCAACTGTGAATTCAATGTGAATAAACGTTTTAAAGACAACCATTCAACAATAATACAATAAGTTTCTGTGTATTGGACAAAGCGGAAAGATCCTAGTCCAATGACACAGCCAGCAACACTAGCAAAAACACTTTAGCAGATTTCAACCAGCAACACACAAGAAATCCAGAGCTACCATCGCTTGTTACTATTCCAGCATTATGCCTGCACCATGCTTTTAAAGGTAAGCAAGCTTTTGTTCAAAGTTAACAACTAGAAAATCATGAAAGCATCTACTTCTACTTCTCAGAAGAGTGCAGCTGCATACAACAACACAGAGACACTGATTCCACCTTCTTACCTCTCTCCACAGTGGTGACTCCCATGGAAGGCTGACCTAGACTGGCCTTTGTCTCCCACTTGCCCTCATCTGGGTGGTACATTTCCACAGAGGCGAGTGGGGTCTGCTGCTGATTCATTCCACCGAGCACCATCACATGTCCCCCCAAAGCCACAGCTGAAGCCCCCGCCCGCGCAGTGGGGAGTGGGGGCAGCTGGCTCCATGTCTGGCTCTCCACATCCAGGACTTCCGCACTGTCCAGGGGCGCGCCGGTCTCGCTGCAGCCCCCCACCACGTACAGCTGCCCCTCGTGGTAGACGGGGGTGCAGTAGACGCGGCGCTGGGTCATGGGGGGGAACTGCTCCCAGCGCAGCGACTTGACGGGACTCACTGCCATCTCCTGTACAGGCATGTCTCCAGGGCTGAGAGGAGGGGTTGCACCATCACACACCAAGCCCGACAGGAGGATGGAGAAGACAAGAGCAGGATAGGGCAAAGGAGAGGGCACACAGCAATGTGGAACAAAGCATAAAAAGACAAACAAGCTGGAGCACAGGCTTTTTCGGTCTGTTTGAGTGACCAGCTGAACTCCTGAGTCCACAGAGGGGCAAAAACGTGAAGATGAAGAGAAGTGTGGTGTGAAGAGTGAGCAGAATAAGAGTCCCTCACCTGTCACAAATCCTTCTCTGTTCAAATGTTTTATTCATCCATCAGTTGATGTTTTTGAGCAAAAAATCCATCTGCCCCTTAGTGTCTTCTGTTCCTGTCTTTGTCATTGCTTGCTCCTGGCGAGTTATTTTGGGTAATATTCTGTCTTTAATATGCTGCTTATGAAAAATAAAACATGTGCTTGCACCTTAAAGCTAAGACTAGAAAAAACTCCAGTCTAAAGAGAAAACAGAACAAGCAGGGAAGTGACCATAAGATCAAGGACCTAGCATCACTGACTTTCAGTTGGGCCTTAATAATCCCAGAAAAACACTTTCAGGCTGAGTTTCATAACTTGGGGTAAAAGCAATAATTCAGCTCCTCAGCATCGTCTATTTGCACCCAAACAATGAAGCCAACAGTTCGAAAAAAGAAATCCTTGATACACAAACACAGGCCTTAAAAAAAGTTCTGTGGAAGTTTAATAAGTGTTAGACGTCTTTGCATTTTAATGGAGTTTTTGTTGCTTGTAATGAAAACAGAACTGCTGCACCATCGTAACTTCGTGTAAAACACAGCAGCTTCTGAAATCTGTGCCTCGTAGCTTCCTGGTGGCTTTGGAGAGGATGAGACTCCCTGGAACCTAGAAGAAAAAAGAGCTCTGGATAAGTTGGGAGAACAAGACGTAACATCAGAAGTCAGATGTAAATTTGCACCTTTCCACAAATAGAGTTTGAATTTCCCATTTTCTTATTTATTCCCAGTAAACCTACCCTGTCAGTTTGGAATGCTTCTTTATTTGACAAAAATAAAAAGAGTCGTTTGAGCTTTTACTGTCTGTCTCCAGACAGATAAAGCTGGAAGGCCTCAATGGTCACACATTTTTCAGTTCACTCCACAATTTTTCCATAACTCTTTTGGTGACTTTGGAAAAACCATTCCAGTAGTTGAGCTTTTTGCCTTTAAACCATTTTCCTACAGTCCTTTGAATTTGGAACACCTTAAGTCTCAAAGTGTGGACTTTCTGGATGCTGCCTTGTGTGAAAGCATTAACCTATTTATGTAATTCTCCTTCTTCTGATGCCATAAAAGCTTTATCATAGTTTTAGCCAATTGTTTCTTTTGTTTTTCTGCAGTTTCCTGTTGATATAGTCATGGTGAAAAGAAAGTACACCATCTTTCAGTTCTACAGTTTACAGTATGATGAATCGATTAAGTGTGTCCATCTCTATAGTTTTGGCGGTTTGCTGGTCTGGAGTATCAAGGGAGAAAAACATCAGCAATGACATCAGATAAGGAATTGTCTGCTAATCTTTCCAAACAATTTTATGTCCATTAGTCTGCAGTGATATAAGTTATTCACAGGTGGAAAACTTTGGAGACAGCTGCCAATTTTCCCAGCTGTGTTATCAAATTCAACACAAAGCCGACCATGCAATGACCAGAGAATGTCTTCTTGAATTAGCAATTCAGGAAGACCTGAGCACTTTAAATTGTCTTGTGTTGCAGGATTTTTGGAAACTGGCAGAAACAATTAATCATCACAGAGAAACAGATACGAGTGATTTGTACCTAACGCAAAAAACTACAACCGGTCAAAGGTTTGGACACACCTTTGTCATTCAATGGCTTTTCCTTATTTTTATTACTTTCTACATTGTAGATATAGTGAAGACATCAAAACTATGAAGCAAAAGTACATACAATTATGTAGTAAACACAAAACCTGTAAAATAACTAAACTTCTTTTATATTTTAGATTCTTCAAAATAGCCCTCCTTTGCTTTGATTTTGCACACTCTTGGCATTCTCTTGACGAGCTTCATGAGATACTCACCTGAAATGGTTTCCCACAGTCCTGAAGGAGTTCCCAGAGGTAGGAAACAAAATAGACAAACCATTGAATGAGGTGTGCCCGAACGTTTGACTGTTAGTGTTTTTTAAAGTTGGCATGCTAGTTGCAGTGCCCAATTTTTAGGTCAGAATGTAATTAATCTTGATAACCAACATGAACTGATTTTTTTATACTTCTTTAAAATACAATTATTGATTTCTTTAAATGTTAAGTCAATGAGTGAAAACGCAACAAAGGATGATTTCAATGTTTTTTTAGCCTGAAGACAAGGTGGTTTGAAACCTTATATTTGTGGATAAAGAAAAATGTAATTTTTTTTAGGCATTCCAGCTTAGACCTGAATATGCCACCTCTATAAAAACAATGACCAAACACTGAGGTCTGCCAGTACACACTATAAGACAGAGAGCTTGTCAGTTTCTTGCCCAAATCTACACCAGATTGTGATAAGGGTCCCTGCTCAACATTCAACATTGTGAAGAAATTATTCATTCATCCCAAGGGACGATCTTTTAACTTCCAACACCAAAAAGATATGGAAACAAACAACAAACTGGTCAACCTCTAATTATGAGCACAAAAGGACTTGATTTATTTTCTTACTCAACAACAAGACTCAGTCCTACATACAAGCTTCCAGTGAAACTGCACAAACACTCAAAATGATAGTTATGTCTTTTTCCCACAGCTTGGTGCTTCTTTCTCAACATGGTTTGTTGCTGCTGTCAGTTATAAAATACAGCTGTGCCCGTTCCTGCAGTTTCCACTTTGCACGTCTACCAGGATGTTGTATTTGTATCAATGTCCATCTGAGCTGGAGCTGAGACAGGAATACTCATGGCTGCTTCAGTTATTTGACAAAGGACAGAATTTGGACTTAAACCCCCTCCCACTGCAGACAAATGCCATTAATTAGTCGGTGTTACTGGGGTTTGATCCTCTTAGAGAGCAATCTTGCTGTTAAATCTTACAGTTTTACTCTGAAAGCTTTAGGAACAAAAATTACTCGAATTATTGCTTAGATTCAAAGATGGGTGGGAACGTGTAATCATGTTGGGTCTCAGCTAAAGAGCATTGCATTGGTTCCACAAAAGCTTTAATAATCACATTTGATCTTTTGACAGCAATGACACTGTCTCTGTAACATGTGTTTTACTCAGACAGTGTGTGTGTGTGTGTGTGTGTGTGTGTGTGTGTGTGTTCCTGTCTTGGCATCACAGTGAGAACCATTTTCCCGATTTCACCATCAAATTGAGGACTGTTTGTACCAAAATGAGGACATTTTGCTGGTCCTCACGACCTATTTCACTAACAGTTAGGTTTAGGACTAAGGTGTGAACTGAGATTAGGTTAAGGTTAGGGTTAGACATGCACTGGTAATGATTAGGTTTAAGGTTATTGTCAGGGTTAGGGCATAGAAAGGGTTGAAAATGACTGAAAATCAATGGAAGTCAATGGGAGTCAACACATGGTCCTCACTACATATAGCAAAACAAGAGTGTGTGTGTGTGTGTGTGTGTTCCTGTCTTGGCATCACAGTGAGAACCATTTTCCTGATTTCACCATCAAATTGAGGACCCTTTGTACCAAAGTGAGGACATTTTGCTGGTCCTCACGACCTATTTTGCTAACGGTTAGGTTTAGGACTAAGGTATGAATTGACTTTAGGTTACGGTTAGGGTTAGGCATGCACTGGTAATGGTTAGGTTTAGGGTTATTGTCAGGGTTAGGGCATAGAAAAGGTTGAAAATGACTGAAAATCAATGGAAGTCAATGGGAGTCAACACATGGTCCTCACTACATATAGCAAAACAGGAATGTGTGTGTGGGTGTGTATTGCATTGGCACAGCAGGAGGTGAGAGCACTGTGGCTATTGTTGGACCACTTGTTGCTGAATATTGGACTACTTGCACAGACACCAGGCCTCCTGATGCTTTCGGCCATTTTGTATCCAGGACAGTCCGCTCCTCCATATCCCGTCAAGCATCACGACTGATATGACGGGGCGTCCCAAGTCTGACGTCACAAGACGCTATATAGGAAGGCGGACATTTTCGAAAACTTGCTTTCAGCTGGGAATCTTGACAAGGTTACCACGCAACTGGAGCATCCTCTGGAGAAGGAGAGATTCCACGTGGAGTCTTCATTTATTTCTCTCTCTCGTTGGCCAACGAACAATTCATAACTGAGGTTTCTGGACTAGGAAGGCCAGAAATTTCACTTTGCCGATCGAAGACGTGAGTTTAACACGTAACTAAAAACACGAAGTTTGAGAAAACGAACCGCCATCGTGTTTCACCCCTAGTCGACTGCTGATGGTCAGATCCTATTTTTTCCTTTTCATCAAGAAGACCAAAGGACGGGACTGACCGCTGTCTTGGAGTTTAACTGCGGACGCACACAACGCTTCAACCACCCCCACCCCCACCCCCTCCCCGTTTTCCCTCTCACTCGCTGACCCAGAAGGAAGCTTCACCAAGTAAAACCCATCTTTTATTTAATCTTTTATTTCTTTATTAGAAGGCCTGGGTAGGGTCAGAGGTGTAGAGCGATCAGAATCGCTGGTTAGGATCTCATTTGTTCTGAATGATATGTGCATGTAACCTTGCTTATAGAAACTTTGATGTGTTATGTTGATATCTGGAGCCGCCGCGTTCCTAGATCTGCTTGTGTTTTACTATCTGGGAGTCAACGCGGGTGCGTTGTAAGACTGGACTGTTAAAACAACCTCATGGTAAAATTCTCCATTTCCCTTTTGTCTTCAACCTCACTGTGCTAGCTTGCCGCCAAAAGTTAGAATCCTTTGTGCTCAGGAGTTGGGGGGAAGTTTTATGATCAGGACATCACTGAGAACAGTTGGAGTGGCGCTCCAACCCCCCCACTCGCCACCACACCCCTTTTCATATTCTCATTCCTTCTTCTGTTTTTGCCATAAACTGCTGGTTGATTCAATACATACCCACTGCCGTTTGTTGAATTTTGCTTAGTTAGATGTGTTACCCCTGTGTTTGTAGAACTTTGCATGTTAAGTAGGTGAAGATTAATAAATATTCACATAGATAAAGAGAGAGCGTTTTTTGTTCATTGTGTGCGAAAGTGATTCGTCAGTCAAAATAAGGTTAACGTTCCACACGTTTCGGCAGAAACGGTCGATTAAACAGTGACATCTCCGGCAATAGTTATTAATTATTACGGAGTATTTAACGGTTGTAATTGTCAAAGGCGTTGAGCCACAATTACAACACCAGAAACATCTCTGGTCTCAATTCATAAATGAGGATTTTGGTTAAGAAGTTGATTTTGTCAGATTATGATTTGTAATTATAATTATTGATCAAGATTAATCAATCAATAATCATAACCCCCAACACTATACTACTGAGAGGAAAAGCAGGCCCATTCAGCAGGTGGTGGGGGAAAAAGAGAGCAACATAATGTGGTTTATGGGTGCACCATCTCTATTCTGCCGCTCTCACTTTTTCTCTCCCAGTGTGTAATATTACAACAGATTCATAATTAATGCTGCCCTCTTCCTCGTTACAGTTCTGTTCTGAGCCCTGTGGATGCCCTGACCTTTGCGCCGTGTGTTACAGTAAGTGTGGATGTGTTTACATACAAAGCTGTCAGAAAATTAACCTGTGATGGACAAACATGTTTCTGTTAAACTGTGAAGTCTTAAAAACTAAAATACAAACATGCACCTAAATAACCTTCAAGCATATTAAATGAAAGCTTTACACTAAATGGGAAATTAGATCCACTTGTTTAGCTCCTCTTAAGTAATAACCTCCCCAAAGGCTTCCAGAAGAATAAATTAATTACACAGCATCTGGAAGCTGAAGAAAGCAGTCATTCAGATGGAGAATATATGGTTTATATTTTTTTATTTGAATAGATAATCTAAAAGCTGAAGCAGACAGGCAGATAAAACGTTGCAGACTACATTGGGGTTTAGTGGTGCTGCCTCACAAAATGAAGGTTTCTCGTTCAAGCTACATTTTCTAGCTGTCTCTCTGTTACATTACCCTTATTTCCTCCCACAGTTACAGAACGTTCTTTCTAGCCCACTTTCCATGAGCAGCATCCTCAGCATTGTATGTATATATACAGTGTATTTATATATATACACGTCCTTCTCAAAAAATTAGCATATTGTGATAAGTTCATTATTTTCTATAATGTAATGATGAAAATTTAACATTCATATATTTTAGATTCATTGCACACTAACTGAAATATTTCAGGTCTTTTATTGTCTTAATACGGATGATTTTGGCATACAGCTCATGAAAACCCAAAATTCCTATCTCACAAAATTAGCATATTTCATCCGACCAATAAAAAAAAAGTGTTTTTAATACAAAAAACGTCAACCTTCAAATAATCATGTACAGTTATGCACTCAATACTTGGTCGGGAATCCTTTTGCAGAAATGACTGCTTCAATGCGGCGTGGCATGGAGGCAATCAGCCTGTGGCACTGAGGTCTTATGGAGGCCCAGGATGCTTCGATAGCGGCCTTTAGCTCATCCAGAGTGTTGGGTCTTGAGTCTCAGGTGACTACCTCTTGAAGCTCATCAACAAAATGCCAAGAGTGTGCGGAGCAGTAATCAAAGCAAAAGGTGGCTACTTTGAATAACCTAGAGTATAAGACATATTTTCAGTTGTTTCACACTTTTTTGTTCAGTATATAATTCCACATGTTAATTCATGGTTTTGATGCCTTCAGTGTGAAGCTATAATATTTATAGTCATGAAAATAAAGAAAACTCTTTGAATGAGAAGGTGTGTCCAAAATGTTGGTGTGTACTGTATATATATATATATATATATATATATATATATATATATATATATATATATATATATTAGATATAGATATAGATATTCTTCCCCCCCAGCCAGGTGACATTCCACGTCCCTAGAGCCAGCCTAAGCATCCAGGGATCGGGCCGCCGAGGTCTCCACCTTTGTCCACCGCCCAATCCTCTTTGCACCGGTCCCTCACGGTTCCCCCTGCAAGTGGTGGGCCCACTGGGGGATGGTCTCGCGTCTCTCGTTCGGGCTTGGCCCGGCCGGGTCCCGCGAGGAGCAACCCAGCCACCAGGCGCTCTCCGACGAATCCCGACCCCAGGCCTGGCTCCAGGGTGGGACCCCAGCTCCGCCATACCGGGCGATGTCACGTGCCTCGATTTTGTAGTCGTCATGAGGGGTTCTTGAACCGCTGTTTGTCTGACCCGTCACCTAGAGCCTGTTTGCCATGGGAGACCCTACCAGGGGCATTTAAGCCCCAGACAACATAGCCTCTAGGATCATTTGAGTACTCAAACCCCTCCACCACGTTAAGGTGGCGGTTCAATTTTATCACATTCCTTGGGTTAAAAAATGGGGGACCAAGAAAGTAGGTTTGCTCCTCTATTTTAAAGATGGGTGAGCAGTATCTCCACTTTCTCCATGGTCCAGACATTCACTTCAGTCTGTTTTCTAATAAACCAAATTATACTTTGTCCTTGCAGTCCTTTCAACTCCAGCACAGGGTTAACTGATGCTATAATCTTATGAAAACACTTTACCTAAAACATGCAGCTTTTTCATTATGTTCTGCAGGAATACCTGACTGTACATACATGGCCAGGAAGTGCAAACCAACATTACAAAATCTGAAGCACTTTAACAAAGCTTGAGACAAATTCACATTTCAGAAAACAATCTAACTAAATGTGAAACACTTTTACAAGTCCCAAAACAAATTAACATTTTCGAAAACAAATTAACATTTCAGAAAACACTTTAGCAACACACGAAACACTTTTACAAGTTCAGAAACACATTAATGTACCAACTCCAAGGCTGACCAGAAGTTATAACGGGATTGCTCATGATGACCTAAGATGGACAGCAATCGAGTGGCATTTGCCCCGTTTTCGCAACTACCCCTTCAGTTGTTTAGATACCGGACTGTAATAGGTGTGCCAGGTTCACTTGAAATATGTTTTAAGGATGACTAGATCACAAATGATCGGACAATAAAACAATGATGATACCATGGTGATGATACCATGATGTTATGATACCATGAATACATTTGGCAACTTAGTAAAAGAACATGTCTAACTTTGATGGGCTTTAATTTTGAAATTTCACATCAGATCTTGATGTAATTCGATGAGTGGAATCTGGAAGTGTTCTCTTGTCATCCTGAAGTGAGAGTAATCACTGGAAACAAACTATGTTGTTGCAATACACAGAAACCTAGGGAAAATAAACATAAAATGTCTTATTTTTAAAGCTTTTAATTTAGAAATTCCATATCAGATGTTGGAGAAATTTGATGAGTGAAATCTAGAGATTGTCATCGTTTTTCTGGCTGCTTTGACCCATATGCAGAAATACACTCAGAAAATAGGCATGGTTTAACAAGTTTATTATGAAATATAATTGAATGCTGGAGAACCAGGAACTTGCTGCTGTATTGAGAAGGAATCAACGGTGAGTGGCAGAAAATATTCTGGGTTGTTGATCTTGAAATATTTTTTCTTACAGAGGGTGATTTGGAGATCCGCCGGGGGGAGGAGGAGAAGAAAGATGGATGGAAACTCCTGGAGCATGTCGGGTAAGTGAATGGTCCAGGTAATCCTGTCTTACTTACACTTGAGGTGGAGGTGGCACCACATGGATAATCTTGGAGGGGAGCACGGTGGAGGGTGAGCCAGGTTTGTTTCACAGGAAGCCAGAGGAGCCAAGAAACCCGAATGCAGCCAACTAAGAAGACAATCCGTGAAGTTCTCTTGTAAAGAGAGGAAGGATTCGTGATGATGGGTTTGATCTGAGAAACGTGGAACGTTGGATGAATGCGGAGACCCGAAGGGAGCTTTAAGCGGACAGCTGAAGGACTGATAACAACCTCAATCCCATACAGGCTAATGAACATGGGGGCGAGTTTCTTGGACATCGATTTTAAAGGGATGTCATGTGACGACAGCCAAACCTTCTGACCAGGCTGGTATTGGGGACCTAGAACCCTTTTCCTGTCTGCGAACCTCTTGTTCTGCTCTGCAGTGCATTGAAGGGCTTGTGAGGTGGCTGTCCAGATACAGTGCCTTGCAAAAGTACTCGGCACCGTGGAACTTTTCAACCTTTTGCCACATTTCAGGCTTCAAACATAAAGATATAAAATTCAAATTTTTTGTGAAGAATCAACAACAAGTAGGACACAATCGTGAAGTGGAATGAGATTTATTGGATGTGTCAAACTTGTTTAACAAATAAAAAACTGAAAAGTGGGGCGTGCAATATTATTCGGCTCCTTTACTTTCAGTGCAGCAAACTCACTCCAGAAGTTCAGTGAGGATCTCTGAATGATCCAATGTTGTCCCAAATGACTGATGATGATAAATAGAATCCACCTGTGTGTAATCAAGTCTCCGTATAAATGCACCTGTTCTGTGATAGTCTCAGGGTTCTGTTCAAAGCGCAGAGAGCATCATGAAGACCAAGGAACACACCAGGCAAGTCCAAGATACTGTTGTGGAGAAGTTTGAAGCCGGATTTGGATACAAACATTTTTCCCAAGCTTTAAACATCCCAAGGAACACTGTGCAAGCAATCATATTGAAATGAAAGGAGTATCAGACCACTGCAAATCTACCAAGACCCGGCCGTCCCTCTAAACTTTCATCTCGAACAAGGAGAAGACTGATCAGAGATGCAGCCAAGAGGCCCATGATCACTCTGGATGAACTGCAGAGATCTACAGCTGAGGTGGGAGAGTCTGTCCATAGGACAACAATCAGTCTTACACTGCACAAATCTGGCCTTTATGGAAGAGAGGCAAGAAGAAAGCCATTTCTCAAAGATATCCATAAAACATCTTGTTAAAAGTTTGCCACAAGTCACCTGGGAGACACACCAAATATGTGGAAGAAGGTGCTCTGGTCAGATGAAACCAAAATCAAACTGTTTGGCCACAATGCAAAACGATATGTTTGGCGTAAAAGCAACACAGCTCATCACCCTGAACACACCATCCCCACTGTCAAACATGGTGGTGGCAACATCGTGGTTTGGGCCTGCTTTTTGTCATCAGACAGGGAAGATGGTCAAAATTTATGAGAAGATGGATGGGGCCAAATACAGGACCATTCTGGAAGAAAACTTGTTGGAGTCTGCAAGAGACCTGAGACTGGGACGGAGATTTATCTTCCAACAAGACAATGATCTAAAACATAAAGCCAAATCTACAATGGAATGGTTCACAAATAAACGTATCCAGGTGTTGGAATGGCCAAGTCAAAGTCCAGACCTGAATCCAATCGAGAATCTGTGGAAAGAGCTGAAGACTGCTGTTCACGAATGCTCTCCATCCAACCTCACTGAGCTCGAGCTGTTTTGCAAGGAAGAATGGGCAAGAATTTCAGTCTCTCGATGTGCAAAACTGATAGAGACATACCCCAAGCGACTTGCAGCTGTAATTGCAGCAAAGGGTGGCGCTACAAAGTATTACCACAAGGGGGCCGAATAATATTGCACGCCCCACTTTTTAGTTTTTTATTTGTTAAAACAGTTTGATACATCCAATAAATTTCATTCCACTTCACGATTGTGTCCCACTTGTTGTTGATTCTTCACAAAAATTTGAATTTTACATCTTTATGTTTGAAGCCTGAAATGTGGCAAGAGGTTGAAAAGTTCAAGGGGGCCGAATACTTTCGCAAGGCACTGTATGTTTGCATCTACGGATGTGATGACATACTGAAGTGACAGAGATCTCTTTCGTAAGCGGAAAACAATGGTGGTTGGTAGTCCAGAGAAGCTTCAAAAGGGGAGAAACCAGTGGCAGCAGAAGTGTGGGAATTATGAGCGTACTCGACCCACAGCGGGAATTGACTCCAGTCTATGGGGTTGGTTGAAGTTAAACAACGGAGGGTGGATTCGAGTTCTTGATTCAGTCGCTCCGTTTGGCCATTAGACTGTGGGTGATATCCTGAGGTTAGAGACACCTTAGCTCCCAATGCTGAACAGAACTGTTTCCAAACCTTAGCTGTGAACTGAGGTCTGCGGTCTGAGAGGATCTCCAGAGGTATTCCATGGAGTCTGAAAACGTGTTTCACCAGAAGTTGAGCTGTCTGAAGGGCAGAGGGTAGTTTTCTGAGGGGAATAAGATGACAGATCTTAGAGAAACGGTCCATAATAGTGAGTATGGTGGTCATACCTCTTGAAGTGGGAAGTCCGGTCGAGGGCTATATGTGACCAGGGTCGCTTAGGAACACAAAGGGGTTGCAATAGTCCTGTGCGTGGTTGGTTAAAGGGGTTGTTTCTAACACAGATAGCACAGGCTTGTACGTACTCTTTAACGTCTCTATGAAGGGACGGCCACCAAAAACTTCTGGAGATGAGGGCGATGGTTCAACTAGAGCCAGGATGGGCTGAGAACTTGGATGAATGGAACCAGTGGATCAGGCGGGTCCGGACAGTTGATGGGACGTAAGTCCGATTTGGGGGTCCAGTTCTGGGATCTGGTTCATTCCTGAGGGCCTGGGATACCAAGATCTCCACATCCCACGTGAGGGCTCCAACAACACAACTTGGTGGTAGGATGGGAGCAGGTTTCTGGTCAGAGTGGTCTGGGGAGAACTGTCGAGAGAGGGCGTCGGGCTTGATATTCTTGGAACCAGGTCTGTATGAGATCGAGAGGTTCAAGCGAGAAAAGAAAAGTGACCAACGAGACTGGCGAGGGTTAATACGTTTGGCTGCTCGAAGGTAGGCTAGGTTTTTATGATCTGTCCATACCCCAACTGGGTGTTCAGCGCCCTCCAGCCAATGATGCCACTCTTCCAGGGCTAGTTTTATTGCCAGAAGCTCACGGTTTCCCACATCATAATTCTTCTCTGCAGGATTGAATCTGCGGGAAAAAAGGCACAAGGGTGAAGTTTGCCATCACAGTCTGAAACCTGGGACGGCACAGCTTCTGCTCCAATGTCTAATGCATCTACTTCTAAGGTGAATTGTTTTGAAGGATTTGGGTGAATGAGAATGGGAGCTTGAGAGAAACTGTCCTTGAGTCTTCAAAAAGCAGGTTCTGCCTGTGGAGTCCACTCAAAAGGGTGTTTAGTGGAAGTCAGAGCAGTTAACGGGGATGCAGTTTGACTGTAGTTTCTGATGAATCTTCTATAAAAATTGGCAAAACCGTTTAAGCTGTTTGCGTCCGTCAGGAGTGGGCCCCTCGAGTACAGCCTTTATCTTGTCTGGGTCTGAACGAACCTGCCCACTCTCTAGGATGAATCCGAGGAAGGTAACAGAAGTCATGTGAAACTCACATTTTTCAGCTATTACATATGAACGGTTCTCTAGGAGGCGTTGAAGGACCAGGCGGACGTGTTGTTGATGCTCTGAGAGGTTTTTTGGGTAAATGAGGATGTCATCTAAATACACAAAGACGAAACGATCAATAAAGTCTCTCGGGACATCATTCACTAGGGCCTGAAATACGTCCGGGGCGTTACAGAGGCCGAAAGGCATAACAAGATACTCAAAATGTCCCAAGGGGGTCTTAAGAGCTGTCTTCCGTTTGTCCCCCTGGCGGATTCGGATGAGATGGTAAGCATTTCGGAGGTCGAGTTTGGAGATATGGTTGCATCTTGTACAGGTTCGAATGCGGAAGAGATGAGAGGAAGAGGATATTTGTTCTTTATTGTGATAAGATTGAGTCCCCTGTAGTCAATGCATGGACAAAGGGATCCATCTTTTTTCCCCACAAAGAAAAATCCCACCCCTAGAGGAGGGATGAATGATGCCTGCAGCTAGGGACTCAGTAATATATTTTTCGAGGGTTTGTCATTCAGGGCATGAGATATTATAAAGTCGACTGGAGGGCAGAGGAGCCCCAGAGAGAAGGTCGATGGCGCAGTCGTATGGCCTGTGAGGGGGTAAGGACAGAGCCTTAGTCTTACTGAAGACCTGTTAAAATCCATGTACTCTTCAGGAACTGAAGTTAAGTCTGGGTACTCTGCTGTTCCAGGATCAGGTTCTGGTTGTTTGGGCAGAACGGCTTAATGTAGACAGGATGAGAGGCAGTTAGTGGACCAGGAACTTATTTGACAGTTAGACCAGTTAAGGAGTGGATTGTGTTTCTGGAACCAGGGAAAACCTAACACTAGGTGGTTCTGAGAAACAAGAAACATGAAGAAGGATATCAGTTCACGATGATTGCCAGAGATTATTAATTCTAAAGGCTTGGTCTTGTGTGTGATGTGTTGAAGGTTTTTACTGTCAATGGCAGAAACCAGGTGAGATATAGGAAGGAGTTCTGTATTGATCTGAGCATGCTCCACCAAGCGTTGGTCGATTAAATTTTGCTCACTTCCTGAGTCAATGAGAGCAGATAAGTGGAGTGAATCTTGGGAGAACAAGATGGTAGCTGGTATGGTGAATCTGTTTTTGGTAGGGGTTAATTGGTCGTCCATCAGGTTCCCCTTTACAACCCTCTCTTTTGGTCATACTGGACAAGAGGCGATGAAGTGTCCGTGTGTGCCACAGTGTAAACACTGCTTGGATTCCATTCTTTGTTGACCTTCCTCTGGGGAGAGCCGGGTTCAACCAATTTGCATGGGTTCTGGGGAAGGTGTAAGTGGTTCAGGGCAAGGTGCTGCAGCTGAGCTCAGAGGTGCCTGTGATCTCACAGCAAACCTTTCAAAATGTGACTTTCTTCTATCTCTCAATTATCAAATCGAGTAGCTAAAGCTATTAATTCATTTAGAGTTTTGCGTTCATCTAACAAAACTAAAAATGGAGGCAGCTGGCTTGACCACTGTTAAATAGTCAGCAGCCGTATCAGCGTCTTAGAGGCTTTTACAGCTGTTCTGGCACCCCTGTGGCCAGGGACCTCTACAGGGTGTCAGCGTGTTTTTAAGTAATTCATTTTATTTTCTGTGAGTAATATCACAGTAACCATTCATGAAGCATGTTATACATACACATAATGCTATTTATTACATAGTTTCCATCTGAAGTAAATCGAGCCACCCTTCATCATGGGTCTCACACTGTTTAATAAATAATAACCAATAATGACATCATCATTTGAAAGTGATTACTGACAGTCAATTGCTGACAGTCAATAGCTAATAACTATAATGACAACCCATTTGCTGATAATCAACACTGTCCTCCACAAAAACAGCAGCAGCTGCCATGGCAACATCTTTTACAGCTGGTCTGGCACACCGTGGCACCCTCCGGTGGCGGAAGTACCATTTCTAGTTGCTACTGCCACGAATTGAGCTTGCTGTCTCTCAGATTCCATACGAAAAACAAAACCACGTTAATCTATTCATGTGTGCCACAAAACGGGCAAAACGCCACTCGATTGCTGTCCATCTTGGGTCACCATGGGAGTTCCTGTTATAACTTCTGGGTCAGCCTCAGAGTTGGTACAATTCCTGTCTGTTAGATTTTGTCATTTGTTAAAGTGTTTTGCGTGTTGTTAAAGTGTTTCCTGAAACGTTAGTTTATTTTCTGAAATATAATTTTTGTTTTTGCAAATGTACATTTGGTTTCTGAGATCTTCATTTGTTTTCTGAAATGATCTGTATTTTGCTTTTATTAGAGATGACTGACAGAATTTTTATTTTAGACTTCTGATTAAAGACAAAAATTTGCCCTGACATCTTTATTTTCCTATAAACCATTTAATTTAAGTAACACATGCAAACAGAGGGAACACAATCTGCCATCTTAAAGTGGAAACACTAAATATGGTGGTAATCAAATTATCTGGATATGCTACACAGGAACAGATGGAATTAATTAAGCTAAAATAACTGAAAGAAGGTCAGAGAGATGGAACTCTTGCACTAAGAAACTTTAAAAAATGAGTCATGACCATAAGGCAAGATTCCAGCTGCTATCATAGTGTTTCCACACCAGAACTGGAGCTGAAGGGAGAGTACAGATTTTTGGAAGAAGCGTTTTATAGGTAGACTTTGAGCAATCAGTATCTTGCACTGAATAGATAAAACGCTGAACTGAGAAAAAAAACACATTTGGTTCAGAAGCTAAGGCTTATGGGTAATTAGACTTGGGTGAACAGAAAAAAATTATTGCTATCATCTTAAAACAAGTCAATCTCATCTGACAGCAGTTCCTTAAACTAATATTATAAACCATTGTGTCTCTTTGAACTCCAGGCAAATATCATAGCCCCCAAGACACACACACCCCCCCCCCACCCACCCACCCCCACCCTCTTTTTTTTTTCAGGTAGTATAATACATGGTCTGCATTAGCAAAATGCTGATTAAATCATTAATCAGCATTCAAACAATGAATCTGAAGTAGGACTCAACTTGTTAATCATCATTTAAAGTGTATGTATGCCTATAAAATAGTTTATATATTTTCTATGCTGGGAGCTTTATTCCTTCACAATGATATGAAAGAGCATTCATAAACAATTTCAAAGTCTTTCACTCTTTCTGTATCATCTCTACAGGTTCTCTAACATTTGCAGTCAGGTTAAGGCCCACAGGATTATTTTAGCAGAAAACTCTGCCACAAAGGACATCCTTTAAGCTGGGAAATATGCAGCTGTCTGGTAGCATGGTAACGTTTGATGAGAAATAAGTGGGTAACGTCTTGCTGCAAATTTTAACATCTGAAACTTGTCAGAAACTACATCCACCCTCACTCCACTAAAATGGTAAGATCTTCTTGTTACTTATTTTTTAGCGCACCTGCCGATTTAAAATGTAATCAAACCAGATTTAGATATGAGATTATTCATATAAAACATACACACCTCTGTTCTAAATATGCACAGCTTGATAAATCATAAATAAGTGATGACTTAAAAGCTGAAATATTTATATGGACTCCATCTGTGTTACTGTATGTATTTATTTTAGGAATCTAAATGAGGGGTTTTATTACATAATACCAGTAGGATTAAAAGTACACATTGTTCCACTAATGTTCATCTGCTGGAGATTATTGTATTCTCTGGTAATCAGCTGTAAATGGTGCCATGTTAGAGCAAGGATGGCAGATGTGACTATGACCAAAAGTCCCTCGGGTGTTCTGTCCCTACTAGCAACACATGCTGCCAGCCTCATATAGTCAGTCCACATTGCAGCTTAATGTAGGGAACTGACTAGGAAGCAAATTAAAGATGAAATCTTCTACATCCTTACCAAAAAATTGTGTTCAAATCTATCAAGATGGGTCATTTCTATGAAAACATAGAAGTTGTATGCAATGTGTTTTAGGGCATTCCAGAACAGATTCTTTTTATGATCAACTTTTTTTTTCATAGCACTCCATTCCCTAAGATATCTAGTAATTAAGAACAGAGAAATGTGGAAGAACTATAATATGCACCATATAATCATAGCAATGTGTCACTGATTTAACAATAAAATTAAATTACTGCTGTTGTGTCCCAGTCATGAGATTAAAAAAAACATGGACTGAACTGTACACTTAAAGAGACTGGTTGCCCAACAGCAAAATGAAAGGCCCCCTTGAATGTCTTGGAAACTTGCTGGCTAGTCAGATTCTACTATTTTGACGAATCCTTGGATCCAAAGTTGACTACATTCAGGTGTTTGGGAACCCGCCAATTGAAGGGCATCCAAAAGTTAAGTAAGCTGTTCAAGAACCCAGTGATCATGCTACGGTGTAATTAAGACAAGCTGTTTTAAACCTTTTTATCTGAGCTTCTACAGAAAAGGCGTCTGAGCCAGAGATTCCCACAGAAGAGAAGGTGTTTGTAATCACGTCAGAGGAAGCGGTTTTCCCCGTGTGAAGTAGAAAGCATTGAAACCACAGCTGTGTATCTTAAGCTCTGTACAGTCCGGGCAGAAGATTTTCCTCCTCCTAGCTGCTACTGAGAGAGGCTGCTATTTATTGAAATAATGTTTTGCTTACCTTCTGATTTTACATTGTGATTGGTTGTTTGAAGACATACCAGTTGTTGTCCATAATTATTTAAAAACTAATTTGACTTCATTACCAAATACCTCAAAATAATCCTTGATTCTTTAAACATAAATATCCACATTGAACTGTGATATCATTGCATCATTTTTATTGGCTCCTTTTTTCATTTATTTGTACATAGTTCATTAGTTATCTTTATTCTTTTATTTTGCTTGGTAGTTTAAGTTAAATTGTTTCTAGCCTAGTTAAAGAGCTTGATAACTGAAATATTTTAATTTGGAGTTGAATTGTTTCTGTTGATGAATTCTCATATTTTGAAGAGAAGTTGTGAATTTATTCCATCTGTGTGCAGAGTTTGCTGTTTTGAAAATGCCAGTACTCAAATCACTCTTTCATCTACTGTTCTTTGAAAAACCAGGATCAACTAAAAAAAAAAAACATAAGCACTGGACCAGGATTTGTTATTTTGGAAATACAAAATAAGATGACAGCAACAGCTTTTCCAGTGACTTAGCCAGCTAAGAGTCACGTCTAAACACAGACATTCCACAAGGTGTTCTACTGCCTTGCACACATACCTTTGGTGAAATATCTGTTGGTGCAACCAGTCCCACTAAACTGACAGCTGTTTGGATCCTTGTAGAAATTTTTCTTGCATCAAATACTTTACCAAAAATAGTTATCTTCCTTATAAAAGCTCTAACTGCATGTCAGAACATTACAAAAACTGGAATTCAGAATAAGCCTGTTAAAACAACAATGCATCTCATGTTTTAATGTTTAACAGAGCAAAACCATGACACGTGTGGTGTTGTAGTTTAAAAGAAGGAATCCAATATTGTTTTTTAATTAAAAACTATGAATAACATCTCCACCTTCTGACGTGGTTTTATTTTAAAATGACAAAAGATTTGTCATTCTTTTTCTGTAAATAAACAAAATGTTTGTTCACCAGTATGAAATCTGTTATGATTTGAGCTAGGTAAAGCATGTAGATATTGACCAGTTCAAAATTACCAGGCAAATTATCAGAATATTGTTGATCCACTGAGCTCTGATACCGACCATTATTGTGTGAAAAGATATATTTTTAAGTTGGCTGGTTAAGATATTAATGGCAGCAGAAGGTATTTGTTTTCTAGAAAATAAAGAGAAGATTTGAACTGCCTACCTGCATGTTTTTAATAAAATGTTATAATTGTTATTTACCAGTAAATAATGCATTAAATGAGTTAACAACATAAAAACCTCCTGAAACATCCCTGAGTGGCTGCATTGCAGTAGAGCTGTGGACTGTACAGCAACAACAGCCACCAGCCATCCTGAGCCACTGAGCCAGAACTGAGTTCCTTCTGTGTGCAGCTCAGCCTGAAGCCATGAGCCACACATTACATTACAGTAAAGATGTCTAGATATGAAAACGTAATCTGTTATCACAGCATGGCA
Source organism: Girardinichthys multiradiatus (assembly GCF_021462225.1). Lineage (NCBI taxonomy): Eukaryota > Metazoa > Chordata > Actinopteri > Cyprinodontiformes > Goodeidae > Girardinichthys > Girardinichthys multiradiatus. The sequence goes on along the minus strand of NC_061794.1, from coordinate 7,802,447 downwards.
GTGTGCAGGAGGAAATATAATTCAGTCTGATTTCTAAGTTTCAAGTTTTCCAAATCTCTTTGGCGTTAGTGGGACATGTTTGCTGCTGATAAACTGGAGTTAAATGACGGAACGAGTATCGTGCCTTAGTTGGTGCAGTGAATATATTTTATTTAACACCTCTTTAAATTCAATTGCAGAACATAAATCTGATCTGAATTTAGCTTTCATTTGTTGTTATGTTGAATTAGTTAATCTTATTGCATAATGGTATAAGCTAAATTCCTGCGTTGTACTCTGTGATAACTGTGCAATTAGTTCAGTCATGACATTTTCTTGCTACCAGCCAGCTGCTGGTGGTATTATAACAAAGTAGAAGTGATTAGGAACGACTCAGCCATTAAGTGGTAGACTAGGTTAAAATCCCTGAGCTGAGTCAGGGGATGCTGAGGCATATAGTGTGCAGAGGTTAGAAACTTTTTGTAGTGTCAATAGCTACTAGGGCTGCAACTAACAATTATTTTGCTAATCAATTAATCTGTTGACTATTTTTCAATTTATTGATTAATAATTGGAAAACAAAATGTGCTTAATAGGAGATTTTCTACAGAATTTGAACCAGGTGAAGCTAAAGCTACGCCACTTGAGGAGTTCTGGATAGAGCATATTCACATAAAAAGGGTTTTCATCTTAAATGCAAAATGTAGACATGTTTTGTACAATTATGGCCTAATTACTGCTCAGAGGGGGTTGTTCTTTCAGCAAATGGCATGTTTTAGAGTCTGTATACTCCAGTTAATGATTATTCTATTACTAAATGAATTGATGATTATTTCAATAATCGATTAATCACTATTAATCCGATTAAATGTTTCAGCCCTAATAACTACATGCATCAAAACGTCAACTGGCTCAAATTAGCCACAGAACAGTACATACAACAGCTTCAAGGAATGGTTTTCCATTCCATAACCAAAATTACTACAAATGACAACATATCGTATCAGCTTTATTGCCCACGATTGTGTGCACAAACTTTGGTTTCAACCGCTCACAGCATACAGACATTAAGTATATATATACATATATATGTACATATATATATATATATATACATTTTAGATGAAATAAAATAAAGAATAACAGTATGTATGTGTATGTACAGCCATTTTTACATATGGAGAAAAAAAGAGAGGCAGGTTATCCAAATATGCTTTTTTTAGCTGACTACCCTGGGTATAAGGTGTTCATTGTGTCCATCAGACAAACAACCTGGGGGAGTAAACTGTCTCCGTGGCGGCTGGTTTTGTAAACAGCGCTTTATAGGACCGACCAGACGGTAAAAGTCTAAACATTGTGTGTCCAGGATATGTAGGTTCTGCAGCAGAGGTTCCACCTGACTTTTTTGTGTCCATTATTTTGACTGACAGGGGAAAACAAATCCGGTTATAAACAATTTTTACCCATCACCTTTTTTTTAAAGTGCTAATAATTAAGCAATCATAACATTTTTTTTGTCATTTTAATTATCATTCAGATAAATACATTTAACTGACTTAACACTGACTGCTTCCAGTAACTACAGATGAACAACGAAATTAAACAATTGCACTTAAAATATGAAAAGATCGCCTGCTGTGGCCTGAATAGACAGTCTCACAACTTCCAAAATGATGGATGGCCTTCAGATTTTTCCGTCACCTGTCAAAAACGAACTGTCAAAAACGGAAAATATTTGATTAACATGACCCCTGGTCTGCAGAGATGTTATTTGCCCTTTTCCTGACCTTAGACCTGTGCAGGTTCTGGATGGCAGGGAGGTCAGCTCTGATGATCCTCTTTGCAAACCTGGTTGTCCATTGCAGTTTGGACCTGTCCTTTTTTGTGGATGAGCCAAATCGCACAGTGATGGATGTGCACAAAACAATAATGGCAGTGTAGAAAATAATCAGTAGCTCCTGTAGAAGGTTGTACTTCTTGAGTTGTCGCAGCAAGTACAGTCTCCGGTGGGCCTTTTTCCAAACAGAGTCTATGTGTGAGGGCCAGTGTTGGGAACTTTAAAAAAGTAACTAGTTATAGTTACTAGTTACTTTTCCTAAAAAGAAACTGAGTTAGTAACTCATGTACTGCACTATCAAAGTAACTAGTTACTAGACAAAGTAACTATTCAGTTACTTTCTAGAACCTAAAATGATGTTACAAGTTACTAACCAGACAAATCAAGCCTTTTCTGTTTGCACGGTTTAGGATGGTCGGAGCTTGTGCTGTACGCAGCAGGGCTGGGGTTGTTAGCCACAAGTGTTGTTGTCCGTGCCCCTCTCCCCCACCTCCTGATTTTTCCTTGAAGAGCTCAAAAAAATCCTCACTGCAGCTGTGTGAGAAAAGCAGATCTCTCCGCAGCAGCAGACTGTGCTCTTATTAAACCCTGCTCATTGAGTTGTAGTAACGTGTCGCGTTACGTTGTAAGCTTCATAACAACATTACAGAAATGAGAAAGGTAATTAGTTAGATTACTCCGTTACTGAAAAAGTAACGCAGTTACTAATGCCGTTATTTTGTGATACTGTTACTACCAACACTGGTGAGGACCATCTCAGGACCAGAAAAAGGATGGTTCCAATAGGAACACTAAGTGATCCACAGTCGACACAGTGTTGTTGAGGATGGTGAGGGGAGGCAGCCTGGGGGTTGTTTTCCCGAAGTCCACTGTCATCTCCACTGTCTTGAGTGACCTCCTGTTTTGTATGCATACTCATCACTGTCCTGGATCAGACCAATGACAGTGGTGCCATTTGCAAACTTCACAAATGGGTCCACTGAGGTTCAGTCATTTGTTTACAGAGAGAAAATGAGTGGGGAGAGAACACACCCCTGGGGGCACAGGTGCTAATGGTTTTTGTGTGAGACAAGATGCTCCCCAACCTCACCAACTGCTGCCAGTCAGTCAGAATGTTGGTGATCCACGGACAGGTAGAGACCTGCACTGTGAGCTGGGTGAGCTTCTGGTGGAGGATGGCTGGATTGTTGGTGTTTATCCAGGCGTACGTCCCTGGGTGGTCGAGGTGGTGCAGGATGAAGTGTAGTCTCAAGTTAACTCCATCATCTGCCTGTCTGTTTGCCAAGTAAACAAACTGCAGGAAGTTCAGCAGAGGGCCTGTTATGTCCTTCAGATGCTTCAACACCAGTCGCTCAAAGGATTTCATGACTACAGACATCAGGTCTGTAGTCACCTAATCATGTGATGGTGTGTTTTTTGTAGTGATGTGTCAGTCTTGAACGAAACGGCTGGTCTTTTGACACTACAATGCTAAGTAATCTTTAGTGCAGCAAGGGGGTCAGAATGGAGAGGGGAGGGAGTTGTAGAGTTGTTGTTTGGGGGTGCAAGTATTTTTGTGTGGTAGTGGGGTGTGGATGAATGGGTTAGAAATGCAAATGGTTGTTTTTCAAACCTGGAGAAGAAGCTGTTGAGGTCGTGCTGAAGTTGTGTTAGTTCAAAATAATATTACACATGTGGAAGTAAATTGTATGGTGCAGTAAAACCACTTCTAGAAGTACATTTTTCCAAAGTTTCTTAACTAAATGTAACTTGTTACTACCCACCCCTGCTTGCTTCATCCTAATACACAACACAGGGGTCCATCATATATCATACATATTCTGAGGTAAATGTAACTTGTTACTACCCACCCCTGCTTGCTTCATCCTAATACACAACACAGGGGCCCATCATATATCATACATATTCTGAGGTAAAAGTAAATTCTTCCATACCACCAATACTCTCACTACTCCTCCAAAACTGTTTGGCTCCTCTGCCTAAAACATCACTTTGCTATAAAAGATTTTCTTTCCAACTTCTCAAACTGTGTCAGAAGCCTCGTCATCTGCCTCAAGCTGGCCGATCCTATCTCAAGACACGGTGAGTGCCAACCTCTTGAGACATCTGGTGTAACACAAAGGTCAAAACTGTTTGTGTTTCACTTCCCACAACTTGAAACCAAAGAGCCTCTCCGCGCAGAGTGTGAAGTGTGGAAACAGGCATATAATCCCAGTAACTGCTCTGCTTTCTTCACCCCTGCTATGAATACTTAATGCCACCATAATTTCCTCTTGGCTATTTCATCATGCGCCCTGCCTCTGATGCGCTTTTACAATAAACTCAAAGCAAACTCCTTTGCCAAAGCCCAAAGCTTTTCTATAATGCTTTTTACTGTTTGCCCCTGTTAAATTATTTTCTACAACCTTTGCTATTTGCTCACATAAATTATTCACTCTGAAGGTTTGGTGATGTTCATTGACATTTCAAATGTGACATACAGTCTGTGCTGAGTTTCAACTTTATAATTCTCTCTAGGATCATCATAATTCTGAAACTTTACTCCAAGAGCCTGCTTTTTCTCTTACTGTCACTGTTAAAGCATGTAGTATCCACTTCAATAAATCAGTGTAGTTACTCTCAAATACTAACTTAAAACTATATGGGTAGGTGTCCGCAATTGGAAATGTGATGTGGGCAAATTGTACAGTTTGAGTATGATGAATCCTTAATGTCAAATCAGTGAACTAGATTAGACTGAAAAAAGTGCATGTCGTTTTAACTTTAATTCTTTATGATTTGCTAAATATGTTTCTGTTGCTTCAGACAAGGGAACATAAGTGGTTTATAAACGTTAGCTAATAGCTGCAACCTTATTTAGAGAAGAGAGAACAGCTAGCTAATGTGATCACCAGGTAAATCATTTCTAGCATTGTCTTTGAGAAGCCATGATTTCAACAAATTGATATCATTCCATTTATTTTGCACATATTTTTCTCCTTTGACCTCAAAAGCTGGCTGCGGCAGCCTTTTTTGTTTTCTGAAAAGCTCGTTTTTAGTTTAGTGCATTATGATGTACTGCAGTGTTCACCTAGTTTTTAGGCCAGCCCCTGGAAGGAGGAATAACCCTAAATGCTACGTGCAAGATAAAAGACAAGTTGTTATGGAGAAGAAGCTGCATGACAATCAGCTGAAGAGGCAGCAAGATGACTAAACTAACCAAGTGAGGATGCATGGTTGTGCACAGCTAACCTGCATGAAACAACGCCACCACTGCTTTATCTTACTTGCTGATGTCTGCGAATACAGTTGGACATAGATGTGCTCACAGCTAATATCTTTCCATCCATGCAACACATTTATATCCTGGCCCTTTGGTGCATTTCCAAAGTAGCCCTAAGAATTATTGGAGGGAGTGAAGTAGAATAAATTTCTTTTTGTTGTATATTTTTGATTTAAATCCAATTACAGTAAATGACTTGTTACATGATAGTGGATTACAGGAGGTCCAGGAAGACTGAATACGCTCCTCTCTGCATACAAGGGGAGGTGGTGGAGCGTCTGGACAGCATAAAGTTCCTGGGCATTGACATTTCCTCTGATCTCCCTTGGACAACGGCTTTTCTTTCTCAGAAAGTTGAAACAAACTGGACTCTCTACTCAACTGCTTATAAACTTCTACAGGGCCACAACTGAAAGCATCCTGTGCCTCGGTGTGACAGTGTGGTATGGGAGCTGCATGGCACAGGGGAGAAAGGACTTAGCACAGGTGGTGAGCACAAGGGATTGTGGAATGTTGTCTACCGGATCTGTACTCAATTTATGCTGCTTGAGTCCAGAAAAGGGCCAGACACATTGCTACAGACAACACCCACCCGGGCAATGCACTGTTTGTCCCACTTCCGTCAGGAAAACGATTTAGGAACATCACATCAAAAACAAATAGACTAAGAAACAGCTTCTTTCCCAAAGAAGTGAAGGAAATGATCCTCCTCCAGGCAGACACTAAACATCCCTGCTGACAATCAAACAAACCACCAGCCCATACACCAGCCCATCTCAGATTGTTTCAGCAGAAGCTGCACTTTATGTAAATACTAAATACTACATGCTGCATTCCATGTGCATGTGTTCTTTTTCTATAAGTGTTTTTAAATTTTATAAGTGTCTATAACCTACATGTATATCTTTTGAAGGACAAAACACGACTGTGCACCTTTACAAAGAACATTTGGGAGAGAGTAATACCCCAATTGTACATTATTGTCTTGATTCTGAATATTTAGGCATATCTGCATATATGCTCTGTTTGCCAAAAAACTAGCATGGAATACAATGATGGAACTGACACTAAGCAAAATCAATGTTGTAGGAGCCAAATATGTGTGGGATGACTTGTTTGTACACTAGATGGCTGCCAGCTCAAGTATATGGGTGAGGGGGCAACAGGTAGTTGACAGGTGTTGACCCGGAGGAGCCATACAGGTTGGACCGCTGTGGCGGAGTTTTGAGAATACACTGTTGTCGTGCTATCTTTGGAAACCTTTGTTTGTTTTCAGGCTATTGGACCATGTGCACCATTTGTCTTGCTGGAGCAAAAATAAACTGGAAAGAATGCATCTAAAATGAGCCTATGGATTACGTAGAGCACCTCACAACACGTAAACATTAGCCACCTACCACGTCATATCAAGCAGATTCGGATCAACGCTGCACTTGGGCAGTATTAGGCTGGCTATTGTAAGTGTAAATTTAGACAGCATTGCTATTTAAACACTTTGTGATGAATTAGCTATTCAATGTGATACACTGATACACAAACTACCCACAACAGCTTTAAAGCTGGGTAGATTAGACTGCAGAATTACAAATTTACAGATTACCTGCATTACTTAACTTGCCACTACTGATATAGTGTAGTGTTTACACTACACTATAGTAGGGGGTAATGAATGCCCCCCTGGAATAACACTGGTCACCCTGGAGGTAAGTTGTTAGTTTAATGACAGATGCTGAGTTTTCCACCAGTCAGTGAATGCACCTGCTTTCTCCTTTAATCAACTGTTGTTCCCCTTTTGTTCATGTAGCAGTACTTTTAAAAGTCTGTAATTTAATTCATTTTAGCTGTGTGATTGAAATTTGTCATTGTCACCCAGTGCTAAGTAAATAGTTTACATAGAAAAAATATTTTTAGTGTATACCTTTTCAATCATTTTTCAAAATGTTTTTTAATTTGTTAAGAGAAGAAAAATCCTGTTATTTGAAAGCATAAAACAATTAATTGAATGAATGAATGAATGAATGTTTTCAAGAGCAGTATTTGTGTTTGTGTACTGATGTGCAGTCACAGTCACACAATCTATTACCAAAAAAGAATATAGTGGCTTTTTTAATACATTCTTATCACTTTTAACATTATTGCAAATTAAACAGTAAGTTCATCATAAAAGTGGCAATAATGAATTTCTTTGGCAACACAGCTTTTGACCTATGTGCGTATTGATTCTCAATAAAGTCCAAATGGTGGCAATTTTGTACTGAATTGTCAACACATTTGAAAGAAAATACATTTAAATGAGTTATTACTAGTGGTTTTGATTTAATTTTCACCTCCTGGGATTCCCTGTGTAATACACTATGAGGGGTAGATGCTTGAAACTGAACCTGGAACGGACTGATTGATTTAGCTGATAATATCGGACTCCTCATAGCGTATTGAAATGTAACTCCATTGCAATCAGTTGATCCTTAATTATGAAAAAAAAGAGATGGTGGCATCACGGCGTGACCACGACTAAACATACTCAGTCCTGACATTGCTTAACACTGTGAATCCCAAACAACTGATCTTGATACACTCACATCTGTGGAGCACACGTGTGCATCAGGATAGGGGGATCAAAAGCGACCCAAATACATCAATGATATGACAGAAGTTACATAAAAGATGTTCCATAAATGCCCTTCCTAATGTTTAAACCCATGTAACGCACTTTTTACAATATGCAATACATGGCAAGATAGGCCTCAATGTGGCAGCAGCTTAATACACATCAACAAGATTTACTACCTTTGTTTTTTAGATATATTAGATTTTCATTCATGGTTCAGCTTTCCCCTTATCTTAAATTAAGCCTAACTCTATCTTTAACCTATTTTTTGTTGGACATAAAATAGTAGGTGATCATGCCAAGAAAAGAAACCCCAACAGGGTAACAAAAGCAACACAGAAAAAGAAGGATGAATGCACAAATACAGAAACACATGTTCCCCCACATTAGGAGAGCCGGGCACCGCTAAAAACATTAGAGAATAATGAGACCTTGTGCTCACAATGCTGCTTAACCCAAAATATTACGATGTGAAAAAAGAACAGTGTGTTTCCTTAATGACTTCGACTCTTTCTGGAAAGGTCAACCAGTCATTCTGTTTGTGCTTCTCTCCTTCTGTAAACTTATATCCATGAGGAAATATCAGATCTACCCAGACAGTATGGCATTTGATCAGAGACATGTTTGACCAAATGAGATGATGAGATGTGGGAAATGCCTCATTGGATGTTGTGTTGGTTATATAATGCCATATCTGAGCACTTCACAGCAGCTGGCTGTGACAATGTGATAATTCTGTCAGTCTGTCAAAATGTGTGTGTCTTTCTCACTTGGAAACACAGTTGGTATTGTTTATAAGTCCTGCTTACGCAGTCTCCTGTGGGATTACAAAACCAGTGGAACTGAACTAAATTGAAAGATAGTATAGTATATACTTGCACGCCTAATAAGAACTGTTTCAATATCTGTGCAAATAACTTGAGAAATTCAGCATTATTGTCATTGATGATCATTAATGGACAGTCATTTTCTTTATAATTACCCTAACAAACTATGACATCATAGGGAGCTCATGAGTTAAGAGTCCAGCTATGCAAGTTCAGCCTTAGAAATATTTAACGCAGCTGCATCTCAATAAATTAGAATATCATTGAAAATGTAATATATTTCATTGAATCAGTTTAAGAAACTGATTCATTACACACAAAGTGATGTATTTCAACCTTTTGCAATTTCAGGTGATTGTGGTTTTGGGGGTTTATTACGGCGAATTGGAATATTAAGTAAGAGAAGGATTTTTCATGCAGAAATTATGTCCTACACAATCATGAGGAAGACTACCGACACCCTCATCAAGGAGGGTAAGTCACAAAATGTTTTTGCCAATTAGGCCAGCTGCTCACAGTGCCGTGTCCAAACATTATCATGGAAAGTTGACTGGAAAAAAGGTGTTGTAGCAAAGGGTGCACCAACAACAGAGAGATAGCCCATGTAGAGCCAGCAGCTGTAGTAAATGCTCCAAGATGATCACACACAGTCATATTCTTGTTTTAAGAAACTCCTGAAGCAAATTCAGAAGCTTCTGATCTGGGGTAAGGAAAACAGTACCGGACTGTTGCTCAGTGGTCCAAAGTCTTCTTTTCAGATTAATTGTAATGTTGCATTTCATTTGAAGTCAAGGTCCCAGAGTCTGGTGGAGAAGTGAAGAGGCACAGAATCCATGTTGTTTGAAGTCCAGTGTGACGTTTCCTCAGTCAGTGATGATAGGAGGAGCCATGTCATCTTCTGGTGTTGGTCCACTGTGTTTTATAAAGTCCAAAGTCAGCACAGGCATCCACCAAGAAATTGTAGAGGACTTCATGCTTCCCTCTGCTGACGACCTTTATGGAGAAGCTGATTTAATTTTCCATCAGGATTTGGGACCCGTCCATAGTGCCCAAGGTACCAAAAACTGGTTTAATCCCGTGGAAAATCTATAGAGTATTGACTGGAGGAGAGACACCAGAACCAACAATGCAGACGACCCAAAGGTCTGAATTAAAGTAAGCTTAACGCCTCTCAGCAGAGCCACAGGATGATCCCATTTATGCCACTCTGCATTTATGTAACCCTTCACTGGTCTTAGTCTGATTTTCTAAACATTTGAAACATAACACTGTGTGTGTAATAAATCTATTTAATATATGAGCACATTTTGAAGTGAATTGAACATGTGTCGTGAATTGGCGCTATAAAACTGAATTGAATTGAATTTCTGAGATAAATTACCCTTGATCTAATTTACTCCAATTAACCTGTATGACTAGTGTGAGGTTGGTTAATTATTGTACTATAGATTTTATACTGAAATTTATTTACATAGGATCTTTATAGCTTGATTGTAAAATCTGGTCCTCTGTTGTGTGACTTGTGCAGCCATGTTCTTATATCACCTGCTAGGCCAAAACAAAGACAACAGGCTGCATGCTGGGTAGCTGTGGAGTTTTGTGACTTCCCCAGGCACCGCTGGAGGTAAATATGCAGAACAGCAGAGGGACTTTCGCCAATTATGTTCTCTGCTGCTTCTAACACTTTCTGATTTATATCAACAGAACTCTTCCAAAATTTGTAATACAGTCTGTCAGCAAGCTCTAATGCTTGTAAAAGTCTCTAAGTTTATTAATACTGCTATTTTGGTTACTATCTAATCAAATCAAATCAATTTATGAGCACATTAATAATACAAATGTTGGCCAAAATGCCATACATAGAAATATTAGACCAGGTAATAATGGGAAACAATAAGAAAAAAAGAAAAATAGATCAATAACAGAAAACAATAGGACAGAAAAGCCTAAACTCAGGCTAAGTTAAAAGCTAAGGAATAAAACTGCGATTTTTAAACTTGATTTAAAAATTTCAAGAAATAGTGAGGTCCTGGTCCAGAGTGCAGTTACGGCTTAAGCGCTGTCTGCATTCTGCACCGCGGTACATCTAGGAGCACCTGGGACGTGACCTCAGTGAGCTCCTTGGAGTGTGAACCATCAGAAGCTCTGAGAGGTAAGAGAGTGCCAGCTCATTTAAAGCCCCAAAAACAAATAATAAGATATTAGAGTTATTTTGGAGGCCAGTGAACAGAAGCTAAAGTTGTTGTGTTTACATGTGCCTGTCAAAAGTTTTGCAACTGAAAGGTGAGCGTAATAGACCGTTACTATAGTCCAGTCTCCAGTAAATTGGCTTCATCAGGCCTGAGCAGAGGGATGCAGCAGGATGCAAACTTTCCTGCAGATGATCTGGTCTGAATGGCCTGAAGAACAAGGGTGGTGGTGTACAGAGAATCAGAGAAGCTTCATAAATTCCAGTTAGCCTTTCCTTTTCTTTCATTGTTTTACCAACTGGCCAAGTTTCTTTTAATCATCGAAGCCTGTCCTTAGTTAAATGGTTTACCCATCTGGCTTTAGGTCATGCAGCGTCCCTCTACTCTTCAGCTGTCTGCAAAACTTCCAGCTGCAGATCCACTACAAGCTGTGAATGGAGCATACACAGAAACGGGATGGTTACATTTAATCTCTATGGATTACTGGATCCTGTGTTGTTTTTGTATCTTCATGTTTGTCCTTCTGCCTCAGGTTGACATCGTTTTTGGCTTTTGCTATGCTAACTTTCCAAGAGTTTTAAATGCAGCAGCACATTCTTGCTTTAACCATTTTGGCTAACATCATTTACAGAAATAACATAACATCAAATTTGCTGCAGTTTTTAATGATTTTAATGTTATTCAAATAAATACTGTCGTGCGATGAGCTAAACGTTTGTTTATTATGCAAAAAAAAGCACTTTAGTGTGATTTTTTGAAAATTGGAATTGAGCTATTTTTATATCAACATTTATAATAAGCAGGTCAGAGCTTTAAAATTGTTCTGGAAAATCAAGCACTGTATTTCTAGTTATATTTTTTATAATAGTACATTTGCATTGATTTAATATTATCTTGTCCTCATTGCTAAAAGGTATTACAATTATGCCATCTGGTTCATAGTGAATTTGTTAGGAAGACAAATCTAATGTGAATTGGCTTTTGTTTAACAATGCACCAGGCCTGGAACTAGATAAAAACTGAATATTAGTGCATACAGTGCCAGTACAGGCACATGCAAGTGGCCTTAGCATAGAGGAGTTATATGATAATCTTTAACAAAGACATTATTATTCAAAAGAGTAGCAACAGGTTACAAGGCTCCAATTCTTGATATTTGCAGTTCATAAATCACCCGAGGGTTTCTACAAGTCTGCCTCCTCTACAGTTTAATCCTACCAATTAAATACCAGGCATGAAGGACACAGGATAAAAGTTGGTATAAGCTTTAGAGAACTTCAAATAAAGAAGCTGAGGATTTCTTGAAGCTTCCGATGGTATTTTTGCAGTATACTGAGATGTGAATGGGCTCTGACTCATTCGACCTGTTCTCCTTTAACCATGACTCACCGCTAGTTAGAGAATATACACAGGAACCAGTGACTATGGCTGCTATGGAGTGGAGAACTTCAAAAAGAGGACCATCAAACTACTGGAGTGTGAAAAATGGTTTAAGTGTGTCTCTACAAGCAAAGAGAAAGACATATATATGTAAACATGCACACATACAACTTACAGGCTTATATACTGTATGTTAGAGAATCAGAGAGGACATTAAAGGCACAGAAAGTGTCAAAAAGGTGGGTGGATATTTCTAATCGAGGCTGAAGACAAGGTGTAATTGCAATTCGAATAAAATATGGCAAAAAAAAAGACGATAAGGAACAAAGGACTATAAAGAAAGGAAGTCGTTAGAAGTAGATTTGATAGAACAAACATACAAAAAAAGAAGCAGGAGAACCAAAGCCAGAGTTGGGGCGCAAGACAAAGTGGAGAGAAACAACAGTCAGAGTCAATGAGGCACGGAGGAGCGAAGAAAAATGTGTTTGCATGGGAATTATATCAACCGGGCTGTCAGCCACGGAGACTAAATGAAAATGTTTTTCTCCGGTGTACATTTCCCATCAGTCCCACTAAGAGGAACAGCAAGCCTGGTTGGTGCAGATGCCCCCGAGGTTAACTGTCCAATCAATCGCTCCACTAACCGTCTCCACGGAGACAGCATGTGTGTTATCACCAGTACCGAAGGCCAGCGGACAATCAAACTGATAGGCAACAACGTCAAAATAGTCCTGAGCAACCCCCCTGAGTGCATACAACACAGTCACAATTACAGTGTTGTTTCTCTTTGTCTGTGCCATTTAATCTTCTCGATTTAGGACTAATCCTCTTTGTGTGGATTTCTCTTTCTTTTTCCCCTCCCTGGAACAACTGATGTTGAGCGGCGAGAAAAATAAAGATGTGAGAACGAAATTAAATGGGCTTAATAAATTCGATTAGCCTATAATTCCAACATTGATTTATTATAATAGTTACAGTGTCAGGATACAAACCTAGACCTACCTCTGTGTGACACGGGAGTGGCCATTTTAATAACTATGTATGTGTTAAAAGGCAGTTTATAAGAAAAGTAATATTCTCCAAAGAAGCAAATTTGTGTTTATATCAAACAGGAAATTATCATAATTAAAAAGTTCAATACTTAGTATCAATGAGTCTCCATTTTTTATACCGTTACAGTACACTATGAACTACACCCTGCTTAAAAAGGCTTGTGATGTTGATTATTGCTGGATGTGATTAAAGACACTTTATTGCTTTCTACCTTTTTTAGATTAGAAATGCAACACAAAGTTGTTTCATTGCATCACGGACCAAAGGCTCAAATCTTTCCAGTAAGGTTATTGCCTGTCAATGCTAAAGGTCATTCATGTTGGAAATGTTCCCACCATTTAAATGACCCCATGAGGTCAGAGAATGAACACATAATGCTGTTCCAACACTGATTTAAACTTCTTCACAACTTCCTCCCTGACCTGTCTGATGTGTCCATGATGCTGTGGGTTCTCTAACAAACTTCTGAATCCTTCACAGAATATCTGGATTTAAACTGAGATTTAAAAGGACAAAATGTAGCAAAAGTTCCTTTCATAAAACAGTAGGTGCTGTTTTGTTTTTTTTACATATTTTTTCAACACTAGTGACCTTTATTTTTCAACAGTAGAAAGACAGGAAAGAAGGGGAGACATTTGGCAAAGGTCGCCGGGTCCAGAATTCGAACCCGGGACAGCCACATCGAGGACTACAGGTCCTTCTCAAAATATTAGCATATTGTGATAAAGTTCATTATTTTCCATAATGTCATGATAAAAATTTAACATTCATATATTTTAGATTCATTGCACACTAACTGAAATATTTCAGGTCTTTTATTGTCTTAATACGGATGATTTTGGCATACAGCTCAAGAAAACCCAAAATTCCTATCTCACAAAATTAGCATATCATTAAAAGGGTCTCTAAACGAGCTATGAACCTAATCATCTGAATCAACGAGTTCACTCTAAACACCTGCAAAAGATTCCTGAGGCCTTTAAAACTCCCAGCCTGGTTCATCACTCAAAACCCCAATCATGGATAAGACTGCTGACCTGACTGCTGTCCAGAAGGCCACTATTGACACCCTCAAGCAAGAGGGTAAGACACAGAAAGAAATTTCTGAACGAATAGGCTGTTCCCAGAGTGTTGTATCAAGGCACCTCAGTGGGAAGTCTGTGGGAAGGAAAAAGTGTCGCAGAAAACGCTGCACAACGAGAAGAGGTGACCGGACCCTGAGGAAGATTGTGGAGAAGGGCCGATTCCAGACCTTGGGGGACCTGCGGAAGCAGTGGACTGAGTCTGGAGTAGAAACATCCAGAGCCACCATGCACAGGCGTGTGCAGGAAATGGGCTACAGGTGCCGCATTCCCCAGGTCAAGCCACTTTTGAACCAGAAACAGTGGCAGAAACGCCTGACCTGGGCTACTTAGAAGTAGCACTGGACTGTTGCTCAGTGGTCCAAAGTACTTTTTTTGGATGAAAGCAAATTCTGCATGTCATTCAGAAATCAAGGTGCCAGAGTCTGGAGGAAGACTGGGGAGAAGGAAATGCCAAAATGCCAGAAGTCCAGTGTCAAGTACCCACAGTCAGTGATGGTCTGGGGTGCCGTGTCAGCTGCTGGTGTTGGTCCACTGTGTTTTATCAAGGGCAGGGTCAATGCAGCTAGCTATCAGGAGATTTTGGAGCACTTCATGCTTCCATCTGCTGAAAAGCTTTATGGAGATGAAGATTTCATTTTTCAGCACGACCTGGCACCTGCTCACAGCGCCAAAACCACTGGTAAATGGTTTACTGACCATGGTATCACTGTGCTCAATTGGCCTGCCAACTCTCCTGACCTGAACCCCATAGAGAATCTGTGGGATATTGTGAAGAGAATGTTGAGAGACTCAAGACCCAACACTCTGGATGAGCTAAAGGCCGCTATCGAAGCATCCTGGGCCTCCATAAGACCTCAGCAGTGCCACAGGCTGATTGCCTCCATGCCACGCCGCATTGAAGCAGTCATTTCTGCAAAAGGATTCCCGACCACGTATTGAGTGCATAACTGTACATGATTATTTGAAGGTTGACGTTTTTTGTATTAAAAACACTTTTCTTTTATTGGTCGGATGAAATATGCTAATTTTGTGAGATAGGAATTTTGGGTTTTCATGAGCTGTATGCCAAAATCATCCGTATTAAGACAATAAAAGACCTGAAATATTTCAGTTAGTGTGCAATGAATCTAAAATATATGAATGTTAAATTTTCATCATGACATTATGGAAAATAATGAACTTTATCACAATATGCTAATATTTTGAGAAGGACCTGTATATATGGTCCCGTGCTTAACCTTGTAGGTGCTGTTTTAAAGGATTAATCTATCATGATTACATCAAAGGTGATTTTATTGGTAAATATTGATGAGGATATCAGTTGGGATAAATCCACATTTCTAACGTGTGCTTCCACCACTCTTTGTGACGTTTACCAGCTTGGACACTGTTATCCGTTTCAGATGTGGTCATCTACTGCTGAGGGAAAGAATATGTTATTGTAATCCAAACTGTGTATTCATGAGACTTGGGGGATATTAGCCAATAGCTATTGCATTAAGAGCAGTCTTTAGCGGTAGGTTGCACATATGGATATTATGATGACAACATACTTGCGATATATCATGTATACTTAAAAATAATTGAAATGCAAATCCAGGACAGTTTAATCAGTTACTTTGTGGTACTATTTTTAAATGTCCTTAGGGGAAGAGTGGGTAAAAAGCTAGGGGTTTTCAAGGTGACCCAGTTAAAAAGCAACACATGCCGTGTAGACAGTTTGTTCAACTTGAAGAAGTCCAATAGTACTTAAGGCTCCAGTTTAATTTAGCCTCACATTTCTACAAAGATAAAAGACACAGACTGATACTTTAAGGATCTTAAGCCATCAGGCAAACACACACAAACACACATTCATTAGCTCTTACTCTGGGACTCAGGGACTGGGATCCAACTCCACTGTTATTGACCTCGTCTCTTATCTCATCCTGTCAGTGTAAGATGGTGATTATTATGTTATCTCTAGGTCTCTATCGGTGGTGTCTGTTACTGTCACATCAGACGCAGTTTACCCCAGTTGTCTCACATTATTCCTAGCTCAATGCCTCCAACAAGTGCTTTTATTTTGTTTGACAAGACATTGCAGTAATAGTCGACTCAACCCACTCTAGTGGTATAAGTAATATTTGAATATTTCTATATGTTTAGAGCTCTGATGTAGTCCTTTCCAGATTTAAGATTCTTGACTCTGAGCTGCAGGGATGTAACAATACAAACATTCTTAAACAGATTTTAAACATTGAAACAGCAGCACATATATTTTCTTACAAACACCAAGATTAAAGTTTTATTATTTACTACTGATGTATTTAAGATGCTTCGCCATAGTTGAAGTGGTATTCTGTTTTGTAGCCACCATTCTGGAGGACAGTTACAATCAGGGCTTGTTGACATCCTTTGGCTTTTCATCACAGCCAAATTAACTCAAAATAACAATTAATTTCAATAACTTGCACTGTTTCTTGTCTACGAAGGGATCTGAAGGAGTTTTAAGCATTCAGCACCAGATCACTGTTGCAAATCTCAGCCATCTTTGTTCAGGAGAGCCGCTGAAACAGAGGGAATGGGCTGAATGTGTGCCTGCAGGGCTGCTGTGCACCACTGTCATGTTTTGAAATATGGATTATATCCATATTTTGATAACTATCGTGGTTAGGTAGTTAGAAACCATGGTTACCGATGCTCTGACTGAGATGGTCCCAGGTTCAAATTCTGATGTGTCTGGAGTGCTGAGTTCTTGTCATTTTTTCCAGGTACTCCAGTTTCTTCCAACGATTCAGTACATGCAAATTAGATAAACTGCACATCCTAAATTGCCATTATTTTGAATGAGTGTTTAAAAGTTTATTTGTCCTGCAACCTGGAGATGGAGATTTCCAACAAACAGATAAATATGTTGGCTTTCCCGTTTGCTACAATTTTTTTGAACATGGGTTAAATGTAAACATTTAACATTTAAGTATTTCATATATAAGTTCTAAAATGTATTTATTATAGAGGCAGTCAACATTTCTAAAGATGTGAAAATACTTCTTGAAATGCTTTATTGGGATTTTATGAAAAAGAACAATAAACAGCATCATGAAGATCAAGCTTCGGACCATATCTCAAATGTCTCGCAGAGCTCTGTTTACTCCATCCTCTGACATTGCAGAGACTACGACACAGCTCCAAACTTACGACCATGACCGTCCACCTAAACTGATGGGTCGGACAAGGACAGTGGTAATCAGAGAAGCAGCCACATGGTAACTCTGTTAAGAGCTGCGGAAAGCTGTCGGAGGTATACCCCTATAAGACTTGCATCTCCAAAATGCAGTGAAGGGCATAGATGCAGAGTATATACTAAATGGAAACGAACACAATGCATGCCACACTTTTCAGATTTTTATTTGTAAATAAAAAAAATACACATGGTTCCCTTCACCCCCATTTGCAACCAGTAATATGTAGTATTATGTCTTCCTTCTTGGAAGACAGAGCTTCTGCGTCCTCTCTATTGCCCAACTAAAGGAGAATCGGGAAATAGAGGTTCAGAGAAAAAAGGTGTTTGGTTTTTCCCATTTTTCATCACATCAGACACTCATTTGCTTCCACTTCACCACTGCTGCTCTGGCTGTTTCTTCATTTAACTACTCTCACCCTGCAGTGAGTATTGAGTGTTGCAGTATTCTGCAGAAGTTGACCAAAGTGGTGCTGACAGCTGGTATTGCTACTGCTGTTTTCTGAGAACACAGCGGTGCACTGGTCTGTGCATGGAGATGGTCAAACTGACTTCAAATACAACAATACAACTGACAGGACAGATTGTGAGAAGAGGAGTGAAAATACGGAGGTGGAGTTTAGAAATAATGTAAATATAATATTTTGTTTAAAGCTTTATTGCAGCATATATTAGATATGAGGTTCAGTATAACAAATGGCTGATCTACCAAGCAGATCTGATAGGTATAGGAGGTAGAATTGTTTTTTGAGTAAATAACAGTGATGTATTCATCAGGAATCCCCAGTAATTAATCTTAAGGCAGAATGATTAACAGCATGAAGAACTTTAAGGGTAGGGTATACAGCTGTACCATCAGTAACATCACCATAATCCAGACCTCAGAGAAAAACTGCTGTTATTTTCTTTGTGTGTGAAAATTGAAAAACTGGATATAGTCTAAAAGGAAAACCAAATTTCTTTTTTTTCTTCTTTTTTTCTTTCTAAAAGCCAATTTAATTATGTTTTAATGTGTGATTTTGATAAACCTTTATAAATGTTAGCCTTAGTTTTGTGTGGATTGCGCCACTTCACACAGAATGCCAGAAGGGCCTTCGGCTGCTGTTGCCCAACTATGTAAACATTTAGTGCGTGTTGGGTTCAGAGATAGTATTTTGCATATCCTGGTTGTGTTATGATGTGTGTTTGGAGTAGGACCCAATTGCAGGCAGGAAAGTGAGTAGAGCATGATGATGAACATACAGGGGAGCAGAAATAGAACAGGACAAGGAGCATTGGCAGAGAAACAGACAGGGAAAACAAATGGTCAGTCAGTCAGTCATGTTCTACCGCTTATTCCATAGTGGGTCGCAGGGAAGCTGGTGCCTATCTCCAGCAGTCTATGGGCCAGAGGCGGGGTACACCCGCAATTTACAGAGACCAAATAACCTAACAGGCATGTCTTTGGAATGTGGGAGGAAGCTGGAGTACCCTGTGAGAACCCACACATGCACGGGGAGAACATCCAAACTCCATGCAGAAAGACCCCTGGCCGGGAATTAACCCCAGGACCTTCTTGCTGCAAGGCAACAGTGCTACTATATTTTTCAGAAGTCTTATCAGAAGTTCTTAGAAGTTAGACATGATGATAACTTTAATAATCACCAACGTGACATCATGTCACATCAGTGACTTGGTATTCCAACATTAAAAATATCACAAACTAGCATTGGGCCAGTGTGCTTTTTCTTTATGGATCTGTCAAGCATTGCAGTGGTGTCCAGCCAAATCCATGCTTAAAATTAATCAACAGGTATATTAAAGCATGGCATCAGAATGATCCATCTTCCATGGCTTCATCCACCGCCTTCTGAAAGGCAGGTAGAGGATGTTTGCACAAAAAAAGGAAGTTCTGAATCATCGAGGAGGGAACATCAAGACTGTCACTGCTGGTCAAAGTGCAGCAGAGATTACATTGTAAATCATCACCTCTGTGCACTCATTCACATATAAACAGTGTCCTCTATATCCATTCTGTTGCCCTGTCCATATCTGTTTATCTGTACCACTGCACTGCTCTCTGCATCTCCACCCTTCCTTTCCCAGCATGAGTCACAGAGGGGAATCTGCTCTGCCTTTCAGCATAATCTTCCCACCCAGCCCTGCAGTTTTCCCAAATGACACTGCTGTCTTCCTTAAATAGAGAGGATGGAAGGCCGAGTTAAGAGTGGAAGCCACAAATGGAAGAAAAGAGAGGCAAGGAGAGGTGGGAGGGGGTAGAGAGGCGGAAAGAATGAGAATAAACACAGAGAAAACCAGATTTTCTCTCCTATTTTTATCCATTGGGTGACAGTAGAGTTAGATGATGAAAACCAGAACATAGAGAGGGCTAAATGATGACTAAAAGAGATTATTAAAAACAAAAAAGAAATCACACCATACAATTAAGGCAACAACAATTCGTACCTCAGGGAGATTAAGGTTTAAAGTAATCTTTTAATTTTACCAACATGTTTCTCCTCACTGGAAGTCATACTAATGCGTTGAAGTGGCCCAATCAGCGTTGTGACTTGAATCTAATAAAATATCTCTGAAGGGAACCAAAAATTAGGGTGATGGTATGATGACCTTTCGACCTCAAAGACTTGGAACTCATCAAACATAAATCGTCAAACTAACATTGGAAAAATGCAATTATAATAGGGGTTGCTGTAATGCTAATAAAGATTTATTTTCACTGATTACCGGGAATGGTGAATAAATAATTTTCGACATCACATTTTCAAGCAAAATGCAAATACAAACATCCATTCATCTTATATACTTGTTTAATCCATGCATGGTCATGGGGGGGCTGGGGCCCATCTCCAGCAATCAATAGGCAATAGGTAGGGATACACCCTGGACAAGTCGGCACGGAGACACACATTTGTCATGTTACAGCTATGAACTTGGTCAACCATAAATTCTATGTTAAATTTAAGTTTGGACTTTGACTGGGCCATTGTAACTCATCTAGCTCCAGCTGTATGTTCACTGTCCTGCTAGAGGGGGAACCTCAGCCCCAGTCTCAATACTTTTTTAACTCCATCATGTTGCCATCAACTCTGACCAGCTTCCCTGTCCCTCCTCAAGAAAAGCATTCCCACAGTATGATGCTGCCACCACTGGCTAACTGTGCTGATGGTGTGTTCAGAGTTTATGCCACATAAAATCCCAGTAAAATACATCAAAGATTGTGGTTTAACATGACAACATGTGACAAGTATGTATTTATAGTATGAATTGCTTCAAAGACATTTAGAATCAGTTTAAATGTCATGAGATGTCACTAAAAACTGTCGACCTGGAAATGACAGGTTTGGCTTTAGTTATGTGTCAGTAATGTGTCAAATATTTTTGCTCTGGATTTCAAAACGTTATTAAATCTGAGTGGACATAGTTTTTGTCCATGTGACTGTATATAGAGCAGAATGAACAAGTGTGCAAATCAAGGCATACAGCTGACAAGGCCACAGGTGCACTCATAAAAACATTAATGCAACTGAGGCTTTAATTCAACAATGTCAAACACCAGCTTTTGCTTCTTTCTTCCCGGCTCGCAATAATACCTGTAGGGTGCTCACAGCAGCAATGTGTTTTTAGATAAGTGAGAACAAGGAGAGAGGTACAGTAAGGCTGGAACACGGATCCTGCTTCAGGCTTCACAAATGTGATGAAGGCTCCACTTTGCTGGCTGCATACAGAATGGTTACAGTGCTGAGAGTCAAAAAGGTTTTTTTCTTTGCTGCTCAGTTATTCTGAGGTGATTTATTGCTTCTCTCCTGCAGCAGATGGATACTTTAAGGTCAAAATGGTTGAACTCCAGAAAAGAATAAATTGCACTAGGCTGAAAATATAATTTTGTAACTTAAATAACTCTGTGACAACATATCTTTGTGCCCAAGTGATTTATTAGATGCTTTGTTTAATGCACATCCATGGACTGCTCAGTTAATGCGGTCAGTGTGTTTAAACTGGACAATTATGACTGCAACTACATCACAGGTCAAAAGTTTTAGACACACTTTTTCCTTTAATGGTTTTGTTTATGTTTATGACTATTTCCATTGCATTGTACGTAGATTCTCACTGACGCCATCAAATCTGTGAATGAACACATATGAAATTATGTAGCAAATGACCCATTAAGTGAGAAACTGTATCTAAAACTTTTGACTGGTAGTGTATGTGTTTATGTGCTGTGTCATGATTTAATTATTTCCTCACAGATTTGGTCTGACTAGGATCTGTGTGACAGTATGAAGTAGGCTAAGAGATCTCAAAAAGCAACACATCATGACCCAATCTGAAACAATTTAAGAACAGATGAGAAACAAACTCACTAACCACTATCACTCTGTTAAAAAGGGTCACAACACCCTTTCAAAGGGTCTGGGGACTGGGTACAGTGAAAGCCATCATTCAAGACAGGAAATAACAAGGAACAGTGGCGAACCCTCCAAGGAATGCCCGACCAACCAAATTACTCTCTGAGCACTGTGATGTCAGAGCTCCCTCAGAGTTTTTAGCTTGCAAAAAATGTTATGTGTGGCACTAGTTGCCTTCATTTCACAGTATACAGAGAGGAAATGGGCAGAAAGAAAAAAGGGGGAAGACATGCAGCAAAGGTCCCAGGGTTGAGACAGCTGCATTGAGGACTCATAAATTCTGTTGTTGAATGCTCTATCTCTAAACCACATGCTGCCCCATACTCGCTGACTTTTGTAGTGGTCTTGGATAGGTGCATGAGGAAGCATGGTGGTAGTATTGGCAGAGTGTCCTTGACCAAGGTTGGTGGTCATCAAAAAGCTAAAGCAGGATAAGCAAGGCTGAGCTTATGCAAAAGGCCATGACCTTAAAAAGGATGATGGCATGCTCTCACTATACTCAGTGACTAATCCTTGTTTTCCCCATCCAATAAAGTTCGTCCTGCGATCTGTAAATTTGTACCCTGGTTTAGGTGTGCTGCTTGCTAAGTATGGATGGACAATTATCATATGTCATAACAATAAACTGTGATTGATTAAGTTTGCAAACCTCAAAAACTAACAGTGTTGTTGGGATTGCTACTTATACTATTTTTCCAGAGTTGGGTTCAGAAGCACATCAATAAAAAGCCAAGAAGATTTTATCCAGATGACAGTGAGAACATACTGCTGGTCAGAGCATGTCGGTGGCATAGGAGTATGTCTCTGGGACATTGAAAAAGCTGTGAAAACCTATTTGGCAAGCAATAAGAGTGGAACAGCTTATAATTCACACTGTGGGTGGTTTTCCAGAATGGTTCAATTCCAATGGGTCAGGCAAGTTGTGGAAGTGGGATGTGTAGGGGGATCCTTAACCAGTGGGAGAAGGCACTGGAGAAAAAACAACAGAGAGTGAGAGAAAGACCATGGGAACGCCAATGAAAACACAATCTACCCGTGATGCTAGTATGATAATTGTATTCCGCTGGCATCACATTTCACCTGCTATGGCACGACACAAGGACACAGTAAGGAGGCCAGCACTTGTCCCCCAACATGAAGAGCTGCCTGTGTTCCTAAATTCTGTTTAAAGGAACATCCTTTATTTAGAAAGTACGGTGGCCCTGAAGTGCAAACCACATCAACAAGTTACTAAACCCAACTACAAATTATAAAACACAACTACTTTTCAAAAAACGCAACATTTCAAAAAATGCAACATTTAAAAAAACACAACAACAGTAACCTACCGGAAAAGGTAGGTACCAGTGGAAGACATGAGACATTGCTGATTGGTCGACCGCGCTGTTGGACGGACCGCAGTTCTTGTTCCACCCATATTGAGGATGCATTGATGCAACCTTCTGCAGACTTGGGTAAGCTAGGTTTCCCATAATGCACTCACCAGCAGCGGTCAATGGAGAAGGTGAGTGCAGACATTTATCGTTTTTATACCACTATTATTTTCTGACCAAAAGTAGTTTTAAGGTGAGAAAGTCGACCTCAAAACTTCATCCATGCAGTCAGTTTACAGAGAGTAAGCCTAGTTTGAAATGTGCTCCGGTATTTTCGGAGCAGCAGAGCTCCGCAGACATGCCGTAGTGGCTGCAGGCTCAGAGGGCAGCTGGAGGGGGTTTTCCCCACTAGCGAAAGTTACGATTGTAACTATGGTTCTATGAATCCGGGATGACCGCCAGAGGAGGTGCTTCAAGCACTGAATGATCATTCTTGCGCATGCGCAGGTCGAGAACAACATGGTCACATGTGACCTACCGGTGGCTCATGTGAGTCTATATAGTCACATTACACTGGGAGCCCAGTCCCGACAATCTTCTCGCAGGCACGCGGAGACTGAGGGACCGAGCGCTCTGGCGGTCATCCGGGATTCATAGAACCGTAGTTACATTCGTAACTTTCGTTCTATTTCATCCCTACTGACCGCCAGAGGAGTTGCTTCAAGCACTGGATGACGCATACCAACAGGGTCCCGAGGGATCCCACGGAGACCCCAAGGAACACAGCAACACCACTAACCTCTGCGGGACGTAGAATGCGGGTGCTCCAGTATTCCCTGCAGGGGATGTGGCGTGGTGACATTCACCCTGTAAAACCTGGCAAAGGTGCTTGGCGCCGTCCAGGAAGCAGCTTCACAAATGGCCTCCAGAGGCAACCCGGTCATGGCAGCCCACGAGGTGGAGAGGCTCCTAGTGGAGTGAAATTGCACGCCGCCCGGCAGGGGCTGGTCCTGCAAGGAGCAAGCCACAGAGATCATCTCCACAATCCAACGTGCCAACCGCTGTCTAGAAAGGGCCTGACCCTTCCGAGAGCCAGCATAACAAACGAAGAGACAGTCAGTCCGATGAATGGGTGCTGTGGAGCGGACATACGCCTCAAGCGCTCAGACAGGGCAAAGAGGCTCAGAGGGGGCACCAGGATTAAATCGGGAAAGCCGGAGCGGCAGCACACTGCCAGCCACTGCAGGCACCTTTGGCACAAAGGAAGCATTAGTCCACAGTGTAACACTGGAGCCATCCGGGTTCCACCGACAACATGGTTCAGACACAGACAGAGCATGCAATTCCCCCACCCGTTTGGCAAAAACTATGGCCAACAGGAAGGCGGTTTTCAGGGAGAGCCACTTGAGATGCGCCCTCGTAACGGGCTCAAAAGGGGGGTACTGAAGAGCTGCAAGCACTAGCGACAAATCCCACGTAGGGGCCACAGGGCGCCTGGGCGGACACAAGCGCCTGGCACCCTTCAAGAACAGCACGACATCCCCATGCCGGTCAACAGAGCAACCACCAAACCCAACATGCCAACGGGAAATGGCTGCTACATACACCTTCAAGGTGGAAGGGGATCGCCCTAGATCCAGCAACTCCTGAAGGAAGGACAGCAAATGGGAAACAAGAGAGCGAATATGGTCCAGTCCCTTACCATGGCACCAGCCAGCAAAGACCGCCCACTTAGCACCATATGCGGCCCACGTGGACGGTGCCCATGCGCCTGTCATGGTCTGTCCAACCCTGCCCCCATAATGGGAGAAGGCAGAGCCTGCACCTGTAGAGGCCAAAGCCAGAGTTTCAGGCGGCCCGGATCGGGGTGGAGAATCCGGCCCCCAATCTGGAGAGAAGGTCTCTCCTGGAGGTGAGGTGCATCGGCAAGCTGGAGAAGAGCCTGCGCAGCAGAGGAAACCAGGTCCTCCCTGGCCAAAAGGTGGCTACCAGCAGAAGCTTGTGCCTGTCCTGAAGAACCCTCAGAAACGTCTGGGGATCAGGGGAAACGGGGGAAAGGCGTAGAGAAGGGTCCGGGGCCACTCGTGCGCCAGTGCGTCACAGCCCAGAGGGCTGGCATTGTCCATCAGGGAAAACCAGAGGGGACAGTGAACTGCATCTCTGGGTGAAGCCGCCACTCCCCCGGAAGTGGCACCCGCCGAGACAGAAAGTCGACGGAGACATTCTGCGGACCAGGAATATAGGCTGCCCTGAGGCTGGCAAGGCGTGGCGCTGCCCAGACAAGGAGCCGCCGAGCCAGGGACAGTAGTCTCAGAGACCTGGACCCCCTTGGTGATTTATATGGAAGACAACCATGGTGTTGTCCGACCGAACCAACACATGTCGTCCCAGCAGCCCTGGAAGGAAAGCATGGAGCGCCAGGAACTCAGCCATCAGCTCCAGAACATTGATATGGACCCCGCACTGCCGTGGGGACCACACCCCTGAGCTGCACGGTCTTGCCAGGTCGCTCCCCAACCCTTGGAGAAAGCATCCGTATGGACGACTTCCCTCCGAGCGGGCCACCCGCCATGATGTAGGACCCGCTCCGCCACTGGGAAAGAGACTGTAGGCACTGAGGCACAACCCGAAGCCGTCGGAGCCGGTGAGTATGCCGGGAGGGGTCCAGGCCGACCCCGTTCAGCCACATCTGCAGGGGCTGCAATGAAAGAAGCCCCAGAGGCACCACGCTGGACGCAGCAGTGAGCATGCCCAGAAGACGCAACCACTCCACAAACCATGAAGCCCTGCCAAGACGGAAGCTCGGAAACATGGCCAGGATATCGCCGACGTGCCAAGGAGAAGGACAGGCGGTCATGGAACCAGAATATAGAACCATGCCTAAGAAAATAGTCACCTGGGAGGGGATCAGGCTGCTCTTCTCCAGGTTCACCCTCAAACCCAGCTGACGTATGTGGGCGAGCACCGTCCGGATGTCTCGGATCGCCTGATCGCGTGTTGCAGCACAAACGAGCCAGTCGTCCAAATAGGGCAGGATCCGCAGTCCCCGTGCCTGCAGGGGGGAAAGGGCCGCTGCCACACACCGGGTGAACACCCGAGGAGAAAGGGAAAGACCAAAGGGAAGAACCCGGAACTGGAAGTGCTTCCCGTGAAAGGCAAAGCGGAGAAACCGCCAATGATCCGGAACAATGGGGACATGAAAATAGGCGTCTTTCAGGTCGATAGCCGTGAACCAGTCTCCCGGGGAGATCGTCTGCAGGACCTCCCGGGTGGTCAACATATAGAAAGGCAGAACCTTGAGAAAAATATTCAGACCCCAGAGGTCCAGAACTGGACGAAGACCGCCGGTCTTCTTGGGAACCAGAAAATAAACTGAATAAAAAAAAACCGGATCCCGCAGGGGGTCCACCGGAACAATCGCACCCTTGGCCAGCAAGGTGCAGATCTCCCGGTCCAGGGCCTGAGCCTTCATCGGGTCGCAGATGACCGTCATCTTGGCTCGGCTGGGGATAGGAGGCCGGCGGCAGAACTGAAGACAGTATCCCCGGGACAGAGTGGATAACACCCACGAGTCCGGGGCATGAAAAGCCCAATAACTGAGCTGGCCCAGGGAGAAAAACCTGACCGCCTGTGGGCCCCCTGGCCCCAGGATGGCCTGGGGAAATGCCAACCGGAATGAGCAGACCAAACTGGGCGCAAACCCTGGGCCCCCCCCCCATGGTCCCCTTGGGCCCTAGTCAGTCTCGATCTAGGAGCCGTGCTTGTGGACCCAAAGAAAGGGACAGGAGGGCGGAGGGAACCCCGGAACGAGTCCCCAGCTGCCCCAGCAGCAACTGGCCGGCGGGGAGGTCTATGGAGACCCGCCAGCTGCTGCCGTGTTCTTGAGGCCTGGGCTGTACGCTCCAAGGCCTCCAGCGCGGCGGAACCGAAGAGTTCCCCCAGAACCACAGGGAGAGCCCTCAGCATTCTCCTGCAAGGCTCAGTTAGGGGCGATTGCGCCAGCTACACCTGGCGCCAAGCATGGACCAATGTAGAGAGCGTGCATCCAAGCTCATGCGTCATCAGGGAGAAGGCCTGCAGAGAGGCGTCAAACAAGCCCTGAGTCAACTGGTCCAAGGGAACCGACTCCAATGAAGAGGAGAGGCCCAACATCAGATGGGAGAGTCAGTTCCCTATGCGGCCCATCCGGGCACCCGAGTCGTAGGCCCTACACAGCAAATCGTCCGTGACACGGCATTGCGGTTGTGGACAACGGGCATTAGGCCTCAACACCTCATCGGGAGGAACGATGAGGGAGGCAATGGCAGACTCGACAGGGGGCATGCAGCCCAACCCGAACTTGGGCCCCTCGTGCATGGAAGCCAGGGCCCTGCCATCCGCTGTCGGGCGGGAAAAGGCCCTTGTGTCCGTCCAGCAAGCATGTAGCTCCTGGACGTACTCTGCTGAGGGAGGAACAACAAAGGCGGCCTCGGCATCACGGTACCTAAATAAGGCGCTAGATGGAGCAGGCTGGGCCAGGGGGATGTCCAGCTGCAAACAGCCCAGAGCCGTTTTAATAGCACCGGTTCCCCCACACCTTCCAGGGAGGCACCGGAGCCCAAATCTGAGGTCCGGGAGCCCAATTCCGGAAAGGCCTCTCGAAAGAGGGTGCCCAAGGCTGCAACCGAAATAACAACATCCTCCCAATACGAGGACCCGCCCCGTTCAGGGGAGGAAGACTCACTGCGGCCACCATCCTCCCGGAGAGACTGAAGGAGGGCCTTCATCTGGGCCAGCTCTGTAGAAAGTTGGTCCACTCTAGAGGACAGTCCCGTGGGCCCTCGCCGCTTGGCTCTCCTCCCAGACGTCAAGGGCACATCCTCAGCAGACCGTTTCGTGGAGGACTCAGCACGAGCAGAAAACGGTACCGGCGAGCCAAACAAACTTACCAGAAACCCTGGAAGAAAAGGCAGCTTGCGCAGCCTCTGGAGGGCAGAATCATCCGCAGCTCCGACCACAAACGATCACGAGGCTCCCAGCAGCAAGCAGCAAGAGGAACGAGGAACAAACAATCACAGGTCAACACCTGCATTCATCAACCTGCGTGCAAGAAGAAGGAAGGGACTGGGCTCACGGTGTCATGTGACTATATAGACTCACATGAGCCACCGGTAGGTCACATGTGACCATGTTATTAATTTCTCGACCTGCGCATGCGCAAGAATGATCATTCAGTGCTTGAAGCACCGCCTCTGGCGGTCAGTAGGGATGAAATAGAACCGCAGACTGACCTCAGCCAGTCACTCTGGGATTTTATGCATCCTGTTATTTGTTTGCAGTGGCTGAAAGTTGATATATAGCATTTAATAATATGTGGTGGATAACTACAAGTACCCGAATGTAAAATATAATATTTTCTCTTTTGAAAATGTTAACATTTGTCCGAGCTACCGCACCCTGCTGGCGGTCAGACACCTCGGAGTCCCTCCGGTCCTTGGTCCCCAGAAGCGATCACACTCTAAATAACACTTGCTCCTAAAGGAACGACTCTCAAACTGTTTCTAACTTTTAGCTGTTTAATCTAAATAAGGCAGAGGAATGTTTACAGAGATCAGCACTGAGGCTCTTGTCTCGGACCGTCGCCGTCTGTACATGAGGGCCATAGCTAGTGATCAAACAGAGCTCTTTCACTTTTGTGGTGGCGTAGTGGTTAGAGTAGGGGATTTGCGTTATAGGCCACAAGTACCCTGGTTCAAAATACAGCCTGCCACTTTGGGTCCCTGAACAAGATCCTTAGCATGCTCCCTGGGCTGCTCCCCACTGCTCCCTAACGAATGGTTTAAATGCAGAGGACTATTTCTTCATTGTGAGATCAATGAAGTCTATATATTATTACTTTCCTTGTACATAAAACACACATTTTCCCCAAGATTGTCTTTTCATGTAAACCTTAGTGAAGTGTGAACTAATTTTTCCTGGTTTTATGCAGACAGCTCTGCAGGAGGAGAGAGCACACTTCCAGGTTTGGATGCATTTTCCCACAAGCTCCCAGGGATCTTCTTCACCATCGTGTCCTGTCATCATCTGCTCCACTGTCTCCTCATCTTATTTAACATTTTTAAATGTCATGATTAGACAGTCAAGGTATCAATTTCCTGTACTTGCTGGCTGATTATCTGTTTTTTTTTTTTTTGTTATTCCAATAAAGATTTTACTACAAACATTTTGTCTCTGTTTATGCTGTAGTTATCTGATGAGTTTACCTAAAGATAATTAAAAAGAAGAAAAAGTGTGTTGATCAGTGTTTAGTAGCTATTGTAAATGAAACATGCAGTTGTAAAACAAAAACTCTGGCCATATACAGGTTGGTAAAAAGTTTAATGTAAAGTAATTCTTTAACCCTCCCGCTGTCCTGGCTAAGTGCAGATGTCACGGGAGGCCCCAGAAAGAACTGCACCCGGAGTTGCTCTGACCCCCGCAGGACCAGCAATCTAGAGTAATGGTCGGAAATGTGATGTGGAAGGCTCCCTGTAGCCCAGCGTGTGGGAAAACCACAAAAGAGACAGGGGAAAACTCAAGTACCGCACTGGGGGTCCGTGCAACCCCTCCAAGACTGCAGGAGCGTTGCTTATGGATCTAGAGCAACTTAAGGAAAAATGGAATTCAAGAATCAACTATAACTCTGAAGTTGCTTATAGTCTTCTATTATTTGTCAGTTAGGACAAAAAATAATTTTTTTGAAGGGAGTAAAGATTTAACAATTTTTTTAGGAGACAATCATCAAACCATTATTCACTCAGTAAAGCTTTTTTATGATCAAAAAATAAAAACTTTAGCTTATTTTAAAAGATTTCTACTTACGTATTTGATATTTTTCAAATTAACATTTTTTCTTGATTTTACTATCCGTTATACATATGAAAATACTCACATTCCCAATTAGAACAGTACCAATTATTGAAACTCCAGGAAAGATATAGCTGAGACATCACTAAATATGCTCTGTTCCTCTGTTTACCTCAGACCTACAGTGTTTGCACATTAATGCTGTTTTTACTATTTGACTTTTTTGCGGAAGTTATTCATTTACAGTTTAATAAAGATGCAAAAGAACCTTTAAGTTGTTCATCATTTATTCACATAAGGCACCCTAGGTACACTGCTTTCTGCTTAACACAAGTTTCACAAAGCTGTTAGGGTTTACACTTTCAAAACAATACTGGGACACATATTGGTCAGATCACACCACACTGTCACAATTTTGTCCAGTAAAACCACCTCCTCACCTTCACATGGCAGCACCATGCTCAGTGGTATGTTACCCCGCAGCAAGGTGTGTAAACATGACATCTATGGTATTTGTGAACGTGGTGGACACAGTTGATCGGTCGATGCAGAACAAGTGTGCCATATGCTGGATGGGAAGATTCACCCTCAGGTGCATTAGTCAGGAGGAGCATCTGGAAGGGTGAAGGTTTTCGGCAAGTCTGTGGTAAACATGGAAGGACAGCACACCCATCACAACAACAACACACAACTTTAAATCAACTTTCAACTGCTGCAAACAAATAACAGGATGCAGAAAATCACAGAGTGACTGGATGAGGTCAGTCTGCGGTTAGTGGGGAAAACCCCCTCCAGCAGCCCGCTGAGCCTGCAGCCACTGCGGCCTGTCTGCGTAGCTCTGCTGCTCCGAAAATACCGGAGCACATTTCAAACTAGGCTCACTCTTGGTAAACTGACTGCATGGATGAAGTTTAGAGGTCGACTTTCTCACATTAAAACTAAATAATGGTCAGAAAATAATAGTGGTATAAAAACGATAAATGTCTGCACTCACCTTCTCCATTGACCGCTGCTGGTGAGTGCATTATGGGAAATCTAGCTTACCCAAGTCTGCAGAAGGATGCATCATATCCTCGATATGGACGGAACAAGAACTGCGGTCCGTCCAACAGCGCGGTCGACCAATCAGCAATGTCTCATGTCTTCCACTGGTACCTACCTTTTCTGATAGGTTATTGTTGTGCTTTTTGAAATGTTGTGTTTTTTGATTTGTAGTTGTGTTTTATAATTTGTAGTTATGTTTAGTAACTTGTTAATGTGGTTTGCACTTCAGGGCCACCGTAAGAAAGTGTAATTTTACACCTTTTCAGACAGAACAGTTCAGCCACTACATGAATTCTGAACACCCCCCTTGACCACCGGTGAGAGTAAAGTTGAGTGTCTAGTAGCAGCAATCAAACAGCAGTCAGTTTCCATGAGCATATGTTTCTTAATGCCTCTGGCAACCGTACAATCATATCTACTACTCCATGTGGTGGCATTCACAGCAATAACATGGAGGTCTCATTCCCACAGCGTGAGGCTGTACTTCTGGCAAACATAAAAATGGAATCAATCACACAAAAAAAACACCCAAACGGTTCAGTTTCTGCTGAGCTGGGATCCCCTAATACTGAACTAATACTTTAAGCCATAACATTGATTACTTGATTAAACCTCCCTACACCTTCTAAGCTGCTTCTAGCTGCAATAAACTGACAAAAGCCTGTTATTCAATCACAATAAAGACTGTGTGTACAGCAAAGAAGTTCACATTTTTTCCTGTCCAAGTCTCTCAGGGGCAAGTCCAAGTCAAGTCTCTAGGGCACAAGTCAAAGTTGAGCCTTAAGTCTTATTTTTGCTAATTAAATGCACTTAAGACAGAGTATTATACTCATCTGCCATCTCTAGTGTACAGTAAGCCAGTCACATAATCTGTTTTGTAATGCTACACTGTTGTGTTGTTCTAAACACACGTTGATTCCACAGGAATAAACAAATATTTGTTTTACCTTAATATGAACCTCTCTTTGTTATCACTACACCCTTGGGATGCAACAATTACCGTTTCTAAGATCACTGCTGCCCTGCACATCACTGCAATCATAGTCGCAGCAGCACCGTCAGGTTAGTGTGCTTAATGAGGGAAGCAATGTAAACAGTAAAAGGCAATTAAACAACAAGGCAGTTACTGTCACAAATGGAGCTGTTTGACTGAGCTATGAAATTGTTCTTGAGTGAATCTTAACTGAGCCATTTTAATTAACACAGCGTTATCCTCCCGCTGTGATTTTTGTTGATTTGGATGTATGCTCAGACTAACTGTGATGTGGAAAAAAAATATCGATCTTCATCTTTAAGACAAACACCTGAAGGTTTTTGGGTCAAAACTAGCTGGTATTCTAACCAACTCTGCATCTCTGCAAAAAGCCTAATTCCATGTAAGAACAATAACCCCAGATCATGATGCTGCCACCACCATTTTT
The DNA here is from genome assembly GCF_021462225.1 of Girardinichthys multiradiatus. Lineage (NCBI taxonomy): Eukaryota > Metazoa > Chordata > Actinopteri > Cyprinodontiformes > Goodeidae > Girardinichthys > Girardinichthys multiradiatus. The sequence continues at coordinate 7,769,992 of NC_061794.1, read as the reverse complement.
CACTGTAGATGTGGTCATTCTCCCACATGGATTTAGAAGATTTTAGCCAGGTTTGAATGTTTTTTTGAATGACTTTAACCTGCCTTTGGTGGTTTTCTTTAAGGAAGGCTTCTGTTATGCATCTCCACTCTTTAATCCAGACATAGGGAGAAAATTGGAGATTTTCGACACGTGTGGAACATACCCAGTACTTAGCAGCAATTCCTCCTGCTCTTTGAGTGTTGAAGTCAGCAGTCTCCCTGACCAGTTTCTGTCTTCTCTTTTCATACATTTTGTTAAAACATCCAGTTTCTATAATGTCCCTGTTGTTGCATATTTTCTCAAATGTTTGGTGACTGTCTTCGCAGTATCACTGTATATACACACTCAAAAAAGCCAGATTGGGTGTGTGCTAAATTAATCTAAGTGTAACATGTTGCTTTGACCATATGTAGTTAAGTTTTGTGGTTGAACATCATTAAGTAATGTTATTTTAGCATGATGTGGAATGATTTAAGATTTACTAAATTCAGTTATGCTGACAGAACCTAACGCTTTTTGGGTAAGGTATCAAATGGCGTGTAGAACTCCAGAACAGAAGGTGGCAGTAGTGTGCGAGCACGGAGTGCATTTACAAACTTTACTTCCGGAAGGTGCAGAAGAAGGAAGAGCAACACACAACGACGCGGGAAGACGGACGAGTTGGGGATGGAGGTAAGGTAAGTCATTTACCGTCCATCGACTTATAAAATAAGTAACTGTACAGAAATTTCCCATAACTTTTTATTGTCCGCTCTATGATTTTGAACGATTAATTTTGTCACCGAGTCTTTTCGTTGTGCAATATATTCCACGTGTGCTTAGTGTCATATTAGCATTAGCTAGTCCGGTTAAACACACACGCGTGCGCGTACACACACACACACCTATCAGTTTTGTCGGTAACAGGGTTAACAAAATAATGTAGATGTTTGTTTTCATTTAAATATCTAAAAAAAAAAAAAAGTTAAAGCGTAAGCATGCCAATGAATGAATTTAGCACAATCTATGAGTAGATACTATTGAAACATAGAATCTCAAGCGAAACATCCCTGTGATTTTTTGTTTCTCTTCATTATCTGAAATGTTTTATAGAATCACTCGAATCTTCTTGTTTCCACGAATCTCTGAAACAACCTCACTCTGTATTTTAAAGTCAGGAATATGGTTTAATTTATTGACATCTATTTTTTGTTTTTAATGTGATATTATTTGGTTTATTTAAATACATTTTGACTGGTGGTCACAACTTCATCCACCGTGTAGCTTAATCTATAATTTAACTTTAAACTTTAATTTAATAGTAGGAATTAAAAAGAGCATGTGTCCACGCTCAAATTAATGGAGTATTGTTGATTTGGAAAAATTCCACTGTAAGGTATGTTTGGAGCAGATAAAGATGTGCGATTAATTATGATTAACCATAGTAAGTATAGTGTTTGTATGTGTATTTAGTAGGGCTGTCAAACTATTAGATTTTTGTAACTTATTAATAGCAATATTACTCTGTGATTAATTCTGATACTAAAATACTTGTATGTTCTCCTTTTCTTTTAGCATTCTGTGACTGCAAGGGGAGAGGCTGGGTGTCCTAGTGTTTGCAAGCCTTAAGATTTGTGGCAGAGTTATTTAAATGGCCAGACGACATACACACAGCTTTCTTAATATGTGCGATTGTATACACAGCAGATGAAAAATCCAGTGTCCTCCATGTTCGTGTTAACAGCTTGAAAATGGTACGCTCTCTCTGATTACTCTCTCTCTCTTTTTATCACAGACATTCAAGACCAAGTTTCCTCTGTCATCAAGCAAAACCTGTTTCATCAACCGAGTGACTGCAGTATAGGGTCATCCACCAATGTACGTATTAACTATCAATGTTGAACACTTGAACGAAAGTGGATCAGGGTATCTCTGATTATTATGATTTTTTTTATTTCTGGCAAAAAAATTGATTTCATCTATCAGTTCACTTTACAATTCTATAGTGAAACAAAATTTTCAAGAAGTGTTTGTTTACATAGCAACTAGGTGAGTGGTCTCACACACATCTTCCTTAGAAAATCTCCTTCCTGTCTCTCATTTCTTACTAACTTAACTCACTAACTTTGTCTGTCTGTCTCTGTCTGTGTGTGTGTGTGTGTGTGTGTGTGTGTGTTACTCTCTTTGTGTAAATTCATTTTCTCAACTCATTTTAGTGAGTGAGAGAAGTAAATCTCTTACAAATATTAATAGATGTACAAAAAATAGACATAAACTAATCATAGTTTCATTGGTTGTTCTCAGTTCATGGCACGAGGAGGAAACATTTGCTGCAATTATTTGACATTTTGGCTTTCTCTCTCTATGAATAGATCTCTCCTTCATCATCATTGATTGTTCTCTCTCTGGTCATCACAGAAATTCAAGACAATTCAGGTACATTTTTGATTTTACTTGTTGAACACACACACAGGTTACAGCTTGCTTTAGCAGCAATTTGAAACTTAGCATACAAGCGAATTTGCAATACGATATTGCAAATTCATATATCATAAAATTGATTGATAAAGATGAAATAGGTTACATTTGAAAGAAAAAAATGTTTCCTGTGTTTAATGTGGCATTAAGTGTGCAACATTTAGTCTCCCTGTTGGTTAAAACGGTTTTCCTTGTGTTTTTGTTTCCTGGTGTACTTTGTGCGGCCCACATACTCAGACCGACAACATTGATGCGAAAAGAGAGTGCCTCCGTCAGGCGCTGTCGGTCTACCTGAACGAAGACCCGGAGAAAGTGGTGAAAGAACGCATGGTATGTAATTTATTAATTTATAATTTTCCTTATATTCACATCTTACAAAAGAAAATGCAATTATAGATCACACATTATGTTAATTAAGTATATGTTTTGCATTAGTCATTTGGCCCTTGAAGCAAAACAAAATCTGTTGTAATATATGATATTTATCTTTTTATTTACTTTTTTCAGGACTCTGATGTTGAAGGGTTAAGCTGAAATGGAGACTGTCTTCGGAGTATTTGTGATTCGCAGAGAAGGTGCAGAACGTGATGATGGTCCAGAGGATGTGGGCATCATTTTGGAGGGGGTACAAGTTCTCAATGAGCTGGGTAATGTACCAGTAGCAGTTGCAATGCCGTTCACTTTAGTTTATGCACTCAATCTCAGCTACCCCCCAGAGTGGAAATACACTTCCGAAGCTCTGCAGAAACTCATCATGGGGCTTGATGGACAGAGGTTGTCTAAGAAACTGCAGGTGCTGAAAACCCTACTTACGTGTTAATATTTTGTAGGGTAGCTGTTAGAGGTCTTCAATAACGAAAGTATCCCAGAGTCATGTTGGGGAGGCAGGTGGGGAGTCATACAGTCAATATTAGTGTTTTAAAATGACAGTCTGTTTTTATGTTTCAATGCTCCCAGTTGTTGCAAAAATGTGGAGAAGCCTTCTGTTCCGTGTTAATCTATTTCTGTGTTAACAATGCTTCAAATTGTTGCCTTGTTTGAATTTGAAGGATATGTGTATGAGTATTTCAGACTATTTTTTCCATAAAAAAGAAAGATGACAATAGGTAAAACTGTTTCATCTGATTTTGAATTTTAAAATGAGACTGAATTTTTAGCATTGCATATTATAGCATTGAAATACTCGTACTCGTCATCTTCTGCTTCATCCGGGACCGGGTCGTAAGGGCAGCAGACTCAGCAGAGACACTCAGACGTCCCTCTCCGCAGACAGCTCCTCCGGGGGGAGCCCAAGGCGTTCCCAGGCCAGCCGAGAGACATAGTCCCTCCAGCGTGTCCTGGGCCGTCCCCTGGGCCTCCTCCTGGTGGGACGTGCCTGGAACACCTCCCGAGGAAGGCGTCCAGGAGGCATCCGGTATAGATGCCCGAGCCACCTCAACTGGCTCCTCTCGATGTGGAGGAGCAGCGGCTCTACTTTGAGCTGCTCCCGGATGGCCGAGCTCCTCACCCTATCTCTAAGGGAGTGCACGGCCACCCTACAGAGGAAGCTCATTTCAGCCGCTTGTATCCGGGATCTTGTTCTTTCGGTCAGGACCCAAAGTTCATGGCCATAAGTGAGGGTAGGAACGTAGACCGACCGGTAAATCAAGAGCTTTGCTTTTCGGCTCAGCTCTCTCTTCACCACAACGGACCGGCACAGCGCCCCCATTACTGTGGCAGCCGCACCGATCCATCTGTTGATCTCCCGCTCCATTCTTCCCTCACTCGTGAACAAGACCCCGAGATACTTAAACTCCTCCACTTGAGGCAGGAACTCCCCTCCAGCCTGAAGAGGACAAGCCACCCTTTTCAGGTCGAGAACCATGGCCTCGGACTTGGAGGAGCTGATCTTCATCCCAGTCGCTTCACACTCGGCTGTGAACCGCCACAGTGTCTGTAGTAGGTCTTGGATAGAGGGGGCCAGCAGGACCATGTCATCTGCAAAAAGAAGAGACGAAATCCACTGGTCCCCAAACCAGACCCCCTCCGGCCCTTGGCTCCGTCTAGAAATCCTGTCCATAAAAGTTATGAACAGGACCGGTGACAAAGGGCAGCCCTGCCGGAGTCCAACATGCACCGGGAACAGGTCCGACTTAGTGCCGGCAATGCGGACCAAACTCCTGCTCCGCTTGTACAGAGACCAGATGGCCCCTAATAAAGGGCCCCCGATTCCATACTCCTGGAGCACCCCCCACAGGGCATCACACGGGACACAGTCGAATGTCTTCTCCAGGTCCACAAAACATATATGGACCAGTTGGGCAAACTCCCATGAACCCTCGAGTACCCTGTAGAGGGTATAGAGCTGGTCCAGTGTTCCACGGCTAAGACAAAAACCACACTGCTCCTCCTGAAGCCGAGGTTCGACAATCGGTCGGACTCTCCTCTCCAATACCCTGGCGTAGGCCTTACCAGGGAGGCTGAGGAGTGTGATCCCCCTGTAGTTGGAACCCACCCTCCACCACCCCAGTCTGCCAGTCCAGAGGCACTGTCCCCGACTGCCACGCAATGTTGAAGAGGCGTGTCAACCATGACAGCCCTACAACATCCAGAGACTTGAGGTACTCAGGGCGGATCTCATCCAACCCTGAAGCCTTGCCACCGTGGAGCTTTTAAACCACTACATTGACTTCAGCTGACTAACAGAAACAGCTGGACAGATGAGTTACCAGCTGTTCACTTTATAGAAAACAGTTTTACATGAAACCCTGATGAAAAGGCTGGATATTGGTTCAACTTGATCTATAATCTATTGCTTTTCCCTGGGATCTCAGCTGTTTCAAATTGAATTTCAGACTGCATATTTCGACACTGAATTTTGCCGGTTAAATTTGACTGCTTGTTAGAATTTCTATTAGAATTATTTTATTAGAATTTTTTGAAACATGAAATTTTGATTCTGAATATGAAAATAGTGAAACATTGCTATTGAAAATTTGAAGCAGTAAATTCAGGGTAAAAGCAATTCAGGTACACAATTTCAATGCATTAATATTCACTGGTAACAATACTATTTTATTTTTAATTCAAAATCAGATGAAACAGATTTACGCCATAAATAGAGGGCTCTGTAGTATACAGATTCATTTTGAGAATTTTATGATTTATTTCAAATTCATTGATGCACAAGAATGCACTTTTATTTTTGTTGTATTTACATTTTTTGTAGAGTCTGATGTTTTTCTATGTTTGCCTCTTCATGGGCAATAAAGTTCAATCTCAAGAAATCCTGTTTGCTTTAAGGTGTTTTTTCCCTAACTTGATATCAACTGTCATAAACTAGGATGACAAATTTTTACATTGTTTAAAACAAATATTGATGTCAGAATTGACTTATTGAATTATTACTATAGATTTTCATATGAATGAAACGACTCACAACTAAAGTATTCGTGATTGTCAAACACACATAAGTCTTGTCTGATCAGCACAATTAATTAGTTGTTTTGTATCATTTTTAAATATAGTTGTAGCTACCCCATTCAATTGGGTCATCCACACTTAAATCAAACATGGGTGAATATGTTGAACTAACCTTTAAAAATGATGTTGGATTTACCTCTTAATTAAGTAACAGTGACGCCGACACATTATGTTGATTCGGCATGTTTACATTAATTTCACTCAACAAAACTGTCACTTGCTAAATGAGTGTATTATTGGGTGGAGATACTTTCCATAAATTTTGTATGTTCACCCAACAAAAGATTATTATGCTGGACTTACCCCTTGTCATTGAGTAATAATAACACCAACACCTTATGTTGAACCAGCATATTTACATTTATGTCACTTAATAAAACAATTTCTTGCTAAATTAGCGTATTATTATTGGGTGGAAATACTTTCCATATTCTTTTATGTTCACCCAACAAATAATTTTTTTGAGTGCAGTATGATGCTGAGGATTTTTTGTGCCCTTCTCCTGATGGATTATCTTTGTGCAGTGAGATCATTTTGATCTCTACGCCTTTAGCAAAAGGATGTAAATGAACAAATGTCAGGAAAATGGATTCACTTTATTTCAGAATCATTGGATTATCTTTAATATGAACCATTGGATTATCCTTAATCGATGTTATGTGTGTACCTAATGAGCCTGAATGCTGAAATTATCAAAAGGTGGTTAAACTAAGTATTGGTATACGGGTGTGGACACTTATAAAACCAGAGGTTTGATGCTTTTCTATCTTTTGTTGTCAGGTGTCAGGCTCTGTGGGGCTAAACTGATAACGCAGTGGTGAGATCTGTGTATCTGTTTGCATGTCGCTGCTGCACACAGCTCTGCTGCAGATTGGTTACAGGTCTAAGATGCCTACAGTCGGTGAAAAAGTTTTTTACTGTATTTGATCAGATTTATGGTGAATGAAAGAGATGCAGCGCTAATAAAAGACTCATTTAACCCTTTGAAGTGAAGCTCTGGAGATATTATCAGCAATAGTTCTTTTAACTGGAATAGACATGTCCGATCTCAGAGAGTTTATAGAAAAGCATAGAAATCCTGTTTGTAAGCTAACTATTAGGCAGAAGGATCACCGTTTCAGGTAAGTATAAGAAATTTAAAACAACTCAAATTGAAAATGTATGGTGTAATGTATATGTAATGTATGGTATACAGTACAGACCAAACGTTTGGACACACCTTCTCATTCAAAGAGTTGTCTTTATTTTCATGACTATGAATATTGTAGCTTCACACTGAAGGCATCAAAACTATGAATTAACACATGTGGAATTATATACTGAACATAAAGTTTGAAACAACTGAAAATATGTCTTATATTCTAGGTTCTTCAAAGTAGCCACCTTTTGCTTTGATTACTGCTCCGTACACTCTTGGCATTCTGTTGATGAGCTTCAAGAGGTAGTCACCTGAAATGGTTTTCCAACAGTCTTGTAGGAGTTCCCAGAGATGCTTAGCACTTGTTGGCCCTTTTGCCTTCACTCTGTGGTCCAGCTCACCTCAAACCATCTCGATTGGGTTCAGGTCCGGTGACTTGAGGCCAGGTCATCTGGCGCAGCACCCCATCACTCTCCTTCTTGGTCAAATAGCCCTTACACAGCCTGGAGGTGTGTTTGGGGTCATTGTCCTGTTGAAAAATAAATGATGGTCCAACTAAATGCAAACCGGATGGAATAGCATGGTAAAGATTCCCACTGGTCTAATGTCCATTCATTGTGTTCTTTAGCTCAAACAAGTCTCTTCTGCTTGTTGCCTGTCCTCAGCAGTGGTTTCCTAGCAGCTATTTTACCATGAAGGCCTGATTCACACAGTCTCCTCTTAACAGTTGTTCTAGAGATGTGTCTGCTGCTAGAACTCTGTGTGGCATTGACCTGTTCTCTAAACTGAGCTGCTGTTAACCTGTGATTTCTGAGGCTGGTGACTCGGATGAACTTATTGTCCGCAGCAGAGGTGACTCTTGGTCTTCCTTTCCTGGGGCGGTCCTCATGTGAGCCAGTTTCTTTGTAGCACTTGATGGTTTTTGCGACTGCACTTGGGGACACTTTCAAAGTTTTCCCAATTGTTCGGACTGACTGACCTTCATTTCTTAAAGTAATGATGGCCACTCGTTTTTCTTTACTTAGCTGCTTTTTTCTTGCCATTATACAAATTCTAACAGTCTATTCAATAGGACTATCAGCTGTGTACTGTATCCACCTCCTGCACAACACAACTGATGGTCCCAACCCCATTTATAAGGTTTGAAATCCCACTTATTAAACCTGACAGGGCACACCTGTGAAGTGAAAACCATTTCAGGTGACTACCTCTTGAAGCTCATCAACAGAATGCCAAGAGTGTGCGGAGCAGTAATCAAAGCAAAAGGTGGCTACTTTGAAGAACCTAGAATATAAGACATATTTTCAGTTGTTTCACACTTTTTTGTTCAGTATATAATTCCACATGTGTAAATTCATAGTTTTGATGCCTTCAGTGTGAAGCTACAATATTCATAGTCATGAAAATAAAGAAAACTCTTTGAATGAGAAGGTGTGTCCAAACTTTTTGTCTGTACTGTATACCATACATTATTAGTGGATTTTAACACTACATTTTTCAAGGGACCCTTGGTAGGTTTGTCTCCGTTTTCTCAGCCGAACAACATCTGTGTTACTAAGCTAAAGGTATGGTTGTTGCGGTTGGTGGCTGTATGAATCCACCTAATCGCCTGTGACATATCAGTCCACTACGTTCACTGAGATCAGAGTAAACTTATGGATTTTGCGACAAGCTGTCAGTTGAGCAATTGCATTGAATATATTTCTATGCTTTTCCAGGTTCAACCAGCAACCTGGATGGATGGGAGAATTGATGCAGCTAGCAGCCTCTGTCAATGACATTATAGTGTAGAAACACTGACGTTTGGCTGAGACAACAGCGAAAAATTTAAAAATTGACTCTTCGAAAGCGTAGACAGTTAAGCGTTAAAACCCACAGCAAGAAGTGGTCACTCCCTGTTTCCACTGGACATAGCTGCACCGAGAGAAATAAAACATGTCAGACACTTTCTAAAACACAGTCATTATCTTGTTGCTGGCTTAAACTGTGTAAAAACTGTTTTTCCTGTCACGCTCCATCCTGCTTTATTACTTTCACCCACATTTCCTCCTACTCCTACATATCCCCCAGGATTAGAAGTTCCCATCAATGGCAGGCTGAGTGTCCAAACTGTCTTCTGTAAGTAGTCCTCTTAATCCCCTGATGAGGATATTGGCTAGATTCCACACCTCTCTGTACGGGTTAATGTCTCTGAAAAGGCCGGGGTCCGTTTTGTGCATGTGTGCGGCAACCACCTTATCTGTCCCACACAAGCGACTCTAATTACAGCTAAAGACATTTTATGCTCACACTCCACTTCTGTTCTGCAAAGTACTGGAGGTTCAATCATCATGGGAGACACAGAACACATTAAAGTGCTTCGACCATCTGTACAAAAAATGGAAATTACTAAGTATAAATAAGGACACTGCAAAAAACACTGAGGAATCTGAGCTTTTCCACATCCATCTGCTAGCACTTGAGAAAACTGCAAAGGACAATACATGCATATGGCCAAAACATCTGCCTGAAAGTTCATGAAGCCATAATTTAGTGATAGCCAAGTAACAGAAATGTACAGAGAGTTGATGACCGTTTGTTGTAGCAGTTTAAGAAGTCAGCTAGCATAAACACTACACAGAGGTACCTCTTTAGCGCCTCTGTAGCAGAGATGGTTACTGGAGTTTCCGACTCGGACCTCAGTTACACTTACAGTAGTGTATTCACACTTGCCACTTTTTGTCCACTTTAAATGGACTAGAGTTCGTTTCCCCCATTGGTCCGGACCTTTTGTGCAGGTGTGAATACACTCAAGCGAACCGTGGACCGGACTAAACAGGACCGAGAAAAGTGGGAGATAATTCAGCCTAAAAGGAATATTAGGAACAGAGGGGAGATAGTGGGTGAAATCAAGAGTATTATAAATAAAGCATTATTCCTATTTTTATGAAATACAAAACTAAAACATAGAATATAGTGGGTGGAGTTATACAATGGTGTACAGTAGGTGGCGGTATGCACCTCAGAATTTGTTGCGTACCGCAGCAGAAGAAGAAGAAGCAGCAGCACTAGCGCCAAGATGACGGACCAAGAGCATATATTAACAACATTAAAACATATATAAACTTTTTAACATTACCTGGCTTTGTACCATAGTTTCTTGGGCTGTCATCTTGGCGCTAGTGCTGCTTCTTCTTCTTCTGAATAAACCGCAACTGTAAACTTGAACTTTGTGTTTGTAATTTCTTGAAGCTGTAACATTTTATTTTGTATTCTTATAAAGAAAATATACAATACCTCTTTTGGATTTTACTTATGCACAACTATTGACTAATGTGCACACATTTCCATCTTTGCATACACATTGTTTTTGACAGCGTTACCCATATAAAAAAAAAAATAAGGGAAACTCGCACTGATTTGATGTCTCTGTTGTCGGCAGCTTCCTGCGCCAGGCCTGCCGTGCATTTCCACGTAGTAACTGGTGAAGTTGCACTTGTTTGTGGTGCCGATAGATGCTCTGTGTGGCGTCTCAATGTCTCCGATCCATGTGCTCCTTCGCAAATGGACACGTTGAAAGGAGAAGGTTAGAAAAAGAATCCCAAAAAAGTCTGTGGGAATAGATGGGGAGTAGCACCGGTCCAAGCTTTATAGCTTTCCTGGCTCTTCCTCTGCCATGCCCCTCCACATCAAAACACTATCCCTTTGACCAGGTCCTGGTTCCACATTCCAGACATCTGTTAAAATGAACCGTTCATCAAGGCATATTATATACAAGACACCTTTGAATGCCTATATAATACTATTTTTAAATTAAAATTTTTAATATGGCACAAGATAAGGGCCGACTGGAAAACCCAGGCCAAATTGGAGCTATTGCTGTGATTGGTTGAGTCCTTTGACATGACAATGCCCTGGGTTTTGATGCGAACAACCTGCAAGGATTGTTTCAGAAGTTAGACAAGCAGGAGTAGATTGAGCATCTGAGAGAGAAGAGTTGAGCAAGCGCAGGAATAGATTCAAGAAGTTTTGCTCATTGACTTGTAGTTGTAGTGCGGAAATTGACTCGGTTTAACAAAATACAAATATTGCTGGTGAAACTTTTATACACAAGTTTGAACTGATTTCACATGTAGAAAAGTATTTGATATAAGTAAATATTTAGCTGTAGAAGTTCAGAGTTTCTGCTCTGCAGCTTCTCACATCATAAAGCACAGATGTTCACATTCATAATTTAACCTCAGGTATTATGAAACACATTGATCATCTTACTTTCCCCTCAAAGACTGACTCACACTTGGCTAAAATGACTTGTGAAAAATAAAGTAACTGTTGATAAGGTGCTGCTCATACTAATGAAGGTTCAGTCAGTTTCTATAGCAAACCTTAAGAAGAATTACATCTACATTTATTTTATTTTCTTAAAAAAGCTTCACAGTAAAATGCTGCATTGGGATCTGGGATCCTTCAACTTCACAATAATTTCAAGTTTTAATAAAAATAGCTTGAAAATGATATAGATGAACTGCGCTTTTATATTAGTGAAAAAAGGTCACATAGAAAATAGGTGTGTTGTATGTAAGGAATACCAGAACACAAAAAGTTTGCTGTCAAAAGAGTAAACAACTGTGTCAAGTAAATGTTCTCGCATACATACTGCACACATATTTGCTCTGTTTTATCTTGTTTGTCATGGAACATAATGGATTTGGAAATCCCACAGTTGAGGTAACAATGTCAACTCTGTTATCATTTTGTCTGTTTACATAATAGTAAAACACTGTTTTACTGCAACTACTTTCTCAGAAACATGGTGTTGCATCACCCCTGCTCCTGACAATGTATAAATACTTAATTACTGCCCAAAGCATTAAGGCTAGAACTAAATATTTTGTTGTTAAAAATAGTTTCTAAAGACAGGTCAAAGCTATACAAACCAAACTATGTGAATCAGTGAATTTCAAATAGTTTTGGAATAATACTTATTCCAAAACTAATACTTATAATAATTATCCACATAAACCGTGCAAAGACTGGCAGTTGTATCAGTGCCAGAGTACGGTTCTCTGGTCCGTTTTTTGGTCCGGAATGGGTTCACACCAGCAAACTCCACTCCAGAAACCAAACTCTGGAAAAGTAAAAGCGTTCCAAATACCATGCAGCAGTAAGGTCTTGCGGTGTGGGACAATGGATCTTGTGAGCATAGGAGCGGGACCATGCAGTGTCCCCCTCTACTATATTTGGCCCCGTCCTAACCATTCTAACCTTGATAAGACACACTCCTTTGTGCTTTTTTTCTTCTCAATCAGCTAAATGTATCACGCTGATAAGAAAAAAAGCACAAGCCCCCCCATTACTGCCCACCAAACAATCTGTTGTATCTGTATGACGTTGTTTGGTCAAGTCTAAAAATCTCTGTGTGAAAGCAAACCACCAATGGAAGGTGTGAAATTGAAATGTATTTATAATAAGAAAAAACACAGCAATTCTGCATTTGTTAGACTACAAGAAGTGATTTAGTTTTTTAGAGCCAAAACATAGATTTGCTTCCCCACTTTTCCACTTGGTAAAGTTTGCTTGTTGCAGCAAGAATTTCCATTTGTATCCAGCTTTGACTAGTTTAGCCACAACACTACAGTCAAACTTGTTGAATGCTGGACTTCTTAACCCTGAGGCAGTCATTACCAATGAGTGTCACATCTTATGTGTAGTTTTCAGGAAAAATGCTGAAATCCATCATTGATGGATTAGCTTTAAAAAGTTTATAACAATTATTTACCTAATTTACTTTAAGTAGATTTTAAACTATGGTTGGAATTGAAGTGATTCATTTCAGTGCCTTTTAGCTGTTAAACCTACAACTTTTCTGCTCTGTTCTATTGATTGAGCTCAACTCACATAAAATGAATGCATAGTTAACCAATGTTTTTGGATACATTCAGTTTTTTTCATCAGTGTATATGAAACATGAGACTAATTTTACACACTGTCAATACACTCACATTTTCTTACTAATCAAAAAACAATAACACCTATTTAACAATGGTTGATATTTCTATGTAGTCATAACTTAAAAAGTGGCACTCAAGGTGGCTACATAGTGGAGTAGCACTACCAACCAGGGGAAAACATTTTAAACACCAACAATTTTTTGTTTATGAGGAATTTTAAAAACTCAGTAAGGCTGAATATTCTACAACAGTAAACATCCTCGACGACTAACATTAACATTATCTGTTCAGATAGTAATACACACGTGGACAAAATTGTTGGTACCCATCGATTAATGAAAGAAAAACCCACAATGGTCACAGAAATAACTTGAATCTGCCAAAGATAATAATGAATAAAAATTCTATGAAAATGAACAAATGACAGTCAGACAGTTCTTTTCAAACATGCTTCAACAGAATTATTTAAAAAAATAAACTCATGAAACAGGCTTGGACAAAAATGATGGTACCCCTGAAAATAATGTGACCAAACGGACATGTTGAATAAAGGTGTGTCCATGAATTAGCATCACATGTGTCTACATTCTTGTAATCAGTCAGTGGGTCTATATATAGGGCTACAGGTAGTCACTGTGCTGTTTGGTGACATGGTTTGTACCACACTCAACATGGACCAGAGGAAGCGAAGGAAAGAGTTGTCTCAGGAGCTTAGAAATAAAATTATAGACAAACACGTTGAAGGCAAAGGTTATAAGAATATCTCCAAGCAGCTCCATGTTCCTGTGACTACAGTTGCACATATTATTCAGAAATTTAAGATCCATGGGACTGTAGCCAACCTCCCTGGACGTGGCTGCAGGAGAAAAATTGATGACAAAACAAAAAGACGGATTAAAAACAAACGGTAAAAGACAGACGGAAAAATGAAGCATATGAAGAAAAGAACACTGTCCTTACTGTAAAACATGGAGGAGGCTCTGTTATGTTCTGGGGCTGCTTTGCTGCATCTGGCACAGGGTGTCTTGAATCTGTGCAGGTATAATGAAATCTCAAGACTATCAAGGGATTCTAGAGAGAAATGTGCTGCCCAGTGTCAGAAAGCTTGGTCATGGGTCTTGCAACAGGATATTGACCCAAAACACACAACTTAAAACACCCAAGAATGGCTAAGATTAAAACATTGGACTATTCTGAAGTGGCCTTCTATGAGCCCTGACCTAAATCCTATTGAGCATCTTTGGAAGGAGCTGAAACATGCTGTCTGGAAAAGGCACCCTTCAAACCTGAGACAACTGGAGCAGTTTGCTCATGAAGAGTGGCCCAAAATACCTGCTGAGAGGTGCAGAAGTCTCATTGGCAGTTATAGGAATCATTTCATTACAGTGATTGCCTCAAAAGGTTGTGCAACAAAATATTAAGTTAAGGGTACCATCATTGTGTCCAGGCCTGTTTCATGAGTTTATTTTTTTAAATAATTCTGTTGAAGCATGTTTGAAAAGGAATGTCTGACTTTCATTTGTTCATTTTTCATAGAATGTTTAGTGATTATTACCTTTGTCAGATTCAAGTTATTTCTGTGACCATAGTGGGTTTTTCTTTCATTAACCGAGGGGTACCAATAATTTTGTCTACGTGTGTAGCTCTGTCACCCTGTGGGTTTAAACTGATTCATGACAAGATGAAGCATCCAGAAGCAGTCGGCAAAATTTTGGACTTGAAAAAGTTGGGTATGACAAGACCAAAACCACAAGATACAAAGGGTTAAGGGGCAAAACTATTCCTCTGTTCAGTAGTGCTGGAAATGTGGCTAATAATAAAAAACAAATGAAAGAACATGTTACTGCTCCACATGCTAATGTTAACAGTTTTGATTACAGAAGTTAAGAATCTTCTGTCTCATGGCAGTTTTTGTTTTAGACTGGAGCTGACAGAAGTCGACCAGAAACTAGTCAGATTTCGGCTGACTCTAGTTGATTATCAAAATTATCAGAAACACAGGAAGGGGTCAGATAAATTTGAGTGGACCAGATCCTTGGGTAAAGTGTTAAGTACCTGTTCAACTGAATCCAAAGTTCTTACTTTGCTTAAAGATATTAACACTTCTAGCAAGTGCTATACTGTTTTGCTGTATAGAAAAGAAACACTATTAAGCAGTGGCAGCTTGTTAATAGGGGGCAATGAGGCACCGCCCTTATCAAAATGACAGGAAAAAAGAATAGACACAGTAAACATAAATGATTAAATTAAAACTAATTATTACTCATAAAATGTGTCTTGACTTGATTTTTCAGCATTCCCATTCTATTTTGGGTTTATTTAGGGTTACCTTTTAGTGTAGACCTAAATATGTTTCAATGGCGATAGGTGCTGGCCAAATGGGTTTGATGTAGTACTGTTCAAATGTTTTAGGCAGGTGTGAAAAATTGATGTAAACAAAGAATTCTTTCAGAAATATAAATGATGATTGTTTATTTTTATCAATTTACAAAATGCCAAGTCAGCAAACCCAAACTTACAGTCAGTGTCAGTAAGTCAGTCAGTCATTCTACCACTTCTTCCATAGTGGGTCGCGGAGAAGCTGGTGCCTATCTCCAGCAATCTATGGGCGGGAGGCGGGGTACACCCTGGACAGGTCGCCAATCCATCGCAGACAGCCAAAGTCATTAAGAACTATCTTCAGTGTAAAGAAGAACAAGACTTACTGGAAGTGATGGTATGGCCCCCACAGAACCCTGATCTCAAAATCATGGAGTGTGTCTGGGATTACATGAAAAGACAGAAAGATGTGAGAAAGCCTACATCCACAGAAGATCTGTGGTTAGTTCTCCAAGATGTTTGAAAGAACCTACCAGCAGAGTTCCTTCAAAAACTGTGTGCACGTGTACTTAGAGGAATTGATGCCGTTATCAAGGCAAAGGGTGGTCACACTAAATATTGATTTGATTTCTCATTTGTTCATTCACTGCTTTTGTTGATAGATGAAAATAAATGACTAACACTTCCATTTTCGAAAGCACTCTTTGTCTGTAGCTTTTTTTTCACACCTGCCTAAAACCTTTGCACAGTACTGTATGTTCTTCAACTTTGGCTTCCATGTGACTTCATGCTTCTCTCTAATTGTTTATTTAAATACCCCCCAACCCGGCGCCCCCAAATTTTTCATCACCAGTCGTCACTGCTTTTATAAATGACTGCTGACTTGCCTAACTCTTATTGACTTAACACTAATGAAGGCAATAAGAATATTGCAATACAGGCACATCTAAAAAAAAATTTGATCATTGTGTAAAAGTGCAATGTTTTTTGCAAGTCATCTCAGAAAGTGAGACTCATATATTATACAGATGCATTACACTAAGAGTGATATATTCTTTGTTTCTTGTAATTTTGATGATTAGGGTTTACAGCTAAAGAAAACCCAAAATCTAGTGTCTCAGACAATTAAAATACTGTAAAAACATTTATTAGACACTCATGGTGTCACACCCTAATCAGCTAATTAACTCAAAACACCTGCAAAGGTTTCCTGAACCCTCAAAACGGTCTCTCACTCCGGGCCTGTAGTCTACACTATCATGAGGAAAATTTTGATTTGACAGATGTCCAGAAGACAGTCACCCTTCACAAGGAGAGTAAGCCACAAAAGGTCATTGCTGAAGAAGCTGGTTGCTCACAGAGTGCTGTCTCCAAGCACATTAACAGAAAATGTGTGGTAGTAAAAGGCGCAACAGGGAGAACCGCAGTCTTGGGATGACTGTCAAGCAAAATCCATTCAAGAATTTGGGGGAGCTTCACAAGGAGTGGACTGAAGCTGGAGTCGGTGCATCAAGAGCCACCACACACAGACAAGTACTCGATATGGGCCACTACTGAACCAGAGCCAACATCAGAAGCGTCTTACCTCGGCTAAGAAGAAAAAGAACTGGACTGTTGCTCAGTGGTCCAAAGTCCTGTTTTCAGATGAAAATTAATTCTGCATTTCAGTTGGAAATTAAGATCCCAGAGTCTGGAGGAAGAGTGGAGAGGCACGGAATCCATGTTGCTTGAAGTCCATAGTAAAGTTTTCACAGTCAGTGATGGTTTGGGGTGCCATGTCATCTGCTGGTGTTGGTCCACTGTGTTTCTGAAGTCCACAGTCAATGCAGCCATGAACCAGGCAATTCTAGAGCACTTCATGCTTCTCTCTGCTGAAAAGCTGTATGGAGATGCTGATTTTATTTTCCAGCAGGACTTGGCACCAGCCCACACTGCCGAAGGTACCAAAACCTGGTGACCATAGTGTCCCTGTTCTTGATTGGCCAGCAAACTCCCCTGACCTGAACCCCATAGAAAATCTATGGGCTGTTGTCAAGAGGAAGATGACAGACACTAGACCCAACAAGAAGACCTGAAGCCACTATCAAAGCAACCTGGGCTACTA
Organism: Girardinichthys multiradiatus; assembly: GCF_021462225.1. Taxonomy (NCBI): domain Eukaryota; kingdom Metazoa; phylum Chordata; class Actinopteri; order Cyprinodontiformes; family Goodeidae; genus Girardinichthys; species Girardinichthys multiradiatus. The sequence continues at coordinate 7,752,561 of NC_061794.1, read as the reverse complement.
TTACACCTCAGCACAACAACAAGTTGATCTCCTTTATGCCCCGGCACATTGATGCAGTAATTCATGCAAGAGAAGGCCCAACCAAGTATTGAGTGCATAGAAATGGACATACTTTTCAGACGCTTGGCATTTGTGCTTGAATCATCCTTTTTGTGAGTGGTGTAATGTGATATTCAAATTTTCTGACACTGAATTTTGGGTTTTCTTTACCTGTAAGCCATAGTCATCAAAATTACAAGGAATAAAAGCTCAAAATATTTTACTCTATGTGGAATGACTCTTTATAAAATAACCATTTCACTTTCTGAAATGGCTGGCAAAAAATATTGCCCTTTTTGAAATGTAACTGTACTGTTATTAATTAAACTTCCCCAATATTTATTAGAAAGAACCTAAACCTTTAACAACCTGTTAAAAATTTTATCAAGGACTGAGTACTTTTTTTAGTATCGCTACTGAGTTTAAAAATATGGCATCATGACAACCCTACGGTAAATAAATTCTATAGATCAGATGATCATGACTGTAATAATTATTGTTATTTTGTTCAGGCAGCAGAAGGAATAATTGTTACTTCTCTGTTTTTAATAATAGCAATAAGATGCATTTTTTTTTTATCTTTGGGTAAACACTGTGATACTGTGTTTTGGTTTTTTTACTCAGAGTAATCTTACAGTGAGAACCTATACCTATAATACCTATATCAAATAATTACCATGAGAAAGCAGCGGTGTTCAAACATTATGCGACACTTCAAAAAATGAAGTTAGAAATACTTTTTTTTATTTTTACCTGCACAACAATAAACTAAACACATAAAACTAACAGATCTGTTTAATTTTTTATAGAAAAGGATCTTTAAAACATAAAAAGGATCTTCCACATGTGCCTTATTAAAAGAAGGTAAGGCAATTTTCACAGTTTTTAGGTTTTCTGTTTTCTTGGTGTAGAAATAATTTTCAGCATTGAGACCAAGATATGGGTCACTCTTTCTTTGAAAACCCTTGCTGTATTTCTTGAAGTTTAATGAATTGGGGCATTCATATACTTTTGGGAAAAAGTTGTGTGATATAGCAAAACAAGTGCTTAGTAAAAGACTCTGCGTGACATCAAACATATACCAATTTATGAGGATTTAACATTTTTACAATCTTGTTTAAAAGGCATCTCATCAATCTTATTTTAAAAGGGTGTAAATCTGCATCAGTGTCCCATGCTGACAGGCCAAATTTGTAACATTCTTCTACCATGTTGTGGATCGCTCAAAATCCTTCTGTTGGCCGTTTGGAACACACTTTGGACATATCTGCGATAGAGAGACACAGACAAACACAAAACCAAGCCAAAACTTAAGATTTACTGAGCACTCCTTCAAACATGTGTACCTTAAGATTAGATAGTGGAAATTTGCATAGACATTGTTTAAATACAAAATCTGTTCACACAGGCACAGTACGGCTGATAAACGATGCTGCAGGTTGCCCATGACAACACCCATGGGAGGTATTTACAAATCACCGCAAGATCAACAGGAGGACAGGCATCAAATCCTTAGTCCTAAACAGGAAGGGGAACAATTAATCTGTAATATTACGATAAACGTACATGACATTGACATGAAAGACAATCATTCAAAAGGCTAAGACAGCAGATGCAGAGTCAAGTTATCCCCTGTTAGGAAGGGCCTCATCAAACATGTGCCTCTTTTCTATTAGCACCAACTCTACGAGACTCGTCTCGGGTCAAGGTTAGTTTTCCATTACAGTAAAGTACCACCTCAGTGTGGACGGGGTCAGCAATAGCAAGGAGGCCCCACAGTCTAAAAAAGCAGTTATGTGATTTCTATGTGACACAAGCACAACATCAGCCTTGACTGCTGCTCAGCCCATGGCTGCTGTCAGACTCAGAGTGGCTGTCGGCAGCAAGACAAAACACTCTGGATCAGTACAGGAGAGAGAGAGAAGCCATGAAGTGGGTCTGAACTGAAGGGTACGAGCTGCAGGACGTCTGAGGGTAAGCTAATGCTACCTAATGCTAGCTCTACCTAATCCTAGCATAATATAGTGATCATATACATAATAAACCCACCATACAACGATTTAACAGTTGAAGATATTAGTTATTAAAATATCGTGTGACTAGTGATGGCACCCCCTAACCAATCAGGGGCCAACAGTCTTCTGACGTCACGTTTTCAGCACAACTCTGCACGGTTAGAACCGCATCCTACCAGGTACTAAAAACGTAACGGTTCCACGTAATCGTTAACGGAAAAGCCTAGAAAACGAGTGAAACCATGCGGAACTGCGCAGAGTAGGGACTAGTGGACAAGGACTAGTACATTCCTATTTCCATCTTAAGGAGAATTGTAGCTTTAGGACGGTGTCCTCCTGTGGGCTCTCACCTGTGGATTGAACTTCAGGATGAATTTAGCAGATAGGTGGGCGACTGTGTTTATTCAGGACAAATCGAATAAAATGCTTAAAGATAAACAAAAACTAAAAGAAACAAATATGTTTCATCCTCCTAAGAGATCTAAGACCTCTAAATTAATATGCAGAGTAAATCATTTTAATTTATGCATTTTTATCAAACAAATCTAAGCCCATCTGCAAACTAAGTAACTCATTTGTTCCCTTAATAATTTTACACTCTTGACAACCAATTTGTCCCCTGTCCCTCACTTATTCTGCACCAATAAATTGGAGGCAGATCGGAATGCAGCCAGTAGCCTGCCGAGTCCTGGGTGAAGGCATGCTGCTGGCCCACAGCATCACAACATGTCCCCCTTGGATCCAAGGAGACAGACGCTGACGCTGCATGACAGCTGTAATCCTCATAATGCAAATGAACTCACAGCACCTCAGAAGCCATCATCAGGGGTCAGATGGGAAAAGCAAAGAGAGAGAGAGAGATAAGCAGTAATTCACGGAATAAATAAAAAGAAACAGTGTGTTTGGGAGAGTAGGCAGAAGGGAGGATGGAGGAGGAGAAAGAAGAGAAATTCTCACAATCCAAATTCACGGTAGGGACAGAATAAACTCTGGCAACAGTCGTGCACATCCAGATGTTGGCCAGCAGATTAAGGATTTTCTAGAAAAGATCCACGGTATTAAACATCTGGATGGATTTTCTCTAAATATGATAAAAAGCTTTTCACTCAATTAGGAAGCAAAACCAGGAAGAAGGCTTTTACAAATCCCTGAGGCAAAGAGCCTGCTGCTACCGCAAACCACACTACAGAGCTGATGACTGACAAATCAGAGGTCACAGATTTTATTGGAGATTGTGTCCCAACGAATCCTTTTCCACCATTTTATTCCTATTTGCACAGGTAAATGTAGATTTTCTAAAACTCAATCCCATTTCTAAGGGGTAGGGTCATCTGGTTGTTTCTTGAGGAGTTCATTTCTGGGGTGTGGGATTTTTGTACTCCTTAAAACTGAGATTTTTCAGGGGCAGATTTGAAAGTGAGTGGTGGAAAAAGTATTTCTCCCCTTACAGTTTTTAAACTTAAATGTTTTAGATTATTATCAGACAAAGATAACCTGAGTAAATACAAAGTACGGTTTGTAAATGATGATTTAACTTACTGAAAGTAAAAAGCTATTCAAAGCCTGTAAAATAATTACACCTTAATTATAATTAACTGACAACAACATTTTTACATTACAGTAGAGTGCTCTTCTTTTTTAATTCAGCTACATTGGACGGTTTTACAGCATGAATGGCCTGTTTAAAGCCAAGCCATAGCTTCTCGGTTGGATTTAAGCCCAGAGGCCAGCCCAAAACCATCTTGTTGTTTCTTGGATAATTCAGAGGTTGACTTACAGGTCTTTGGATCATTAACATACTCATACCCCACATGTGCTTGAGCTTAAGATCCCAAACTGATAGCCTGATATTCTACTTCAGGATTTTCTGCTAGCGAACAGAATTCCTGATTTCATCAATTACTTCCAGTCCTGCAGGTACTGAGCAGCAGGCCCAGACCATCACACTACCACCACCATGTTTGGTTGTCTATATGATGATGGTATGATGTGAGGCAGGCCTTTCTTTTCTTTTGGGTCAGCAGGGGGAACTGATGTCATTAGTGGATGGCCAGTCTCTTTTTATTGTTCAAGTTATTCAGCCACTAAGTAAGGTTCCATTCAGGTGAGGTTCACCACTGATCCATGTTTTCTCCATTTGTGGATGATGGTTTTCACTGTGGTTTCCTAATAGATGTGACATCAGTGACTGTTTTTTTCATCTGTTCTTGAATTTCTTTAGATCAGGCATGATGTATTGCTTTCTGATATCGTTTTCTCTACTTTATATTGTCAGGCAGGCTCTATTTAAGTGATGTTTTGAATCTACAGGTCTGGTAGAAATCAGGACTGGACTTTACTGGTGAAATGTAACTGTGCATTCCAGAGCATTTGGTCAATCACAGCTAATTCACAATTTAACAAGGGGGTCAAGTACTTCTTCAAATATAGACAGGTAGGTTTGTACAGCCTTTTTCCATTATTAAAAGTTTTCGTTTTTCAAGACAGCATTTTGCATTCAGGTTATCTTTGATATTAGAATTGATGATCTAAAAACACCTAATTGTGACAAATAAAAGCAAAAATAGAAGGCATAACACTTTCAAGGCATGGTAAATATTTTTTCTGTCAAATCTTTTTATGGATCAAAAACCATATGTCTAATTTTAGCTTTTTGGCAATGTTATGTTTGGAATCACTGGCAAATATTGGTAAACATTGTAAAACATAACAAAGATCGAATATTTTACTGTGACAACCACCATTCAAATGCGTACTTTGATGTTTAGGTTCATGTACATTGTTAATTTAATCACCACCCATAATGCTTTGCATACAGGCCAGAAAGTTTAATGTTTGACTCATCTGAAGAGAGCACCTTGCTGTACATAGTTTCAGTGAAAACTTGCAACATGGTTTGTCGCTAATATTAAATTAAATCTCAAGATTTTGTCATTATCACTTTTTCATAAAGACCAGATTTGTTAATTGCACAACTAACTTGCTTTAAATCAGTGTTATCCATTGCCTTGCAGCAAGAAGGTCCTGGGTTCGATTCCCGGCCGGGGGTCTTTCTGCATGGAGTTTGCATGTTCTCCCCGTGCATGCGTGGATTCTTACCGGGTACTCCGGCTTCCTCCCACAGTCCAAAGACATGCCTGTTAGGTTAATTGGTTTCTCTAAAATGCCCTTAGCTGTGTGAATGAGTGTGTGCATGGTTGTTTGTGTGTTGCCCTGCGATGGACTGGAGACCTGTCCAGGGTCTACCCCGCCTCTCGCCCATTGACTGCTGGAGATCCACTATGGAAGAAGTGGTAGAAAATGACTGACTGATGACACTTTTTCATAAAGACCAGATTTGTTTATTTCACAACTAACTTGCTTTAAAGCAGTGTTATCCAGAAGCAAACTAGACAAAAACTAAATAAAAATTACTAACATTTTTCTCAACTATAAAAAAACGAGACAAAACTGTCGGAGAGAAACAAAATCCAATCCTGTCTAATTTTAGTCTCATTGAAAGCGAAAACTAGTTGGACAGAGGAAGTGAATGACTGGAGGTAGAGGTCACAAGTTTCCAGTGAAGACTCTTCTGATGCAGCTTAAAGCTCTTGAACCAACGTGAAAAACGTCAAAAATTGTAGTTGAGGCCCTAAAAAAAGGATTCCTCCAGATGAATAATTTTACTTTGAATTTCGTCGACCAAAAAGACTAAAACTAAAAGATCATTAACACTAAATAACATTTTAGCTAAAAGACTATAGGTAAAACTAAATTAAAATGTTCTGTTAGAACCTGTTGTTCACTAATGTCCTCCAACAAACCTCTGAGGCCTTCACAGAACATGAATTTATACCGTGATTAAATTCATGTGGTGGGGTTCGGTGGGAGGGGCGAGTACAAATGCGCACCACACTTTTCAGTTTTTTTTAATTGAAACTCAGGATGAAATGATGAAGGTGTCACCTTCCTGAAGGAGTGTTCCTTTTCTCATCGCAATATTTTATTCATTATATAAACGAAGTGTCAAATGGTAGGGAAAGTGGGATAACCCCAGAATGGGATTCAGGCTTGGTTGGTGATTGTCCTGTTTGTTCATTTGGAACAAACAGGGACGCGATCATCACCCCTGGCAGCTTTGGTGCGCCAAGCTAAAGCGCATAACTGATCCATTCCCCAAATCCAGAATTCCAGCCAATTAAACCCCATCCAAGTCCCAAAAACACCTGCGCTCCGTTTAGATCCAGGAAATAGCCGGGGATGTGTTGAAAGTTCAGAGTAAAGCATCTCTTACCTGTTTCAGGCGTCAGTGGTGCGTCGGAGATCACCGGAGAAGCTCCGAGAAACACTTTGAAAGCAGATCGTTTCCAGCAGGAGACAGGCGTGGAAATCCCGCTCCTGTTCACTCACGCAATCCGAAAAAAAACCACCAACAGTTGCTCTCCTCTTCCTCATGAAGATCCGCTTTCCGTCGGCTTTGCGTGCCTCCACCTCCCTTCTCCTCCCTCTCCAGCGCGCATTTATGCAGGCACGACCTGCAAGTCCTGCTTCCACGTTGCGTGCCAGCTGTTCCCACGCTGACCTCTGACTAAAACAGACGATGCTTCTCTGCTTGAAACCGAGCTTTTATTCCTCCTCACGTCGGTGCGCAGAGACTCCGGTCTTTAGAGGCTTCCTGGGACTCAAGCAGCAGCACCAGGTAACTCCAGACTCACCTGAAGGGAAGGATGCTGCCGCTGAAGGTGAGAGTTGCTCCAAACACTGCAATGGTGCCCCCATGTGGTCAGAAGAAACTCTCCGTTTCCACTTTAAATCACGAAGCACGTTTATTAGTCAGCATTAATTTTTTAAAGGTTATTCTTAGATTTTTATTGCTAATCCATCAGCGCATGAAAAAGATTATCTCTGACTTGAAAGCAATCCCACTGCAATTGATTATATAATTAATTAAAATAATTAATAAATCCTCCAAGTCAACCCCCACGTCCCCACACAGCCAAAAAACACTCACCAAATTCTACAAAAACAGCAACCTTTTATCATGCAATGAGTAACAACCATTAGAAACTTAGAAATAATACTTTTTCCAATGTTGGGTCAGTTAGCATGTTAAATGTTCAAATTTGAGACAGTCCATTAAAAAAACAAAAACAGAACCACCTCTCTGTAAAAGGAAATGACAGCAAATACCCAATAACACATATCAAGCATAGTGGTGGAGGGGTGAGGATCTGGGCACCTTGCATTCATTGGAGCCTTTTAGCCTTGTCCACCCAAAATAAACACAACACTACAAACGTCCCTTGAAGGATCATTTTGTCATTTGCTTCATACAAGCTGACCTAGTGAGATCACAGACTGTGTTCTTTCAAAGCATGAAGCTGTGGCATGGAAGCAAAGGATCATGGCCTACAACTAGGCAGCATTCGCCTGATCATTATGCATAAGATGTGCATCTGAAATTTCCTGTCTCTGGCGGAGCCCCTTGTAGTGGTCTTAATGCAGGCTCTCCAAATGCATTCAGTGCTTTAAATACAACCAAAGTGATTGTTCCCCACCCTCTACTTGTTATCCACATCTGATTCTGAAGATTAACGTATTTCTCAGATCAGACGAAAAGGTGAGGATCCTCCATTGGCTTTGTTCTGTCTGCACCTGCAGATTGTGCAGCCTCTGCTATGTATTTGCTTTGAATTATATCTTCACTCAGAGACATTATATTAGTGGGTCAGCCTCAACCATTCATTCTGTGTCAGGACTTTCAGCAAAACCCAAAACTAATGGGACATGTCTGTTTAAGTTAAGATAAGATTTTTTATTGTCCACCGGGGTGGAACTTTTGGTTAAAAATGGTCATTGCACTAGGTATGAATGACTTCTTATAAATGTTTTTGTTTTCTTAGGGACCCTATAATGCTTTCCTGAGCTCTGGTTCAAACTGGCAAAAACAGAGGATGGCAGCTGTCTGCTAAAATATGCTTCCCATTTCTTTCAACAAAAAGTTGAGACAGAGCTTTTTGTGGTTTGCCCACTATTTTACCTGCCATTGAAACTGTTCTCAGAAGTTTGTTTTTTAGTCTGCAGCTTAAATGGCCGTACCATGCATACAGATGAAAAGTTAAAACACTCTCAACAATCACTTTGTACTCAAGCTCTAAAGATTGCTGGCTTATCCCTTGACCATTCATTTTTCTTAAAAGACAAAGTCTCTGTGAGCATTTCTTAAAAGTATTTTCAGTATCTTCAGCAAACCTGAACTTTGAACTCCTCAACATACCAAAGTTTTCAGGAATCAAATGTGAGTATGACAGCAGGAACTTGGGTCATGAAACTGGACAATGATTTTAAAACGCAGCAACAGAATGGCTGAAAAAGAAAAGAATCAAGGTCTTGCAATGACCCAGTCAAAGTCCAATGTGATTGAAATGCTGTGGTTTGACCTTCAGAGAATAGAAATTAATGTATGGGAAAAAAATTAACTGAAGCAATACTGAGAAGAAGAGTGGGCCAAAAGTCCTCCATGACAAAACGGCATCTGCTAAATAAATCTCTTATGCTGTCATTGAATGATTAAAGACTGGGGTGACTGAATATTAATGGCCTGAGAAGAATATTCCATGTCACTGTGTTCCTTTTCAACTGGGGAACCTCTCATCACCATACCTAGGCAAGTAACATTTTCTTTATTACCTCTCACACTAAGACTGGGTCCTGGCCGGGATCCAATAGTCAATCCATCCAAACATCCAAGGACAGACAACTGTCTTGTTCTTCAGAGACAACCCTAGGCCAGTCATGGAGACAACAACCGAGACCACTTTAGCAGAGAGAGAGAGAGAGAGAGGAGGATGGACACCTATATGAGCTACACCTGGGGCCTGTAAGGGCAGAGCTGAAGTTCCCATGGACCTGAGGTGGGAATATTCTGCGTTACTCTGCTGATTTGGAGCTGGATGAGAACAGATGTTGAAGAGAAAGAGCTTCAAATCCTTTCCCTTTCCATTTCTCTTAGAGATCTTAGAAATTAGCAAAGCAGAGATACTTGCATACAAGGTTTTGCGAAAATCTGACAGAAATCTGATGAATAACCATTTGAGCTTACTAAGTAATTCAGATACGACTGCTATGAATGTTCCCTCAATACTCCAGATCATTTGACTCTTATAAGAAGTAGTTTATATGGTCTATATTGTTTGTCTTGGGATTTGTCTTGGTTCAGTTTATGAAGTATATTTTGAATAAATACATTTGTGTGAATGTAAATATTGGTTGAATAATAATAATAAGGGTATACTTTGAATGAATGGGCGGCGCATTGTGGTTCTACCTTTATCTTTGGATGGCGTCTTCTAAACATAAGTCATAGAGCTAAGAAACAGATGGGTTCCCGGGCTTTTTGTGTATAATTGATTGGAAAGGAAAATAATTTGTGTGAAATTGATGTAAGGAGATGGTTAAAACAAGGGTGAAATATATGAGACTTCCTTACGTACTGGGGCGGCTGTGGCTTAGGGGATAGTAATTTATCCCGTAGCCAGTGGGTTGTGGTTTGAACCCCAGCTTTGTCCATCTCAGTCATGTCCTTGAGCAAGACACTTCATCCGCCTTGCCTGTTATTGGTGGTCAGAGGTCTCAGTGGCACCGATTGTATGGCAGCCTCGCCTCTGTCAGTCTGCCCCAGGGCAGCTGTGACTACAATGTAGCTCACCACTGTCAGTGTGTGAATGCGTGGACAACTGTTTGTACTGTATAGTGCCTTGGGGTCTCTGGGTACTTGATAAAGGGCTAGACAAATGCATGCCATTAACCATTTACTTATAAATTATACAGTAGTATATTTTCATGTAGCACTAATATATCCTACATACCAAAAACAGTTTTCAAACCAAACAAAGAACCCACCTGTTACTATGTCAAGTAATCACCCCCTTGTTCAATCATGTAATGCTGGTGATTACCATTGCCCTTATTAAAGACCAACTGCCATTTTTTGCAAATGTTTGAAGTAGTATTTAGGCTTAGAAGGGAATTTCTTTTTCCAGAGGGCCAGGTTGGTTTGGATAGTACAGGTCCTTCTCAAAAAATTAGCATATTGTGATAAAGTTCATCATTTTCCATAATGTCATGATGAAAATTTAACATTCATATATTTTAGATTCATTGCACACTAACTGAAATATTTCAGGTCTTTTATTGTCTTAATACGGATGATTTTGGCATACAGCTCATGAAAACCCAAAATTCCTATCTCACAAAATTAGCATATCATTAAAAGGGTCTCTAAACGAGCTATGAACCTAATCATCTGAATCAACGAGTTAACTCTAAACACCTGCAAAAGATTCCTGAGGCCTTTAAAACTCCCAGCCTGGTTCATCACTCAAAACCCCAATCATGGGTAAGACTGCCGACCTGACTGCTGTCCAGAAGGCCACTATTGACACCCTCAAGCAAGAGGGTAAGACACAGAAAGAAATTTCTGAACGAATAGGCTGTTCCCAGAGTGCTGTATCAAGGCACCTCAGTGGGAAGTCTGTGGGAAGGAAAAAGTGTGGCAGAAAACGCTGCACAACGAGAAGAGGTGACCGGACCCTGAGGAAGATTGTGGAGAAGGGCCAATTCCAGACCTTGGGGGACCTGCGGAAGCAGTGGACTGAGTCTGGAGTAGAAACATCCAGAGCCACCGTGCACAGGTGTGTGCAGGAAATGGGCTACAGGTGCCGCATTCCCCAGACCTGGGCTACAGAGAAGCAGCACTGGACTGTTGCTCAGTGGTCCAAAGTACTTTTTTCGGATGAAAGCAAATTCTGCATGTCATTCGGAAATCAAGGTGCCTGAGTCTGGAGGAAGACTGGGGAGAAGGAAATGCCAGAAGTCCAGTGTCAAGTACCCACAGTCAGTGATGGTCTGGGGTGCCGTGTCAGCTGCTGGTGTTGGTCCACTGTGTTTTATCAAGGGCAGGGTCAATGCAGCTAGCTATCAGGAGACTTTGGAGCACTTCATGCTTCCATCTGCTAAAAAGCTTTATGGAGATGAAGATTTCATTTTTCAGCACGACCTGGCACCTGCTCACAGTGCCAAAACCACTGGTAAATGGTTTACTGACCATGGTATCACTGTGCTCAATTGGCCTGCCAACTCTCCTGACCTGAACCCCATAGAGAATCTGTGGGATATTGTGAAGAGAACGTTGAGAGACTCAAGACCCAACACTCTGGATGAGCTAAAGGCCGCTATCGAAGCATCCTGGGCCTCCATAAGACCTCAGCAGTGCCACAGGCTGATTGCCTCCATGCCACGCCGCATTGAAGCAGTCATTTCTGCAAAAGGATTCCCGACCAAGTATTGAGTGCATAACTGTACATGATTATTTGAAGGTTGACGTTTTTTGTATTAAAAACACTTTTCTTTTATTGGTCGGATGAAATATGCTAATTTTGTGAGATAGGAATTTTGGGTTTTTATGAGCTGTATGCCAAAATCATCCGTATTAAGACAATAAAAGACCTAAAATATTTCAGTTAGTGTGCAATAAATCTAAAATATATGACTGTTAAATTTTCATCATTACATTATGGAAAATAATGAACTTTATCACAATATGCTAATTTTTTGAGAAGGACCTGTATGATTTCGTAGTAAATGAAACATCATCGAAACACTGCTTCTGTATTTACCCAGGTTATCTTAACTTGATCAGAAACATTTAAGTTTGACTGAAAAGCAAAAACAGCAGAAGTCTGTAAGAGGGCAAATGCATCTTCACATGCACGGCACCTGTTCTAAACTGTTTTAGTTCAGATAGGCGTTCAGTTGTGCCTTTCAGAGTCAGGAGTCAATACCAGCGGAGCTGAACTTCTCCAGCAGAATGTTGTTTCATCTTGTTCTTTCTAAAACATAATCCAGAACATTTTGGAGGCAGTCAACAATTCATCCTGATGTTAATAAAGCTTAAAATGGTTTTTTCTTTACTATTACAGTTATAGTAATATTGTTGTGTAGAAAGTTGAAAAACAAGATTACTTCTCAAACATTTCTCTAAATGTTGCTAAATATTTTACTGAGAAAAGGTCTATCTACACTGATTCCGATATAACCTATTAAATGTACATGATCAAACGTTTATATGATTACCGCTTACGCATCACTCTTTATAAACCTGACTTGTGTGCGGATAGATAGTTTTGGGCCCCCTGCTAATTCAGAAGTCCTAAGTAGCTGATTGGTTTGGTTCTGGTTCTCTGGTTTTAGTACAAAATACAAAACCACATAGGACAAAAAAAAACTTAAATCCTTTATTTACCCAAAAATTCATGTTTTACATCAGAAAAATAAACAGCAGAAAACCTTTTTTTTTTTTCTTTCTTTTTACACTTTAGGTTCTGATAAAATTTAAATAAGGTTGCCCCACATCAAGGGAACCATTCAACATGAATGAACATCTTAGAGCTACTTTGGCTTGGTTTTCACTTGAAAACACACGAGTTAGTTGTTCCAGGGATAAAGCATTTAGCTAAATACCTCATTCAATACAATTTTTAATTTTCTGAGGAATAAAGTCATGTTTTCTTTCACATGTCCACGCATGTGATTGTATGACCATCTCAGAAACCAGAACTAAAAAATAAAACCCAACTCGCCCTCATGTTAAAACATGTTTAGTCAATAATAATGGTCATGTAACTCCAGGATCTAGGGAGCCTTTATTTTATTACAAAGTTTGTATATGGCGCCCTCTACTTCTGAAAGGATGTAATGGCAGCTTACAGAACCAAGCAACATTATATATTTAGCAATACTTTAGATTTGAATTTGTTCAGATTTTCACAAAAGTAAAAAAAAACAACAAATTGCACAATTATGGCAGGAATGTTTCTATATAATTCTGATATGTTTAGCAGGGTGGCACAACATGCTGGGATTGGCAGCAACCATGTGATTCAAATAAGAATGAACACGTTGACAAGATAAAGTCATGATTGTTGCAGTGTCAGCCACATATATTGACCCTGTGAGTAAACAGGTAGAAAAGGCCCAAATTCATCTTTTATTGCAGCAATATAATCCACCACTGAAATTGTCAGAAAAATCGAACCTTTCATTCAGGGACATTTTGTCGCTAAAAGAACATCACAATCATAAACGTGCTGTTCACTAAACACTATTGGGACATTAGACGAAACCGTGTCCTTTGGTCATTTAAGATGAAGAATGGGCTTTTCAGCAACAAACACATTTCAGGTAGGTTTGGTGTGAAACAAAGGATTAATATGTAGAAAAGCACGTTATGTTTAGTACAGTGAAGGATCTGAGAGTCTTTGGGCCACTTTCTCTTACAAAGGCCCTGGGAATAATTTTAAAGTGGACAGGAGCAGTAACTCTTTAAAGTACCAGGACAATTTAAATACAAATCTGGTGGACTCTGACACTGTGGGTTGGCACTGGGTCTTAGTAGGACGATGGATCCAGAACATTTGGCTAAATAAGTAAAGAAATCGTTCACCCAACAAATAAATGATCCTTCTTCTAGGCCCATCGCTGTCTCCAGATGATCCTATGGAAAACCAGCAGGCTGAGCTGATCAAAGGAGCTAACAGGAACACAAGTAAAAGAAGGTTTTACAGCAAAGTTGCTAAAAACTCTGCAATCTGTCCTGTTGTTGAAACAGATTATATAACCTGTTCATGTTTCCACTTATGAAATGTACTGAAAAAATAAAGTTGGATTTTCAGACAGAGATTATGCTGCTACAGTAAAAGATCTTTACCAGAAGTGTAAATAAATATGCCTAATGTTGTAAATGTCAGTGATTTCTGGGCTGAATTATCCCAGTTGCTCACCATAATACTCAAATACTCCTTTTACTCAAAAAAACATAAAACAATCAGCAACAAGAGATAAACTCCATCTATTATTATGCTGCAACCTTTCTAGATGATGAACTAGACATACCTACTCTCAGCCACAATACCTGTGTAAATAACATCTTTGATAAATAGGTTTTGTTGCCTTTCTCAAATTTATTTCTAGTTTTACATTTAATTTAAAAAAAAAATCAAATGTATTACTCAATTTTTGCAGTGAAATCCTGGTAAAGAAGTCTTCAGTTTGCGGTTTTAGATTGGTGTAACAATCAAACTGGTATAAAACCTGCTGTAAATGAAACACTGCAGTTGTCTGCACTCGCATGTCTAATGCTTATCATTCATCCCTAAATAATCCATTTCTGCCATCACTAAACAAAGTGCTTTCAGGTGTTTTCTGGAGGATTAGTGGTTAATCTGAGTGTTCCTTTAGCTCTTTATAAACTGACCTCTCTAAAAGCAAATATTAAATATATTCAAAAACCTTTAAGGAAAAGTAAACTTCAAAATACTTCAAACATCAGAACCTGCAGAGAATAACTCACATGAAACCCTAACATCACACCAGTAGATTGTTTCAGATTATCAATCTGCTCTGAAAAGTGCTTCCTAAAACCCTGCCCCTCAACCTGATTCACACTGTGTGATCATTAGAAACTGATTTCCATCGTGAAGGATGTGAACCAACTTGGCGCGCTCACACCCAAAGATGGATCAAGCGGCGTCTGATTTTGTCCCCTTTGTGCCGGTCGTCATAGCTTCCACCGCCGTCTCATTTTCTCCTTCCTACTCTCCATCTTTTCAGCACCTGAGTCTAATCATAATAGAACTAATACCCATAACTTTGTGTCCATTAACTGTTGAAGCTTTCTGATGTGATTCTACTGCAGAAAGAAATCATACTATCTTCATCTAGAAATATTCAAGTATTACCACTGGTATCCAACTGCTCTGACATGACACTTAATAAGGAGTTGAGGTAAAAACTCAGCAGCTGAAGAGGTTTTGTTATGTTTCTGAAAACACTTAGCTAGGTTTCATGTGAAGACAAAAGACTTAAACACAGAACTGAGTTTTACTAAAAGTCAGATGTTCACAGAGCTCTTTTCTAAAGTCCAAGTCAAGTCTCTACAGAAATAAACATTTTCTAATCAAATGCATGCCACCCAGTCTGCCGGTTACGCTGCTTTGCTGTAGGTTCAGAATTCATTTTGTAGTTGAACTCGGGCCTAATTTAATACATTAGCTTTTAATCTTTTTACAGGTTATTAAATATGCAAACTTTATGAGCTGCTTCAAACTCTAATGGATTAAGCAGATGTTTTACCTCATAAGAACTATCCATTTATAACTACAATAAACATAACTTGAAGAAAAATCATACAGGGGCACGGCTGTTGTGCAGCTGTTGTACGGAGGCCTTGGTCCTCAACGCAGCTCTCACGGGATTGAGTCCTGGCCCATTGACCCCGGGAGTCAAATCTAAATAGTAACCATGTTTCGAGATCTACGGTCTGTAGCTCTGAAAGGTAACGGTATCGGGATGTTTTCACTCCTGAAAAATAAACATAAAACTGTTAAGGAGACTCAAGTCACAGAAAACAAGTCAAGTCTCAAGTCTTTAGAGCTAGAGTATAAGTCAAATCTTTGTGTTTGTAATTAAAGCACAACTCGAGTCCTAGTCTGAAAGTCAAGTCACCATCTCTGCTGTGACTATTTATACCTCTGCCAGATTTAGGTTTAATCTTTTAAATTACCAACATGTTTCTTCTGGCCGGAAGTGATGTTAAACTTTTTTCATATTTAGTTATGTTCAAGCGTCATTCCAAATGGTATCAAACTAACCTCTTTCCTCAAAATTCAACAACCAATACCCCATTATGACAATGTGAAAGGTTTTTGAGATTGCTGCAAATTGTTTTACAAATAGAAAACTAAGAATTTATTTCCATAAGTATTCACAGCCTTCACTTGATACTTTGTTGATCCACCTTTGGCTGCAATTACAGCCTCAAGTCTTTTTGAATATGATGCCACAAGTTGCCAGTTTCTGCTGCTGAAAAACATCCCCACAGCATGATGCTGTCACCACCATGCTTCACTGCAGGAATGGTATTGACCTGGTGATGAGTGGTGCCTGGTTTCCTCCAAACATGACGCCTGGCATTCACACCAAAGAGTTCAATCTTTGTCACATCAGACAAGAGAATTTAGTTTCTCCTGATCTGAGAGTCCTTCAGGTGCTTTTTGGAAAACTCCAGACTGGCTGCCATGTGCCTTTTATTAAGGAGTGGTTTTCATCTGGACACTGTCATACAGGCGTGACTGGATTGCTGCAGAGATGGTCGTCCTTCTGGAAGGTTCTCCTCTCTCCGCAGAAGAACGTTGGAGCTCTAACAGAGTGACCGATTTCTAAGTTTAGATGGCCGGCCAGTTCTAGGAAGAGTCATGGTGGTTCCAAACATTTTTACGAGTGATGGAAGCCATTGTGCTCATGGGGACCTTCAAAGCAGCAGAAAGCTTCAAAACAATCCTGTCTCGGAGGTGTACAGACAATTCTTTTGACTTCATGCTTGGTGTTTGCGCTGTAACATACACAGTCAACTGTGGAGCTTTATACAGACAGGTGTGTCCTTTTCCTAATCGTGTCCAATTAACTGGACTTACCACGGGTGAATATCTCAGCTCAATTGTAAGCTTCACAGCACAGGTTGTGAATACTTACATCAATGTGATTTCTTAGTTTTCTATTTGAAATACATTTGGAACAATCTCAAACAAACTTCTTTCACATTGTCATATGTGTGTAGAATGTTGAGGAAAGATTCATTTTCATATCATTTGGAATAAGGTTGGACCATAACTAAACGTGGAAAAAGTGCAGCGCTGTGAATTCTTTGTGGATTAACTGTAATAGTTTTTTTTCACAAATCATATTGTTATTGTGACTGTGAACCCCTACTGCGGAGGAAGCCAAATATTAGGGTGGCAAAGAGGCCTTCCAACTCCAAAGACCCAGAGCTCATCATCTAAGATAAATCACCAGTAGAAACATAAAAAGCTGCTCAGCCTTTACAGGAAGGCTTTGATGGCTGTAATGCTAATAAAGATTTTGCCATTAATTATTGAGGGTGTTTAAATCATCTTTGACATGCCTTTCACATTGTTTTTATCTTTGAGATGCCCAATTATTTTCATATCAGAAACAAACCTCTGGAAGCTAAAGGAAAATAATGTTAAATCTAAATCTGCCAGGTGTATTAATAATATAAGGCTTAACTGTAAGTGCTCTTTCTATGAACTGGCAATCTTTTGTAAATCGAGTATTTTATAAATAAGTTAATAATTGTTGCAATTTAAATAACCTCAGTGCCACACTTTTAGTGAGTTCATGTAATGCCTATGAAATAAGATCATGTAACCTTCCATCTTAGTAAGGTCTTTATCTTGGACCTAAATGGTCCAACACAACACTTTGTCTGTTATGATCCCTTACTGAGTTGGGATGGAAGTGTTTTTTTTTTGCTGAAAGCAGCCTAAACTGCAAATCGTCATATGGACAAATTGCACATAGAGATTGGAGGTGCCTGGAGTGGCTTCTATACTGTCCCTTTCTGGAGATTACTCTCATAGTTTTCCAGACAGATCTGAACACGCTGAGTGAAGTAGCTGTGGTCCGAAATGGCCCGTAGGAGGTCAGTCTGAACCAAGGAGATGTCGTACAGCTCAGAGGTGCATGCTGTACGAGTGTCGGCGCCGCCTGGCTCCAGGAAGACCTGGCAAATGTGAAGACAATGAGGAGGAACATGAGTGTGGACAGAGAAGCCAGGATGAAGCATTTTAATGCCTTTACATGTCACCGTTTCATTTGCAAATGTTCTTACAGTATTTAACAATCCTTAATAATACTGTCAACAGGAGTCTGGATAATTTTCCAGGTATCCTTGATTTGTTTATAATTACCTTCCAATTATGCCAAGCAAATCTTCCCCACACCATAATGCAACCGCAACCAGCCCAAAGCCCTGGTTACAAAGCAGGATGGCTCCATGCTTTCATGTTTTTACAGCACGTAAGATGAGTGTATCAGTTGAGATTAAAACAATTGTCCAAGGCAACATTTTTTTAATCAATACTGACTAATTTCAGTAGTTTCCTGTTCTGAGCTCACAGGAGAAGTACCTGGTTTAATCTACTGCTCCTGTAGCCCATCTGCTTCAAGGTTCGACATGTTGTGCACTCAAGAGATAGTACTCTGCATACCTTGTTTGTAACGAGTGGTTAGTTGAGCTACCGTTGGCTTTCTATGATCTCAAACCAGTCTGCCCATTTTCTTCTGACCTTCGACATCAATGGAGCATTTTTTTCTCCACACTCCTACTAACGGGATATTTCCTTTTTTTAGACCATTCCCTGTAAACCCTGAAGATGGTTGTGTGTGAAAATCTCAGCTGATCAGTAGCTTCTGAGATAATCAGACCATCCAACAAACATGTCCCATTCTTCAGCAAGTCATTTAAGCCATGTCTAGACACCTAAATTCATTCAGCTGGTTGATACATAAGTTAGTTTATGAATTTATTTGTTAAGGAGAAAAACTAAACTTAAGTATCTGTACTGAAGAATATAGAAATAGAAAGACTGAGCCATACAATGGCAGATGGTACATTTTGTTTGATGACAGACTGATTACTTGGTCGATAAACGTACCAGTGGGTTCGTTTGTTAATTAGCTGACCAGCTTACTGGCTGATTCAGCTAGTTGACTCTTTGGACAGACAGACAGACAGACAGACTAATTAATTGGGAAACAGACTGAGTGATTGGTTGATTCAAGGATTGGTTAAATGAATTGTTGATTCACTAATTGGTAGAAAGGGGATCGCCTGAAGAGTTTTGGTTAACAGATTGATTTGGTGGTAACTTGATTGACTCAGTAACTGATATTAGTTTATTGGTAAACTGACTGACTTATTTGCCTCAACTTAATGAATGGAAGGATATATGAATCATGATGTTAAAAATTTCAGATCCTCTTTAGTAAGTGTTTTATATTGTGTAATACTTCATGCTACTTTCATAAAATAGTAACAAACACAATCATAACCAATCTGATGGAAGTTAGACTTTGTTTTTTACTTATTAGGCCTTTAAAAGAGGTTATTTTACCTTTGGACTAACAATGGTATCCTCATCATTCTGTCGGATATTGTCATCTATAAAGATGTGCTGAACATGCTGGTCAAAGGGGTCTATCCATAAGGGTTTCCCTCCTCGGATGGAGAAGCTGTTGGTAGCCCACCTGGAGACAGAGATCCGATACATAATCATTTGAAAAAAAGAGAAAAGTTTTGCTGTTTGTGCTGCAGGATCTATTTGTGTACCAGTCAAAGTGGTCCTGGAAACCACCCAGACCCTGCACTGAGCTCAAGTACTGGTAGAGTCCTCTCTCCCCATCACGGGTAGATACGCGGTCTTCAGCCCGGCTCAGGACAATCCCTCTCTTGCTACAGCGGATCTTGCCTGGAGTCATATCCACACCGAGCTGAACCAAAGCAAAACAAAGAGTGAGGGTCAGAGTTAGAAAAGGACCGAGTAGAAAATGATCCAGAGGCTCTGGAAACATGTCCGTGTTAAGAATCACAAACTTAGCAGATTGATTTTCTCAGGACTCTTTATTGAGTGAAGAACATTACAGACAACCCTGAGAATCTTTTTCATGAAACAACAGAGTGTCTTCAGTCAGAGGTTTCTTCAGATCTGCGGTAAGACAGACCTACAGGAGATCCTTCCTGCCCACAGCCATCAGCATCTACAACGGCTTTGAAGAAACCCGAATATTATGAGCTACAACACCGAGTTCCCCTATGGGATTATTTAAGTATTTTAGAACTGAATTACATATGAAAAGAATGTGAATACGTATTTTAGTTTCATGGATGTTTAATTTTTAAGACCATGCCACTTAGATGGAAAATCTTAATGATACAAATAAGCAGATGCCTGATTAAAGTGACTCTACACGTACTAAATAACACTAAATAGCATAATGATTGTTAGAGAGAAAATACTGGCTGCAAGCACTGAGTTTAAAGACAAAAGGAACAGTCCATCCTCACACCGAGTCTCCATCCAACACTCAAATACTGACTGAGGATTTAAATGGATTCTTCTTTTAGTCATTATTTTAGTATGATGTCAGAGAGGAAACACTGCCTGAGGAAGATAACGCTGCACCACAGCTGACCATCTATAGACAGACACCTACACTAAAAATATATAACTCAAGCGGAGAAAGATTGTGTTCACTGTTCAGTGTTTTTAAGTTTGTTGTTTAAATCAAAGCCAAGATGGAGCTGCTGCACTAAAAAAGTCACCAGAGATGAAAAACCAACTCTAGTTTAAAAACTGTTTGAGCAAATGATGTCCTGTGATTTATTTTCACCCTCGGTTCTGTCCTCTCAGCACATACAGTAGAAACCAGATATTTACATACATTGTGACGGCCACTCCAAAACATAGGCTTCATTATCCTTCAGCCACCTTATAACTACCTCGGCTGTTTGTTTAAGGTCATTTCCTATTTGGAAGACCCATCTGCACCCAAGCATCAACTTCCTGGCCGACGTGTTGGGATGTTTCTTCAACATCTTCAAGATTTTTCCTCATGATGCCTTGCAGGAAAATGCCCACTCAGTGTGTTTAAGGTGTTGAACACTAAATAATAAGAAGCTTACAAAACCATAACATCATGTGGGCTTTCCTAAATTGTTTAAAGGTGTAGTAATCAGAGTTTATGCAAACTTCTGAATTTGAAAAAGTAATAAAAAGATACGTCTTATTATTCTGGATATAGCAGATAGAGATAACGTAAGCTTCCTTTCCTTACAATCTTTTTCCAAACATTAGACTAAGATGAAATCTGACTGAGAAGTCATGTTAGTACACAAACAAATCTGATGGTTTTAAATTTAAAATTAGATGGAAAGCAAGACCTATTCTTTCACAGAATCTTCCGGATAACACAGTGGATCTCAGGTGCATAGGCACGCCCGCCACACTGCCAGGTTTTTGTGATGTAAAAATTGGATCTCCCGTAATGTGACATCCATCCTGCACAATTCAACTGAAAAATAAATCTGTTAGCAAGACAATATTAAAAAAAAGAAATAAAAAGCTGCAATAACCTGGTTGCATAAGTGATCACATCTTCAGACACTTTTTCATCCAGTTTTAACATTCAGTTTTCCTGGGCCTCAGGTCCAATAAGCTGGACAAACATGAAATAAAGTTCAGATCATCTATCCAAGAGGGATTTACAGGAAAGTTGCTTGTTTGCATCCTGTAGCTAAAGCCATAGTTTACAGACAGGTTATAAAAGGATCTAAGGATACAAAGGAACCAGAGTCCAGAACTAAATCTGAAGGAACTCTGTGCGCCCCCATGATGAGGCATGTGGACAAGAGAAAATCTGATAAATCTTCCAAAGCGGAGCGGGAAAATATTCCTAAATCCAAATGTGGGATGAGGACAGACTGCTTCCAAAGAGAACTGAACGCTGTTTTTTAAAACCTTTTTGAACAAGGTATAAGTTTATTGGTGTGAAAACAGGTTATAGCAGCTTTCATGTTTTATGTTTTTCTTTCACAATTAATGCATTTGTTTTTCAGTTGAATTGCTCCAGATAAATGTCACAATTTTTACATTAAAACAACCTGACATTTTAATAGTATCATTCTGAAAATTCTGATTGATTTAAAGTTTGATATGAAGAATATCTGAATGTATTTAAAGTTTAATTCTATGTTGACACCTGGCGCCTGACTTAAATTTAAGCTTTAATTTAAACATCAACATTTTGGAAAACTGACTGCTTACTATTATTCCTGTTTTTTTCCTGAATACAGTGTTCTGCAAGGCAACACTGAGGATGTCATGTTAGCTTATGTTTTGGAGTGATCCTGCCTCACCTTCAGCTCAGGCAGATCAGGGAACAGTGGATGAGCTCCCTCTTTTACTGCTCGAGACATGGCTCTCAGAACCCGAGGCAGGTCTGTTCCAAATGTGCGGAAAACGATGGCAAACTCCCGTCCTTCCTGTGCCAGGTCTCTGATCAGCTGGAAGAAGGAAGGGAGGATCCAGTGGTAAAGTTGTCCATCCTCTCCTTTAACAGACAGCTGTCTGTCTTCCTGTGGGAAACACAGAGACGGGACACAGTGAATAATGGACAATTGGACCAGTCGAAAGCTATCACATATCTGTCTGCACTGTAGGACTAGTCAATGTTGTGTTAAGTATGATGTGGGTTAACTGCCAGGAAGACAACCACATCTACATAGATCTAACACTTCTAACTGGGCTTGAAGAGTGAGTCCTTTGAACAATGAAGACAGCATCCCACTTTGACATAAGGGTAAAAACATTACAAGTAATTTAAAACCATCATGCGACCTGTCATTCCTACCAGAGAGCCTATAATAAAAGCTGGTGCACAAAGAGGCAGTGATCAGAAAGAGCCATCTTCCTCTAACAGCATCAGGCACGTTTCTAGGATCTCTCGCTTGCCTTGATGCCCTGAGGCCAGCGGAGCAGCTCCAGATGTTCATCCAAAAGTCCTCTGAAGCGTCGCCCGGCAACAGAGGTGAAGCCTGGTAAGCGTCCAAACTGAGAGTAGTAGCTGGAAGCATCACTGCAGGGTGGGTATAGGGAGGCGGAATCACTCAGCCATTCCCATTTTCCTGCAGAAAATAAAGAGATTTAAAGATAAAAGTGATGAATTAAATCATTTCTAATAAAAAAAAATTACTTATCATTTTATGATGTGAGTAAACACATGTGAGTAAACACAAGGAATATTTTAAGGAAGATTAAAGTAAACATGTAGATTTAGCAACTTCCCAAATTTACGGATCACTTTTATAGCAGGCCACACAAATCGGACTGAATCAAAAAGTTGTCAAAAGGTTGTTGGTAGAAAAAGTGGTTAGTGGTGTTTTTAGTTTGCAAAAAAAATTTACAGAAGCTTGATTCGTTGAGGACGAGAGGCCTGTAAACTCAATTGTTAAGCACAGAGGTGGATTGGTCATGATATGGGCTTAGCTTGCCCTTTTAGTCAAATATAAAACAGGTTTTGGCGGGCAGAATAACTAAATTACTTTAAACACAACACTTCAATTAAAACAGACGACTTCTACAACAAATGATTTGATCTCACACCACACAAGTTAAGGGATTTCCAGTGGCCTACATAATATACTTTCTAAACCCCATTCCCAGCCCTTTGTTTCCAAATCTGTGTTCTAGAAACAGGAATAATGCGTAAGCTCCCTGTGTCGCCTGAAAGCAGCCTTTCTGCCCCTGTTTGCCTGCTTTTTACCGTGTTTGCTCATCTTCCCCCAGGTGACGGTAGTGAGGAAGTAATCCAGAGCAGCAACGGTCCCCTGTCCAGTCACCGTGTCCGACACTAGGATGGTGTTGTTTAGGTCCATGTGTAGAATTAACTTTTTCCTCGGTGCGTGGTTTGCGGAGCCGAGTCCCCGAGGGACTGACACCGCAGGGCCACCCGCTTTCCGCCGCACCGGCTCAACGACCCCTCCGCTCTGCGTCCCTTCGTGTTCCTCCGCCATGACAGCGCTGCGGTTAAACAGAACATAACAGCGTAACGTTCTGTCTCTTTGCTTCAGCCATGAGCTTGTTTCCAAACTTCCTGATATCCACCATAGAGGCACTTACCGGTACATACTTCCTGATTCCCCGGTACCCATCTTCTTCTCTCTCAAACTAAGCGAGTTGGAAACGAACACTACAAAACAGCGCCATCTTCCTGTGAAAACGTCACGGTCGTTTTCAAAGGCATATTTTATTTTATTTCTTTTTGATGTATTTATTTATTTGTTGTGGTTAAATTAGAATAAATAACAGTCAGTCATTTTCTACCGCTTATTCCATAGTGGGTCGCAGGGGAGCTGGTGCCTATCTCCAGCAGTCAATGGGCGAGAGGCAGGGTACACCCTGGACAGGTCACCAGTCCATCACAGGGCAACACACAAACACTCATTCATACACCTGAGGGCAATTTTAGAGAGACCAATTAACCTAACAGGCATGTCTTTGGACTGTGGGAGGAAGCTGGAGTACCCACACATGCACAGGGAGAACATGCACACTCCATGCAGAAAGACCCCTGGCTGGGAATTGAACCCAGGACCTTCTTGCTGCAAGGCAACAGTGCTACCAACTGCGCTACCGTGCAGCCCTAAATAACATTTCATTAAATTATTTTCAATTTAAACTAAATTATTTAATGTCATTCAGTCAGGGAGTAGGGGTTCATAGGCTGATACCCTGGACATCATTCATAGATCCTACAGTCTGGAAAAATATGGAATTTCATTAACGTCTTTACCAGGTCTAGACAAGAGTGTATAAAATATATATTTGCAGGTTAATGAAGCATAAGAGCTTAATGCTGCTTCTCCATGTTTGGTTCTTATTAGAAATATACTGTAAAGGAGTGCTGCTGAAAAACTAGTCCATGCATTTGTTACTTCAAGGCTGGACTACAGTAATTCTTTACTGTCAGGATGTCCACAAAAGGCAGTTAAAAGCCTTCAGCTGATACAAAATGTTGCAGCAAGAGTTCTGATGAAAATTAAAAAGAGAGATCATATTTCTCCTATTTTAGCTTCCCTTCATTGGCTTCCTGTTAAATCCAGAATAGAATTTAAAATTCTCCTTCTCACATATAAAGCCCTTAATAATTTAGCTCCATCATACATCAGAGATCTGATTGGTCCATATGTTCCTAACAGAGCACTTCGTTCTCAGACTGCAGGTTTACTGGTGGTTCTTAGAGTCTCTAGAAGTAGAATGGGAGGCAGATCCTTTAGTTATCAGGCTCCTCTCCTGTGGAACCAGCTCCCAGTTTTAGTCCGTAAGGCAGACACCCTGTCTACTTTTAAGGCTAGGCTTAAAACCTTCCTTTTTGATGAAGCTTATAGTTAGAGTGGCTTAGGTTATCCTGAGCTATCTCTGTAGTTATGCTGCTATAGGCTTACACTGCTGGAGGACATAATGATGACTTTCACTTTCTTTGCTACATTTTCTTACTGCTTTTCAATTTTGCATTATTTTCCGTTTTTTAACTTTATGTTATATCTGTTTTTTCTCTTCATAGAGAAAGCTACACCTGGTCTCGCTCTTTGTTCAGCTTTCACGTTGTCCTGAAGGGGGGACTGGCTGAGCTGCTGCTGCCAACAACTTCATGTTCTCCTTCTACTGATGATACACTTGGTCCTGTCTTTGTGTGGTTAACCCTGTCTCTCTCCTAGAAATAGATAGCTGAGCTTTTACTTTGACTAACTGTATGCGTTCTCTTTCATCCTCTGGACTTGAAAACTTATCTTATCTGCTTAGCTGTCTTTCTCTGCTAGATGAATCTTCACTAAAGGAGCTGCTATCAACATTTTCTTTTAGATAGAAAGTACTACTGGTTCAGTGCTTCTGTGTTTTGTTTTGTGTCGGTCATGGAAGATGGCTGCTCATGCTGAACCTGGTTCTGCTGGAGGTTTCTTCCTGTTAAAGGGAGTTTTCCTTTCCACTGTTGCTACATGCATGCTCAGTGTGAGGGATTGCTGCAAAGTCAATGTCAACTGAATCTGACTGCACTGTTTGATAACTAGGATAAATTGAAATGTATGGTTGACTTGACATCTGTATTTGACTGAATTGACTTTGTAAAGTGTTGTGAATTATCACTATATAAATAAACAAATGGACAAATGCACAGTGGCAGAGTTTGTAGCACTGTTGCCTTGCAGCAACAAGGTTCTGGGTTCGATGCCCGGCGGGGGTCTTTCTGCATGGAGTTTGCATGTTCTCCCCGTTCATGTGTGGGTTCTCTCTGGGTACTCTGGCTTCCTCCCACAATCCAAAAATGATTGTTAGGTTAATTGGTCTCTCTACATTGCCTTAATGAGTGGGTGCATGATTGTTTGTCCTGTATGTCTCTATGTTGCCCTGCGATAGACTGGTGGCCTGTCCAGGGTGTACCTTGCCTGTAGACTGCTGGAGATAGGCACCAGCTTCCCTGTGAACTGCTATGGAAGAAGTGGTATAGAAGATGAATGAATGAGCTAAAATGCTATGTCAGTATAAATGCTGACATTGGAGTGTTGCCAGACAGTACAGGATAGAGGTGTGTAGAACATCTGATGGGGAGGAAGATGAAAAGGACAGTTAGATGAGAAGGGAGTGCATAGGACCAAGTGGTGGAAACTAAAAAAGGAATAAAGTCGTGTGGTTTTTAGGTCGGAGTTGAGACAGGCTCTGGCTGGCCAGGAGTTGCTTCCAGATGACTGGACAACTACAGCTAATGCTATCAGGAATACAAGTAGGAGAGTACTTGGTATGTCTTTTGGAAGGAAAGTTGATAAGGAGACTTGGTGGTGGAATGAGAAGGTGCAGAAGTGTGTACAGAGAGAGAGGTCAGTTTAGAAGTGGGACACTGTGAGCACTGAAAAGTATACTTTTTTACTTCACATGAGTATTTTGTTTGGATGACTACTTTTTACTTTTCCTTTGGTAAAATATATTGAAGTAGTGCCACTCTTTCTTAAGTAAAATGTTTGGCTACCTTACCCACCTCTGATCAGAGGCATTCAGGGTTCTTACAGACAGGACCACCATCTTGTAGTACTTGTCAGTGAGGTTGGACTGAAAGTGGTCAGTCTTGAAGGGGATTGATGCAGCAGAGGATCACACTGATGTCTTCGGATGAAGGTGGCTATCAACCAAAAGCTCCTCCGGTTCAATCTGGCATAAGCTGTAAGCTTCCATTCCATTACAATCCAGCAGAAAAGTTCCCTCTATGGGGCGTTTCTCTCTGTAAGGCTAGTCTATCCGCATCACTACAATTTCCAGGAGATTCAGCAAAATATGCATATGCTGTCCCGTCTTCCTAGCCTTTGGTAGTTTTTTCCTATCAAACCAAGATTTTACAACCTTTCTGAGCAATGCTCAGCCTTGCAACTGCAAGTTTGCAGGGGTCTCCTGTGGTGGCAGCAGGCTTTGTAGCCTTGGTGCAGTTGTAGCCTTGGATGCTAGAATATTCCTCCTCATCATCCAACAGCATGACCTACAAGTCCTCTGACTCTGCCCCATTTTTGTCCCCCCCTCCTTCCACAAATAACTGAGAAACAGCGAAGCCATTTAAAACTTCTTCTGTCTAGAGTAATGGGAATGTTGGGGCCATTACCTGTGGGCCTGTATTTGCCCATGTCAGACAAGTTATAGCAAGTTATAGCAAGTGGTCCCTCCTCGGCCTCACCCTGAAGTCTGGCTGTCTGACACATAACTGAGTGTCTGCCAAACAAGCTAACATGCCCGTCAAACGTGCGATGAAGCAGTTTAAACAGGAAAGCCACATTCGAGGTTAAGGCTCCCTGAGCATGGGTCACACCCAGGCTTACGGCACACACAGGTTGAGAAACTGTTGCAAAGATTTTGTTACCGCAGGGGCATGGTTAAGGACTTTCCCCGTCCACGCCTGTGCAGCCTTGGTTAACTATCAGGGCCATTTCTTTAGCCTCAGGGCTACAAAGTACTGCTAGTGGTCAGGTATTACTACCCCTGTTTTGAAATATTGCTAGCTGCTAAGTAAGCATGCAACTATTGTGACTTGGCACCAGTACTATCCAAGGAAATATTGTCACTTTCCACCAGCTAGGAAACAACCATATGACTGGGGACAAGTGACTGGGTTGTGCACTCGGTCTGTGGACAGTTTAGCTTAGCATCTGTTGTACAGTTGTCATCAGGCTTCGAGAGAAGCGAGAAGAGGTTTCTGAATGACAACTGACGCTATGTTAGCCCTGTTTATAAGGTTAGGGTCAGGGCCCCTCCTAACATAGACGTCATTTACATTTCAGAAAACACTTTTACATTTCAGAAAACAAATTTACATTTCAGAAAACAATTTAACAAGATGCAAAACAAATTTACATTTCAGAAAACAAATTTACATTTCAGAAAACACTTTTACATTTCAGAAAATCAACCGGAAAGGGAATGTACCAACGCCGAGGCTGACCCGGAAGTCAGCCTCAGGGCTGCATCCTTCGAAGGCCGTATTTGTAGGCCGATTACGTTACAGCGCGGCAACGAAGGCTGTCCCAATTCATGAATCATTCCGAGCAAATGCTGCTGACAAATGTGTCCTTATTTTGCCCGATTTGAAGGATGCGTTGTGAGTATCCTTCGCGGCCCATCATTTCCCATCATTCATTGCGGGTCGAAGCGGATTGGTCAAGCAGGGGAAGCTGTGGCGGACCATAGCAGCAAAAGCTGTGAGTAAATTGTGGAAAATTACACTTTCTGTGACACAAATTAAGTTCTACAATGTTTTTAGTGCGGGAATATAACTATGTAGACGTGAAATATCTGCTTGATTTATCTAGACATCGCTTAATTTCAAACGTGCTCCGATGTTTTCGGAGTTTTCCGTTCCCGGCGTAGTAACCGGCTCGCCTCGCCAGCCCTACCGGCGGTGAGGTGAGCTAGCCCGGTAGAGATCTGATCGGACTATCGGCACTAAGCTCCCGCTGGCAGTCATCACAGTGAACGTTTAACACAAGTGATATCTAACAGTTTATGTTATTATTTTAATAGTTACTGAAAATCGATTTAATATTTCAGGTGATATTAAGGTTAACCAGAATAAATGGTCAGTTTTATGTAATCCAACTGTATTGCTGGACAGTGTGATTGAGAATAAATAAGCTTCACAATATGAATTTTTAATGAAGAAATGTGCTATATGTTTTAAAAGTTTATTTATAATTCAGTTAGCATTATAATTTCTGATTCCAGGTAAACCCGACGAGGAATACACCTCCAAATGTAAGTGAATCTCAGTAAAGAAGTGAAAAGTTTGAAAGAGCTTGTTTTAGACATTTGCATAGAAATATTTTCTTCAAATTAAGACAAATGTGAAATTAAAAAAGGCTTTATTTTTGCTCTGATATTAAGCAAGATATTAAGCAAGATGTTTTTTTCACTGAAAACATTTGTGTCGTACTTAGGAGGCCTGTAAATATTCAAGAACATGGTTCAGACCGGGCTCTTTACCTGGAGAGCCAAATATTCAAAAGAGTCAAATTTGCCCAGAAATACCTTTTTACACTTTAGTGAATCTTTAAACAAAGTGGCCACCCCTCCATCTTTTCTTTGCTGTCTGCTCTCACAAAGAAAATTGTAGTTCGGAGGCATCAACCGTATCAGAATGGGAGCTTCATTAAATTTATGTAACCATGTTTCTGTTAAAAACATAACATCAAGATTATGGTCAGTAAAATTAAAAATGATTTTCCTGACAGAGATCTAATGTTTAATAAAGCCAGTTTATTTGACTTAGTTGCTGATATTAACTCTGTGTCTGGTTGTACCTGACAGTTTATGGCTTTTAAGTTTGATTGGTTATTACTGTCTCTTGTCCTTTTGGCCTTGTTCTTTCTGTCACGTATAAGCACAGAGATTTTACAACTATCTCCTATTAGGGGCGGTAGAATATAAACTATCTATGTGTGTAACTGGAAGGTGCAGATATAGGGGAGTGAGAGGCACAGAAAGTGCAAAGTCATAAATTAGTGAATGACAAGGGAGAAAGAGTAGAGAGAGGGCAAGGTCGTAAATAGATGGAGGATGAAAGAGACAAGGGAAGATGAGTTTGCCAGAAGAAAGTAACCAGAAGCACTCCTTATTTGGGCCTAAGGAAATGTTATGCTACATACATGAGTGACATGATATATGTATATGATGAACACACCCCTAAGACTGAATAAAATTAGCTGGAAACAGAGGACAGTAGAGTTGGGCTCACAGGTTTGGACTGGAGCACCTTTCTCTCACTCTGCAGAGGCGAACATAAGTTGATTGTACTTGTGTTTATTTCACTCTTTTGAAACCTGTACCCAAATCAACAGACCCGGGGAAGAAGAGACGGCTTCGACAATTGGAGGCTTGTCTGGGATTTGGAAGAATAGGTAAAAAAATTAGGATCACTGACGAAGACCAACAGACATCGGACACGGGCTAGCCAAAAACTACAGAAAATGTAAGCAGAACCTGTTTAATCAAACTCTGCTTTTGGATTTTCGATAGGCTAAATTAATATTGTGTCCGATGTCTAAGTAAGTCTGAAGTCTGCCAAAACTTAAGAAAAAAGAGTGTTATAAATGTTGACTAGGATTTACACTGGTGAATAGGATGTTGTTTTAAGAGAATTACAAGACTTAGTGGTGGTGTTGTGTGGAAAAATATAGTAATTTCTCGAACGTGGCGGTTCAGAGTAATCCTCGACGGAGGACTACTGTTAGCTGGGTTGGAGGCCCGGGGAGAATGAGAAACCCCAAATTCTACAGAAAAGTAAATACACTGAGATCAGGTATAAACACTTGGGTGTGAATGCTGTGTTTTACGTGAGTTCTGCCTCAGTAAAACCGGATTACAGACGTAATAAAAGCACAAGCACATAGTCTCAGAATAAGTTCCCGTGAAGTGATAAAATAAATGAACTGTGAGCTGAAATACAGGAATTCAGCAAGACCAGGCTTTTTGGTAAAAAACTCATGAGCTGTGCGCAGAGGAAATAATCTGTGTTATAGACATTATTAGGCGGAGTGAGTGAAAATTTGTGTGACTGGAGAGCAGCGCTGTGCAAAGCGGCTCCCATAGCAGGTGACGGACCACAGTTTTCTGTCCAGAAACCTCACGGTGACAACAGAAAGACACACTGCTCATTACTGCTTTTGATGAGTAACAGAAATATTTCTTTGCGAAAACTCAGATTACAGACGTCTGCATAGACACAGAAGGAACAATATAAGCGGTGGAGATAACACTGTAAGATATAAAAATGAATGAGCTGTGAGTTGGGTAAAAATCAACAACACCAGACAGAAATAAAAGTTAAAAGAATGAGCTGTTAGTTGGATAAATAACTGACAACTGACTTGTTAGGGTTAAAAATTAATGAGCTGTAAAGTTGGAGATAAATAACCAACAACAGACATTGTTAGAGTGAATGAGCTGGACACAAAACACACCAGCAAAAATTAGACAAGATTTATATTTTAAGTCCATGAGCTGTGAGACACACACACACACTGGCCACTAAAAACAGGCTTCTGGGGGTTGAATGTGTTCTGGTGTCTTGGAGGTTGGCCAGAACTGAATGAGTGAGTGACTGAGATAACGCATTAAAAATATATCTTTTAGAAAAAAGGATAGTAGTTGTCATAACAATGGAAGGTGAATTTGATAATATTGCAAAAGAACAGAATGATTCATGGAAGACCATAGAGAATCAGCTGTTAATAATGAAGACTGCTATTAAGAAATCACTTGAATGCAGAGAAGGACAAAAGCTGGTTAAACGGATGGACTCTAAAATAAATGAAGAATTGTCAAAAGTTGGAAAGAGCAAGACAGATAGAGAGAATCTTGGCAAGTGGTTTTGGTTGAAGGTGAATAAATTAAAACAGGAGAGAGACTTGGCTGACAAACAGTGTAGAGACAGCAGATGGTTAGGCAGAGGGAAATGGAAGCGACTTGCACAAAGAACAGAAAGTGATGAGAAATTTTGGTCACAAATGGGTTTGTTATGGGAAAGTAGCGACCATTCCATGACTGACAAAAAAAGCAGACAGATTAAAGATAATAGTGCAGTTGAAATACCAACACAATATGAAAGTTTTGCATATCAGCCCACTACAGCCCCCACTTTTCCTCTTACTGGTTTATATCCCACGCTGCAAGTTACTGGGGGAAAAGTGAGCGTGTGTGATTTACCGCTAATAACTGCCTGGTCCCCCCATGGCCCATCACCGCCTGACCCTTCCCCCTTGGCCCCCACCTCTGTCTGCTCACATTCCACTGCTGTGTCTGTACTCTCATCCGGAGGCTCATTCATTTCACAGGATCCACTAACTGACCCATTTGCTGACCGGGTATTACGGGACAAATTGCAGCCAGCTTCTGGCCCAATAAAGTGTTCCACCCCGTATATTTCCCATTCACCTAGCGATATGGAATTGGTCACACCTCTGAAACCAGATGTAACTGAGGGCTCAGTTAATATGACATTGTCAGGAAAATGGATAAAAGAAGAACCACTGACTGAGGTAACTTATTATGACGCTGCTATGCAGGCACCACCCATTACAGTACAGAATCAGTTACCAATTGAAAATGAGGAAGTTATGTCATCTCCCTCAAACCCAATGCCACTACAGGTGCTTCTCAAAATATTAGCATATTGTGATAAAGTTCATTATTTTCCATAATGTCATGATGAAAATTTAACATTCATATATTTTAGATTCATTGCACACTAACTGAAATATTTCAGGTCTTTTATTGTCTTAATACGGATGATTTTGGCATACAGCTCATGAAAACCCAAAATTCCTATCTCACAAAATTAGCATATTTCATCCGACCAATAAAAGAAAAGTGTTTTTTATACAAAAAACGTCAACCTTCAAATAATCATGTACAGTTATGCACTCAATACTTGGTCGGGAATCCTTTTGCAGAAATGACTGCTTCAATGCGGCGTGGCATGGAGGCAATCAGCCTGTGGCACTGCTGAGGTCTTATGGAGGCCCAGGATGCTTCGATAGCGGCCTTTAGCTCATCCAGAGTGTTGGGTCTTGAGTCTCTCAACGTTCTCTTCACAATATCCCACAGATTCTCTATGGGGTTCAGGTCAGGAGAGTTGGCAGGCCAATTGAGCACAGTGATACCATGGTCAGTAAACCATTTACCAGTGGTTTTGGCACTGTGAACAGGTGCCAGGTCGTGCTGAAAAATGAAATCTTCATCTCCATAAAGCTTTTCAGCAGATGGAAGCATGAAGTGCTCCAAAATCTCCTGATAGCTAGCTGCATTGACCCTGCCCTTGATAAAACACAGTGGACCAACACCAGCAGCTGACACGGCACCCCAGACCATCACTGACTGTGGGTACTTGACACTGGACTTCTGGCATCTTGGCATTTCCTTCTCCCCAGTTTTCCTCCAGACTCTGGCACCTTGATTTCCGAATGACATGCAGAATTTGCTTTCATCCGAAAAAAGTACTTTGGACCACTGAGCAACAGTCCAGTGCTGCTTCTCTGTAGCCCAGGTCAGGCGCTTCTGCCGCTGTTTCTGGTTCAAAAGTGGTTTGACCTGGAGAATGCGGCACCTGTAGCCCATTTCCTGCACACGCCTGTGCACGGTGGCTCTGGATGTTTCTACTCCAGACAAAGGTCTGGAATCGGCCCTTCTCCACAATCTTCCTCAGGGTCCGGTCACCTCTTCTCGTTGTGTAGCACTTTCTGCCACATTTTTTCCTTCCCACAGACTTCCCATTGAGGTGCCTTGATACAGCACTCTGGGAACAGCCTATTCGTTCAGAAATTTCTTTCTGTGTCTTACCCTCTTGCTTGAGGGTGTCAATAGTGGCCTTCTGGACAGCAGTCAGGTCGGCAGTCTTACCCATGATTGGGGTTTTGAGTGATGAACCAGGCTGGGAGTTTTAAAGGCCTCAGGAATCTTTTGCAGGTGTTTAGAGTTAACTCGTTGATTCAGATGATTAGGTTCATAGCTCGTTTAGAGACCCTTTTAATGATATGCTAATTTTGTGAGATAGGAATTTTGGGTTTTCATGAGCTGTATGCCATAATCATCCGTATTAAGACAATAAAAGACCTGAAATATTTCAGTTAGTGTGCAATGAATCTAAAATATAGGAATGTTAAATTTTCATCATGACATTATGGAAAATAATGAACTTTATCACAATATGCTAATATTTTGAGAAGGACCTGTATTACCTGAGGCTACTCCTCCCACTGCTGGACATGACTATAACCTGAGACCCCGAACCCTGCCCAAACCTTCTTATATGGGCCCACTGTTCCAACAACCATTTGGGGAAAACAGATACAAGCCATTCACACTGGGAGATCTTACCACTTTGTGTGATAAATTGCCCCAATCACAGAAGGGGCAGCTATATGGTTACAGACTCTAGACTCCCTGACAGCAGGAACCACGTTAGCTCTAGGTGATCATAGGGCCATTGCTGGACGATGCATGAAGCCACACACCTGTAGGGACATAGAGCTTGTTGTGGGTACAACAGCAGAACCAAATGGGGTCCCATTTACTTTATATTCCACTCTTATAGGCATGGCTCTTACACACATGTATCCAGTAACCAGAGGACGTACCATTCCAAAATTTGAGTGGAACGCAAACACAAATCCTAGAGAATATATAGATCAGTGCAAATCCGTGTGGCAAACACAGACAGGAACCAATCCAGATGGAGAAGGTCCCCAAAGGGACTGGTTCCGGGATGCTATTTTAAGAGGGTTACCTTTGCAGGTTAAAACTAATATGGAGGATAATCCCGACCTCCCTGGATCAGAGCCTGGAGTATGGGATCGCCATTTGATGCATCATTTATCTAAACTCAAAGAGGCAAAACAAGATGAGGAGAGTGAATTAAAAATGTTACAAACACAGCTCCTGAAAAGGCAATTAGCAGAAGCTAAACAGAAGGTCGGGGAAAAGAAAAAGGAGGGTAAAACACCTAAGATTATGTATGAAGGTGCAGTGTCTCAGCCCCGTCAGGCTCCTCCATTTCCTGGAAATAGAGAAACAGCAGGACAGTGGCATCAGGCCCCGGTCCCATATTAAGGACATGCTGGTCGTTTTGGGGGACGGGGAGGGCCAAGAGCAAGGGGATTCCAGAGAGGACCACAGAGGAGGCTGGGTAAAGTGTATTATTACTGCAATGAGCCTGGACATTGGGCCCGAGATTGCCCCCATAAGAATGGTCCACCCGGAGGGTATGGGTGTTACAGTCCCTCCATGGCCCGTCCATACAGAGGCAGAGGTGGCCCAGCACGCGGTGCACACGGACCACAACTCCAATTACCGGCCTGGGACGAGCCTAATCTCTGGCCTGAGCACCACTGAAGGTCCCCACCGACCCCAGAAGACAGCGGGACCGCGGACCCCCTGCTGTCTGTGACTGTGTCCGGAAATAGCCTTCCTTTTCTGGTGGACACTGGGGCCACATGTTCAACCATCAAACAGGCTCCTTTAAACACACTCTCCACCAGGACTACAACTGTCATGGGGTTCTTGGGGGTAAAACAGGTCCTGTCATATACCAAGCCTTTAAAGACTGAAATTGGTGGACAGACACTGAATCACAGTTATCTAGTCTCCACTGACACACCAGTAAATTTACTGGGTAGAGACATGTTAATAAAACTGGGAGCAACCATTTTATGCAGGACTGATGGACTGCAGGTTTACCTGCCCAATGGCATCCAGTTATTTTGTGGCAATAACACTTCTTTTTCACATGGACAGTACCTCCTCCAGCCGCTGCAGGACTCAATGGCTGACATATACTGGGTTTTGCTGCAACCTGAAACCACCGCGCACAGAGGCATTCTCTCGGCTTTCCATCGGTGGAAATCCTGGGTCTCCACTCTGGCGCCCTATGTACCTCCTCCTGACCCCCCGCATGTCACCTTATTTTATTCAATTCAATTCAATTCAAATTCAATTCAAAAATACTTTATTAATCCCAAAGGGAAATTAAATGTTGTTATAGCTCATATTATGTAGGTTTCTTCAAAGAGCCGTTGTAGATGCTGATGGCTGTGGGCAGGAAGGATCTCCTGTAGCGCTCCGTCTTACAGCAGATCTGAAGAAGCCTCTGACTGAAGACACTCTGTTGCTGTAGGACAGTCTCATGAAGAGGATGCTCAGAGTTCACCATAATGTTCTTCATTTTATGAAGAATCCGTCTTTCCACAATGATCTCCAGAGGTTCCAGAGGAGTCCCCAGAACAGAGCCAGCCTTTTTTATCAGCTTGTTGAGCTTTTTTAAGTCCCTGGTTCTGATGCTGCTTCCCCAGGAGATGATGGTAGAAGAATGATGATATGATATGATTATGATAGAAATAATTGTGAATGCTACCAGGAAAGCTTTGCTGACGAGTTAGAGGGTACACACTGGGACATTGCCACCACAGACATTTATGTAGCACCAGAAGGAGTGGTGGCCGAGGTTCACTTGACTGAAGAGCAGGAAGTCTGGTTTAGGATGTGGTCTGATGGCGTGCCTCATGTCTCTTTGGCTCTGCACCCAGGTCATGAAGCACGTGAACTTGGAGGTGTGTTAAAATGCTCCCTGAACCTACAGGATTGGCAGCCTTTGGCAACCCCCAACCTTTTTTATTTGCCCTCAGGGAACACTTATCGCATATTCAACCACTCCACGGATGTGGGCACACTGGAGCATGTTCAGTTAGACAGACACCATGGCAGGGAATAAACAGACCATCCACTGGCAGCTGCTATTGTGGAAAAATGCCCTCCACCCTTTGGCCAGAGGGGCCCACAGATGTAGGCCTGATTAAATGTTCCCCCATTACTTTTCAGTTAACCACCGACCAACCAATATGGAAGCCCCAATACCCTCACAAACCAGCAGCAGAATTAGGCATTAAAGATACATTGGAAGGCCTCTGGAACTCAGGTGTTTTAGAGTCCGCATATTCCTCTTCATGGAACACACCCATTTAGCCAGTGGAGAAAAAAGGGATAGGTAAATGGCGCATGGCACGTGATTTACGGGCCATAAATGCAGCTTTGGCCACCCCTACCGTTCCCGTGCCCAATCCCTATGTTGCTCTGACAAATCTTAACCCTGACCATTGCTGGTTTACCTGCATCGATCTGGCCAACGCATTTTTCTGCCTTCCTTTAGCTGAGGAATGCAGGGACATTTTTGCATATACCTATAAATCTCATAGGTATAGATACACTCGTTTGCCGCAGGGATTCGCGCTTTCTCCAGGAATCTTCAATCAGGTTCTAAAAGACTCTCTCCAAGATTGCCTATTACCACCAAACACCACTCTGATTCAGTACGTGGATGACATTCTCCTCGCAACACCCACTGTGGATGAATGCTTAGAGGCAACAGCAATTGTCTTGTCGCATTTGGCTAAAAAAGGCTACAAGGTTAGCAAAGCCAAACTCCAGATTTGCAGACGCCAGGTTGACTTTTTGGGCAAAGTTGTTTCCCAACCTGGCACGGGGATGTGCCCAGCTCACCAATCTGCAGTTTTGTCCCACCCAAAACCGCTCCTGGTTAAGGACATGTTGTCTTTCCTAGGACTCACAGGGTATAGCAGATCTTTTGTGCCCGGCTACACCGACCTCACTGCACCCCTTAGAAATCTTGTCAAAAAACAGGGCATGAGAAACCTCACTGCCCCGCTTGAATGGACCAGAGAAGCTGAAGAAGCATTCATTAACTTAAAAACCAGCCTCTCGCAAGCTGCACATTTGGCACACCCAGATTACACGTTGCCATTTCAGCTGGATGTTTCTGTAACAGCACACACAGCAAATGGTGTGCTGTTCCAGAAAAAAGGTTGGGTTAGGACAGTCCTCATGTACATAAGTGTAATGCTGGACAACATGGAACAAAGACATCATGAGTGCACCCGACACGCAGTAGGGATGGCTAAAATAATTCAAAAAACAGCTCATGTAGTGATGGGACATCCTCTTAATATATTGACATCACATGGTGTGGTGGCCTTTGTGAACTCTCAGGCTTTCACACTCTTACCACTGAGACAACAGAGGCTGAGTAAGGTGCTAGAGGCCCCAAACATCACATACACACATGAAGGGATAAACATGGCAGATAGAATAACTACCGGTACACCACATGTCTGCGCAGAAAAAGTGGAGTTTAATGAAAAAATCAGACCAGATCTACAAAGTACATCCCTAATAGACGCCCGAAACCTGTACACAGACGGGTGCTGCTTCAGACATGACACAGAAGGACTTAAGGCAGCATACGCAGTGGTGGAAGACACAGGGACAGATTTTGTCACAGTACAGGCAGAGGAACTGACAGATGCACAATCAGCGCAGAGAGCAGAAGTTTTGGCAGTGATAGCTGCTCTGGAACTAGGAGCAGGGCAGAAGGTTAACATTTACACAGACTCCGCATACGCTACAGGAGCAGTACATGTAGAGCTCAAACAGTGGCTGAGGACAGGATTCAGAACTGCAGGACAGAAACCCATTAAACATGAACAGGAAATGAGAAAGTTGGCTGAAGCTTTGTGGCTCCCTCAAGAAGTAGCCGTCATTAAATGCAGCGGACATGACAGCAGTAACACCAGAGTAGCATTGGATTAATTCATGTGAGATGTGCAGGCAGTTCAATGTTAGACCAACCTTGAAGCCAGCACCTGGAAAGTTCCCAGTAGACCCAATAGCAGAAAAAGAGGTTATCATTGATTATACAGACATGACTGAGAGAGTAAATGGGTTCAGATATCTGTTGGTGTGTGTGGATGCATTTACTGGATGGCCGGAGGCCTGGACTACAAAAAAGAAAGACAGCAAATCTGTGGTGAAGTGTTTGATAAATCATTATATCCCTAGACATGGTTTTCCAGCTAAAATAAGGTCTGACAACGGAACACATTTCAAAAATGAGGAACTCAAAAAGTGGAAAGATTTCTGTGACTGAAACACTCATTTGGCACTGTGTACCATCCACAGTCACAGGGGAAGGTTGAAAGAATGAATCAAACCCTTAAAACCAAATTGCCTAAGATCTGTGCACAGTCCAAAATGAATTGGGTTACGGCCTTGCCATTAACTCTGATGTCTGTACGGAGTTCTGTAAATCAGAAACATGGTTTAACTCCACATGAGCTGCTAACAGGGAGGCCATTTCCAGGCCCACAAACAAGGTTACCGTTTCTCACTGAGTATGAACAATCTATGTCTCATCGTGATTATTACAGATCTCTCCACAGTCTTGTTACAGCTTTCTCCAAACAGATCCCAGCAGAACCAGAGACCAGGGTTGGAACCACCACATCGGAAGCCGAGTGGGTCCTCCTGAAAGTCATCAAAAGAAAGTGGTCAGAGCCAAGGTGGACCGGTCCATTTCAGGTCACAGAGAGGACAACCCATGCAGTCAGGCTGAAGGGCAAAGGCACTACTTGGTATCACTGGAGCCAGTGTGCAGGAGCAGAACCACCTCAACGATC
Source organism: Girardinichthys multiradiatus (assembly GCF_021462225.1). Taxonomy (NCBI): domain Eukaryota; kingdom Metazoa; phylum Chordata; class Actinopteri; order Cyprinodontiformes; family Goodeidae; genus Girardinichthys; species Girardinichthys multiradiatus. Next base: position 7,713,501 of record NC_061794.1, on the reverse strand, counting down.
CCTTTCTCAGGTCCAGGAAGATCTGAGCGAAAACACAGGAGAAGGTAATCTCACTTCTCTCACCCAAGAAGGGGCAGAATAATCCCCGGGTGAGAGTAATTAGCCCAGGGTCAGTCTGCCCTGAGAGCTGAAGACAGAAGAAGAGGCGGAAGTGATTGAGTTTCTCTCTCACTGGGAGTGGTAGAGTTTCCCTCCCACCCCAGAAGACACTGTTCGGCAAACATTTTATATTTTATATTACATTTTGATTTTTTGTATCTTTTTTCAGATTATTATTTAACTGTATATGTTTATGTTTTAAGTTTCATAAGTTTTAAAAAAAATGAGTGCCCAAAGTAAGGGAACTAGACTCTCTAGGAGTTTCATCATAGGTGGAGTGTTACTCTCAGTATTCATTGTTACGTTTATTTTATGGTATTTTTGTGAACTTCCATTCCAGACATGTTCTGAAAACCACTTCGGGAAGGTGTCCAAAAGGTCTAGGGTAACTCCATCCAAGGACGTATGCCTTAAGCGTTATGGGGGATTAGAATTAAATGACACGTTAGGAGCAACTACCACTTTTCGGTTTGACCTGTGTGATGTCATGAAGTGTGGGAAGAATCCGACTGCCTGGAGGGGGTATGATGTGTATTTGTGTGCCAATCTCGACGTGTCCACCCAATGCACTGCAGGCAGGACCATGACTTTATATGGGGGAAACAAGCTTTGCGGAAACTGGGGTCACGCACTGGGGTATACGGGTAGGTGGACACCCACCCTGACATATATAAATTCACGGAATCAAGAAAAAGCCAAACAAATCAGCCTGGTACGAGCGTTGACACATTACACACTTGGGGGTGTCAATCCACTATTTTTGTCCATAAAATCGTTACAAGAAGGTTTGCATCGCATCTCCACAAGTGGGATGAGATGATGTATTTCACTCTAGGGGTAGAGGTAACAGGGACTGACCCCCAGGTACTAATCAAAGTCAATTTAAATAAACCAACTCCTCAGGTACAGGCCACTAGCACTTCTACAGTCCCAGAACCAGAAGACCAACTAGAAGGGGAGATAAAAGTAGATTCCTCCACCCTGCAGCCTCTAGAAATAATCCAGATGGCCACAGGTTACACAGATGATAATCTTTGGTTGCAATGGATGACCCAAACTGCAAAGGAACAAAGTAGGTCTGACTGCATTGCATGTGCATCTGCAAGGCCACACTTAACCACTGACCCAGCCCCTTTATATCCGGAAGATGCTTGGGGGTACAGTTGCATGTTACAACTAACTAAAGAAGCCATCCCAGCCAACTGTACCACGCTAGCTAGCATCTTTCCACCCATCCCAAACAATACCAAGACAGGACCATTCACTCCCCAGAGGCTGAATGGGACATATTCTTGTTTCAAGTTCACCTCAAACACCTCAAAGGTGAATGTAGGACAAATTCCCTCGGACTGGTGTGATACCACCACGTCTGGAAAAGTGATAGGACTTTGGGCACGATCAGGATTATATTACTACTGTGGAGGATATAGACTTCTCACTAATATACAGAATAACACTATAGGAGTATGTGCAATGGTCAGATTACAGGCCCCGTTGATTTTAATTGGTCCTAATGTTACCTCTGTGACATATCAACAAAATAAGGCACTGGCACTCACTTGTAGGAGAAGACATATTATGAAAAGAAGCGTTTCAACCACTTTTGACTTGAGTCAGGGTTTCCCCACCTATGTAGATGCAATTGGAGTTCCGCGAGGAGTCCCAAATGAATATAAACTTGCAGACCAAATATCAGCTGGATTTGAAAACATCCTTATTATAGCTGCCTTGTTCCCAGTAACGCCCAACAAAAATGTAGACCGCATTAATTATATTCATTATAATGTTTTGCGTCTGGCCAATCTAACTCGAGACGCTGTAGAAGGTTTATCTGAACAATTGGCCCCAACTTCCCTCGTGGCAGTTCAAAATAGGATGGCATTGGATATGTTGTTAGCTGAAAAAGGTGGCGTGTGTGCCATGTTTGGAGATATGTGTTGTACTTTCATTCCTAATAACACTGCACCGGACGGTTCAGTGTCAAAGGCTTTAGAGGTACTTAAGACCCTCTCCGCCACCATGCATGAACATTCTGGAATTGATAATCCTCTGGAGGAGTGGATGACAGGCATATTTGGACACTGGAAGGGTTTGATAATGTCTTTGATGATTTCTATTACAGTATTTGTAGCTATAATGGTGACCTGTGGATGTTGTTGTGTGCCATGCATTCGTTCTCTGATGGTGCGCCTCATCACCTCCGCAATTGAGCAGAGGGATCCAAAGATAACGATGCCACTGTTGCAAATTGACCATAACCAGGATGAGGACTCAGAGTGTGAATTCATGGACGCATAATAAGATGGATGCATGTTTTCTTAATGATTTTCTCTTTTCCTGATTAGGAGGAGATAGATTAGGAGGTGGTGGAGGTCTGCGGCATTTGAAAGATGTTGGTTCAGTAGCAGGGCCTTGGCCACGGGGGGTGTTGAATGGAGAAGATGTCAGAGCCATTTGGGTCCCGATTTTAAGAGCTCCTTTCATGTTAACAGAATCCAGTAAAGCAAAACGCGGACTCAGTGGGGAGATGGGAGAGTTCTGTGCGGTCTGGGTCGGGGTCTCGGGTGAGGGGGGTTTACCGGGGGTGTCGGTCTGGGTCTGGGTATGGGGGGAGGGGGGTATAATGGGGGGGTCCACTTCTCCTGTGGATTTTTGACGGGGAGACCTTTTGTGATGACCTCTTTTTCTCAGCCAACTGGATGGTTCTTTCTGCTGGAGCTGTTGGAGGCAGCGTTATCATTGTTGTTGATACTCCATGTTCTCTGCTGAAGGTCGAAGCTGCTGGCAGATTATTTACTGAATAGAAGAGATTAGATTGGAGACGTCTGGCTCCTGGCTTGTTCAAACAGAAACCATCTTGCATGAAGAGTTGTCTTTTTTCCCAAAAAATATTAAAGTTGTCGATGAAGTTCACAGGTGTGGTGGCACATGTTTTTTTCAACCACTTATTAATCATCAAAAAACCTCATCTCCACAGAAAATCGGTGCAAAGGGTCCTCTGAGAAACACCTTGATATTGAAACCTCCAACAATATTCAGAAGACGAGTGAAATCCTTCTTCAATACTTCTGATTTTTTCTTAGCCACGTCATCCATGGCTCATGGATGACGTGTATAATGTGTATAATGAGGTTTTCTAGAGTCGGACGCTTTTCTGTGATTGCAAGAATATTCTCTGAGATATCACAGACCACGTTACTGGTACCAATCATAACTTCTGTGTTTTTCTTGTTGCAGAAGTTTTTAATCCCATCCACAGCTGTGTTGCCCACTATTGGGGTTCTTAGTCTGGTGGGGCGCTTTTTCTCTGGCAATTTAGGAGAAGACAGTTTAGAATGAAGGTTGTTCTCAAACCTTTTATTATTCTCAGAAGATGGATAGTTTTCCTGGTTTTCATTCTGTAGTGGGGCAAATCTGTTTTGGAGGGAAATTCCATTATTTCCAGCTGTCTCACTCCTATCAGTTGTTGTGACAGCAGCTCGCTGTCGAAGTCTCCTTATCCCAAGGGAAACGGGGGCATTTCTCTGTAATTCTGGCCATTCTAATTTATTTAATTGCTGAGATCTTCCAGTGAGTCGTCCACCTTGATTTTTTAGGCATGCCCCTAAAACATATAGATATATATATATTATAATAATAATAATCCTTGGGAGTCGCTGATAAGAAGTTGTTTTAGTCCAATATTTCCGTAAATTTGGCTAAGAGAAAAAAAGTTAGGAGTAAAAGAATGCAAGCAAGCAGGGAGCTTAGGAGAAAAGCATCTCAGCAGGCAGAGAGGTGGAAGCGGAAGTTAAGAGAAGTTAAGAGAAAACATCTAAGGAGAAAACATCTAAGGAGATTGCAGAAACTATCAAAATTGGGTTAAGAACTGTCCAACACATTATTAAAAACTGGAAAGATAGTGGGGACCCATTTTCTTCGAGGAAGAAATGTGGCCGGAAAAAAATCCTGAATGATAGTGATCTGCGATCACTTAAACATTTGGTGAAATCAAATAGAAGAAAAACAACAGTAGAACTCCGGGCTATGTTTAATAGTGAAAGTAAGAGCATTTCTACTCGCACAATGTGAAAGAACCCAAGGGATTGGGACTGAACAGCTGTGTAGCCTTAAGAAAACCACTAATCAGTGAGGCTAACTGGAAAAATGGCTTCAATTTGCTAGGGATCATAAAGATTGGACTCTGGGGCAATGGAAGAAGGTCATGGTCTGATGAGTCCAGATCTACCCTGTTTTAGAGTGATGGGTGCATCAGGGTAAGAAGAAAGGCAGGTGAAGTGATGCTCCCATCATGCCTAGTGCCTACTGTACAAGCCTGTGGGGGCAGTACTATGATCTGGGGTTGCTGCAGTTGGTCAGGTCTGGGTTCAGCAACAGTATGTGTTCAAAGAATGAGGTCATCTGACTACCTGAATATACTGAATGACCAGGTTATTCCATCAGAGAATTTTTTCTTCCCTGATGGCACGGGCATATTCCAAGATGACAATACCAGGATTCATCGGGCTCCAATTGTGAAAGAGTGGTTCAGGGAGCATGAGACATCATTCTCACACATGAATTGGCCACCACAGAGTCCTGACCTTAACCCCATTGAGAATGTTTGGGATGTGCTGGAGAAGGCTTTGCACAGCGGTCAGACTCTACCATCATCAATGCAAGATCTTGGTGAAAAATGAATGCAACACTGGGTGGAAATAAATCTTGTGACATTGCAGAAGCTTATCGAAACAATGCCACAGGGAATGTGTGCCGTAATCAAAGATAAAGGCGGTCTAACAAAATATTGGAGTGTGTGACCATTTTTTTTGGCGGCGACTTTTTTTCTATATAGTGTAGATATATATATAAGACATGCTAGTTAGGTTAATTGGCCTCTCTAAATTGCCCTTAGGTGTATGAATGAGTGAGTGCTTGGTTGTTTGTGTGTTGCCCTGCGATGGACTGGCGACCTGTCCAGGGTGTACCCTGCCTCTCGCCCATAGGCTGCTGGAGATAGGCACCAGCTCCCCCGTGACCCACTATGGAATGAGCAGTAGAAAAGGACTGACTGACTGACTATATATATATATATATATATATATATATTGTTATATATTGTTATATATATATATATATATATTGTTATATGTTATATATATATATTGTTATATATATATATATATATATATATATATATATATAGTTATATATGTTATATACAAAAGTACATAGTATTAATGAGTGCAAGATGTATTTAGTGGCAACCGCAGCTCTATATAGAGTTTATCTGTGTATCTGGCAACACCTGAATCGAAACACCTGTGGGTGTATGTGTGGCCGAGTTTGTGTATATAAGGTTTCTCCCACCCCCGGAATGTCGATCAAGACACATCCATACAGTGCAAGAAAGTGATATTTCCTTAAATATTATTTTACTAAATAAGGATGGCTAATTAAACAACACTGAAAATTAATTACACTGAAGGTTGTTCTTATTCGGCAAATCATTCTTTAAAATATTATTTTATTAAAGTAATGTTTTATCTACCCTTCTGACTTTGCAGTGTGATTGGTTGTTTAAATGTACACCAATTTCTGTTCTTAGTTAGTTCTAAGACTAACTTGACCTCATTTCCAAGTTCCTGAAGATAAACCTTGGTTTTCAAACAAATAACACTGAATGGTAATACTGCATTATTTTATTGGTCATGGTTTTTGACAATTTTTATAACTTCCTTTTCATAACTTCAGAGAGGACTTACTATGATAACCCTTAAGTATCTCCTTTCCCTACAAAGTTTATGTACAGAGGATCTTCAAAAGTGGCCCAATTGTATATTTCTAGATTTTTATGTTAACTTCTTTTTACTGCATTCTGCCTTTAATTTTTTCATTCATTCATTGTAAGATAATGCCATTAGCTCTTATTCCATCGAAAGCCCAAGGATTTAAAGCCCTAGGATTTGTTTTAATAGGAATCCCAGGAAATTCTGTACTTTCTTTTTTCATTGCCAAAAACCATTTATTTAAATCAGCCTAATGACGTACGGGAAAGTTGTGAATAAAACTGCATTACACCTTCATTCCAGCAGATGTTATGGAGATTGATTTGTCTCAATATTATTCAATCAAACAAAAAACTAATTTCAATCCAAAAAAAACTAATCTCAATCAAAAAAATTAATGGTGGTGAAAACATTTGGAATATTCAATAAATAAATAAAAACTACCGAAATAATTATAGATGAATTTAAATTTAACATATCCATTGTTAATGCTAACACATATAGGAACATATGTATTTAGTGACTAAAATATTTATTGGATTGTCAAACTTGTGTCCCCAGAGTTTTGTACCCGTAAGAAAAGCACGTGACCATACCTAAGCGGCTGTCCCGGGTTCGAGTCCCGGACCAGGCGACATTTACCGAATGTCTCCCCCTTTCCTGTCTACCTACTGTTAAAAAAATATAAAGGCCACTAGTGCCGAAAAACATAAGCTCCCTGTGGATTTATTGATAATTAAAAATGGGAAACAAAGCCAAACATGAATTTACCGCCTTTACTAGTTTTATTAACAGATGATGCACTTTTCCAAGATACTTCTGAATTGACAGGGGTTGAGACAAGTGAAAACATTGCAGGGTTTTCCATCAGCAGTTTACACAGTTTTATTAATCATTTATAGTGTCCACTGCAGCGTTAAGAAGCTTTATATCTGCAGTTTTTGACAGACAAGCGGGAGGGTTACGCTGGACAACTCAAAACGAACCTGCAACAATGCACTGCAGCAACATTGAGCTGAGAGGGGTATCTTACAGAGGGCTGGAGGTTACAGTGTGTACGAAAATGAAGTCATGCATATTTCAGTTTATACCAAAGGCTTCTGACATTTGCATCCACAGGATCAAATATTACAAGAATGGGGGGGGAAAAAAGGCAAAATATTTTTAGCAAACAATCACACATAAACATCATGAGCCCTCTGCAGGAAGAAACAAATCATTAACGGGTCAACCCCCTCTTTGTCCACTTCTCTTGATTTAACTTACTGAAGATGCCGCCGCAAACAACTCAAAGATAATTTACACACATTTAAACAAGCATCACTCAAACTCTACAAATTTAGCCTATAAGTCCAAAGCGCCAGCCAGGTAAAGAAGTTCTGGTCCCATCCAGGTTTTCAGCTTCAGACCCGAAATGAAGGCCGTTGAGGTCGGCTGTTCCTCTGAGCTCTGAAATGCGGCTGCAGATGGACGCCTCCATAGCAGATCTGCTAACAGGACCTCTGATACAGGTGTGGAAACTGTTCGCACTGGATGAATAAAATGATATATGTAGCTTTTAATCTTAAGTAGTTACATGTAGGAAGTCATTACTTTACTACTTTGTAGATGTGAGGGTCAAAGTGAGAATAGGAAGTGAAAACAGTCGAAACCCTGGAGACCACATCCAGAATTGAGTTTTGGAGTTTGTGTATTTTTTTTTTAAACCCTCTTTTGGACACTGGTGCTAATGATGTGCACAGATGAGTCCTCAGCTTCCACTTGGGGTTGCTGCTATCACCTTAGCACTGGTTCTTCACAGGGACTAATCCACCTCCTCCATGTTACTGTAGGATGGAGCTGCGCACTCTGCGGAGTGAGCGAAAAGGTCAGATGGTTCTTAGTTAGTTCTAAGACTAACTTGACCTCATTTCCAGGTTCCTCAAGATAAACCTTGGTTTTCAAACAAATAACACTGAATGGTAATACTGCATTATTTTATTGGTCATGGTTTTTGACAATTTTTATAACTTCCTTTTCATAACTTCAGAGAGGACTTACTATGATAACCCTTAAGTATCTCCTTTCCCTACAAAGTTTATGTACAGAGGATCTTCAAAAGTGGCCCAATTGTATATTTCTAGATTTTTATATTAACTTCTTTTTACTGCATTCTGCCTTTAATTTTTTCATTCATTCATTGTAAGATAATGCCATTGGCTCTTATTCCATCGAAAGCCCAAGGATTTAAAGCCCTAGGATTTGTTTTAATAGGAATCCCAGGAAATTCTGTACTTTCTTTTTTCATTGCCAAAAACCATTTATTTAAATCAGCCTAATGACGTACGGGAAAGTTGTGAATAAAACTGCATTACACCTTCATTCCAGCAGATGGTATGGAGATTGATTTGTCTCAATATTATTCAATCAAACAAAAAACTAATTTCAATCCAAAAAAAACTAATCTCAATCAAAAAAATTAATGGTGGTGAAAACATTTGGAATATTCAATCAAAAAAAACAACTAATCTCAATCAAAAAATATTAAGTTGTGATCAAAACTTTCAGAGTTGTAACTTTGGGGTAAGAACGCTGTCAAAAACAATGTGTATGTAAAGACGGAAATGTGTGCATATTAGTCAATAGTTGTGCTTAAGTAAAATCCAAAAGAGGTATTGTATATTTTCTCTGTAAAAATACAAAATAAAATGTTACAACTTCAAGAAATTACAAACACAAAGTTCAAATTTACAGTTGTGGTTTATTCTTTATGAATACAATATGCTATAACAGTTTGTGAATACAATTTATTTTCTTTGAGAATACGAATTTACATCAGCGACTTGGTGTCACGTGATCTAAGGCTCAGAATATAGTGGGTGGAGTTATACAATGATGTACAGTAGGTGGCAGTATGCACCTCTGAATTTGTTGCGAACCACCAGCAGAAGAAGAGAAGAAGAAGCAGCAGCACCAGCGCCAAAAGAACGGACCAAGCGCATATATTAACGACATTAAGACATATATAATTTTAACATTACCTGACTTTGTACCGTAGTTTCTTGGTCCGTCATCTTAGCCCACACCTGCATTGGCAAATATAGGCAAACTGCATGTTCAGCTTTTCTGAAAATAATATATTGAAGATAATCTAAACCTTAACACAAATTGGCCGTAGTGTCTGCTGTTGTGAATCAATTAGATGTCTACGGCAGTTTAGTCACATATTCTATTACACAAGACTTGTTTACTATTGCAAAAATGTTTAATAGTTTGTCCGTGTACTCTGGGGTCAGACATTCATTTTGCTTATAAAGTGTCTGCATGGCCATTTTCATTCCATCACCCTGTTCCAGATCTCATGCCGTTTCTCACTGCTGTTGGCAGATCCCGGACAGGATGTAGGTTTTTCGACATTTGTGGTCTCTGGGAAGTGTTGGGGTTCTCTTGTTGGCGTGGAATTTGTAATTTGAGCTTCTTCACTGCTCTCCTGGAGAAACCCCACTTTGGATAAGAGCCATCATGGATGCCTTCCGGGTGTATGAATCTTGGTCACAAGAACTTTGAGGCCGTTAGCCGCACGCATTATTCATTTTGTCGTAGATGTCATACATGAAGTTAACAAATCTTTCACAAATGCCAACTTTCTTTAACAAGTTTTCCTTTAAAATGGCCAGATATACTTCTTCAAGCTCGGGGGCTCTCATGACAAATAAAGACAGGGCTCTTTTCTTTTTACAGAAAATGTCTTCACAAATCTTTGAAAAGATGCTTTTGACAAATCTATTAAGGCGTCCTGAGCGAATTATTATAGTTTGCCCCCGAACCTCAGTCCAGACCTTCTCAAAAATATACTCGTAGAGATCATCAAAGACTTTACAGGAGCATGACATATATGATACTTCAAGTGCCTGCACCAAAAGCAACTCAATAATCATGCCAACATATTCTTTTCTGTGCTCTTCCTCTAAACTGGGATTCTGTGAACTGTTCTTAGCTGTTGGAGATTCTGATAGATCACACGCCTGAAAATTCCCACTCTCAACAATTTTGGGTTCCAGGGGATAGCTAGCTTTTAAGCCTTTGAATTCTTCCCTGGATGGCTGTTTTTCAACATCAGAATCATTTAGGAAATTAACCTTTTTATTGTTATCAAATGATGACTTTGATGATCGCTCATTGTGGATGGTGGATTTATTGTTAACTTCAAGAGGAGGAGACTCTGGTTTTAAGATGTTACACACCTTGGCAGATGGTTGTGTTTCCAAATCATGGACATTTACCTCATTGTAAGTCTGGATGTTGTATCCAAAATGGTTGATTTCAGCCAACATTTCCTCCATCTGAGTGGCTTCAGGGATGGTTGGTAACTTGGGCACTCCCTCTTTTAACCATTGTTTCCCTCCATGGTATTTATTATAAATCGCAGGTGCACCCTTTGCTTTTCTTCTTGGTGCCCTCAAAGTGTGTGGTGCAGCATTGGTAGACGGAACATTCTCCTGTTTACAAATCTTTGCTTTTGTGCCATTATCTACAGCTGTTTGATGTCCCAGCAACCTAACTTGATCCACCGCGTGGAATAGTTTATCCATGCTTCTTCTGACCAGAGACTGTTTCTTCATACTGTCCTGATTGGTGGAGGATTGGATCTTGCTTGCCACTTCTCTGATAACTAATTTGTTAAACATTTTAATGAGTTCTAAATCACAAATCTCTGTACTTCCCAGGACGTTCGCAAGAGCTTCTGGTAGTTGGTTACCCACAATGGCTTTGACATCCTTGCGTGTGACAGGCAGGCTCTGGATTTTGGACAAAACCAGAGCAGAAAAGAAATTGGTACTGTCCAAAAGCAGATGTTCCTTCAACCATATTTTCTGTATCGCAGCACTACCAGCAACAAAGTCGTCCCACTTGTCTTTTGGGATACTGTACAGCAGTTTTTCCATTTAGATGTGCAGTTTTCTTTGAAAAACTATGAAAATATGGATTCCTTCTGGCTGTGTAACTACTATTGTGATGACTGAGTAGGTCTTTGTCTAGAAATCAAATTAATACAAACTGTGTTTACAGAAAAAAGTTGAAAAAAAGGTCAAATTTTCTCAAATCTTTCTGTAATCAGCAGGACTATGAACGCTTGTTAAAGTGTTCTGAGCAGAACTCGCAAGTGGTCCACTGTTTTGGACTTCAAACGTGTTTGTTACATCATCTACATCAAAGGAGTTCCGTCACAGAGCACGTGCGGCATGGAAACCATGGTGATGGATTCACGTGACATGAAGTCTGTTCGTAATCCAATCAACCAGCGTCGTTGTAAGGTTTTCTTACACATAGCAATGTTATTATTTGGGTTTCTTTCGAATTTACCATCCGATAAAATAATATTTTCTTTATTTATAACGAACATGTCCTAAAATGATGGTGCATTTCATTACTAGCATAAGTGCATTTTCTAAATAAAACATATTAACAGTCATTGTATCAGATGTTCATTACATTTTTGTACATATCTGTTTTTATATTTTAAATGTTTTTTATATAATCATCTAAACTTTTTCAAGATTTTAACTGAGCGGGGCTAATACTGCTTTAACTGAAGGTGATTGGTCCGAAGTTAAGCTGCGGTGTCAGTTGAGCTGAACTATTATAGCTTAAATTATCACAGTGAGCATAACATAATTTAACATAATTGTATTTTTATAGTTAATGTTTGACCCAACCGAAATAATTATAGATGAATTTAAATTTAACATATCCATTGTTAATGCTAACACATATAGGAACATATGTATTTAGTGACTAAAATATTTATTGGATTGTCAAACTTGTGTCCCCAGAGTTTTGTACCCGTAAGAAAAGCACGTGACCATACCTAAGCGGCTGTCCCGGGTTCGAGTCCCGGACCAGGCGACATTTACCGAATGTCTCCCCCTTTCCTGTCTACCTACTGTTAAAAAAATATAAAGGCCACTAGTGCCGAAAAACATAAGCTCCCTGTGGATTTATTGATAATTAAAAATGGGAAACAAAGCCAAATATGAATTTACCGCCTTTACTAGTTTTATTAACAGATGATGCACTTTTCCAAGATACTTCTGAATTGACAGGGGTTGAGACAAGTGAAAACATTGCAGGGTCTTCCATCAGCAGTTTACACAGTTTTATTAATCATTTATAGTGTCCACTGCAGCGTTAAGAAGCTTTATATCTGCAGTTTTTGACAGACAAGCGGGAGGGTTACGCTGGACAACTCAAAACGAACCTGCAACAATGCACTGCAGCAACATTGAGCTGAGAGGGGTATCTTACAGAGGGCTGGAGGTTACGGTGTGTACGAAAATGAAGTCATGCATATTTCAGTTTATACCAAAGGCTTCTGACATTTGCATCCACAGGATCAAATATTACAAGAATGGGGGGGGGAAAGGCAAAATATTTTTAGCAAACAATCACACATAAACATCATGAGCCCTCTGCAGGAAGAAACAAATCATTAACGGGTCAACCCCCTCTTTGTCCACTTCTCTTGATTTAACTTACTGAAGATGCCGCCGCAAACAACTCAAAGATAATTTACACACATTTAAACAAGCATCACTCAAACTCTACAAATTTAGCCTATAAGTCCAAAGCGCCAGCCAGGTAAAGAAGTTCTGGTCCCATCCAGGTTTTCAGCTTCAGACCCGAAATGAAGGCCGTTGAGGTCGGCTGTTCCTCTGAGCTCTGAAATGCGGCTGCAGATGGACGCCTCCATAGCAGATCTGCTAACAGGACCTCTGATACAGGTGTGGAAACTGTTCGCACTGGATGAATAAAATGATATATGTAGCTTATAATCTTAAGTAGTTACATGTAGGAAGTCATTACTTTACTACTTTGTAGATGTGAGGGTCAAAGTGAGAATAGGAAGTGAAAACAGTCGAAACCCTGGAGACCACATCCAGAATTGAGTTTTGGAGTTTGTGTATTTTTTTTTTAAACCCTCTTTTGGACACTGGTGCTAATGATGTGCACAGATGAGTCCTCAGCTTCCACTTGGGGTTGCTGCTATCACCTTAGCACTGGTTCTTCACAGGGACTAATCCACCTCCTCCATGTTACTGTAGGATGGAGCTGCGCACTCTGCGGAGTGAGCGAAAAGGTCAGATGGTTCTTAGTTAGTTCTAAGACTAACTTGACCTCATTTCCAGGTTCCTCAAGATAAACCTTGGTTTTCAAACAAATAACACTGAATGGTAATACTGCATTATTTTATTGGTCATGGTTTTTGACAATTTTTATAACTTCCTTTTCATAACTTCAGAGAGGACTTACTATGATAACCCTTAAGTATCTCCTTTCCCTACAAAGTTTATGTACAGAGGATCTTCAAAAGTGGCCCAATTGTATATTTCTAGATTTTTATATTAACTTCTTTTTACTGCATTCTGCCTTTAATTTTTTCATTCATTCATTGTAAGATAATGCCATTGGCTCTTATTCCATCGAAAGCCCAAGGATTTAAAGCCCTAGGATTTGTTTTAATAGGAATCCCAGGAAATTCTGTACTTTCTTTTTTCATTGCCAAAAACCATTTATTTAAATCAGCCTAATGACGTACGGGAAAGTTGTGAATAAAACTGCATTACACCTTCATTCCAGCAGATGGTATGGAGATTGATTTGTCTCAATATTATTCAATCAAACAAAAAACTAATTTCAATCCAAAAAAAACTAATCTCAATCAAAAAAATTAATGGTGGTGAAAACATTTGGAATATTCAATCAAAAAAAACAACTAATCTCAATCAAAAAATATTAAGTTGTGATCAAAACTTTCAGAGTTGTAACTTTGGGGTAAGAACGCTGTCAAAAACAATGTGTATGTAAAGACGGAAATGTGTGCATATTAGTCAATAGTTGTGCATAAGTAAAATCCAAAAGAGGTATTGTATATTTTCTCTGTAAAAATACAAAATAAAATGTTACAACTTCAAGAAATTACAAACACAAAGTTCAAATTTACACTTGTGGTTTATTCTTTATGAATACAATATGCTATAACAGTTTGTGAATACGATTTCTTTTCTTTGAGAATACGAATTTACATCAGCGACTTGGTGTCATGTGATCTAAGGCTCAGAATATAGTGGGTGGAGTTATACAATGATGTACAGTAGGTGGCAGTATGCACTGCCAGCAGAAGAAGAGAAGAAGAAGCAGCAGCACCAGCGCCAAAAGAACGGACCAAGCGCATATATTAACGACATTAAGACATATATAATTTTAACATTACCTGACTTTGTACCGTAGTTTCTTGGTCCGTCATCTTAGCCCACACATGCATTGGCAAATATAGGCAAACTGCATGTTCAGCTTTTCTGAAAATAATATATTGAAGATAATCTAAACCTTAACACAAATTGGCCGTAGTGTCTGCTGTTGTGAATCAATTAGATGTCTACGGCAGTTTAGTCACATATTCTATTACACAAGACTTGTTTACTATTGCAAAAATGTTTAATAATTTGTCCGTGTACTCTGGGGTCAGACATTCATTTTGCTTATAAAGTGTCTGCATGGCCATTTTCATTCCATCACCCTGTTCCAGATCTCATGCCGTTTCTCACTGCTGTTGGCAGATCCCGGACAGGATGTAGGTTTTTCGACATTTGTGGTCTCTGGGAAGTGTTGGGGTTCTCTTGTTGGCGTGGAATTTGTAATTTGAGCTTCTTCACTGCTCTCCTGGAGAAACCCCACTTTGGATAAGAGCCATCATGGATGCCTTCCGGGTGTATGAATCTTGGTCACAAGAACTTTGAGGCCGTTAGCCGCACGCATTATTCATTTTGTCGTAGATGTCATACATGAAGTTAACAAATCTTTCACAAATGCCAACTTTCTTTAACAAGTTTTCCTTTAAAATGGCCAGATATACTTCTTCAAGCTCGGGGGCTCTCATGACAAATAAAGACAGGGCTCTTTTCTTTTTACAGAAAATGTCTTCACAAATCTTTGAAAAGATGCTTTTGACAAATCTATTAAGGCGTCCTGAGCGAATTATTATAGTTTGCCCCCGAACCTCAGTCCAGACCTTCTCAAAAATATACTCGTAGAGATCATCAAAGACTTTACAGGAGCATGACATATATGATACTTCAAGTGCCTGCACCAAAAGCAACTCAATAATCATGCCAACATATTCTTTTCTGTGCTCTTCCTCTAAACTGGGATTCTGTGAACTGTTCTTAGCTGTTGGAGATTCTGATAGATCACACGCCTGAAAATTCCCACTCTCAACAATTTTGGGTTCCAGGGGATAGCTAGCTTTTAAGCCTTTGAATTCTTCCCTGGATGGCTGTTTTTCAACATCAGAATCATTTAGGAAATTAACCTTTTTATTGTTATCAAATGATGACTTAGATGATCGCTCATTGTGGATGGTGGATTTATTGTTAACTTCAAGAGGAGGAGACTCTGGTTTTAAGATGTTACACACCTTGGCAGATGGTTGTGTTTCCAAATCATGGACATTTACCTCATTGTAAGTCTGGATGTTGTATCCAAAATGGTTGATTTCAGCCAACATTTCCTCCATCTGAGTGGCTTCAGGGATGGTTGGTAACTTGGGCACTCCTTCTTTTAACCATTGTTTCCCTCCACGGTATTTATTATAAATCGCAGGTGCACCCTTTGCTTTTCTTCTTGGTGCCCTCAAAGTGTGTGGTGCAGCATTGGTAGACGGAACATTCTCCTGTTTACAAATCTTTGCTATTGTGCCATTATCTACAGCTGTTTGATGTCCCAGCACCCTAACTTGATCCACCGCGTGGAATAGTTTATCCATGCTTCTTCTGACCAGAGACTGTTTCTTCATACTGTCCTGATTGGTGGAGGATTGGATCTTGCTTGCCACTTCTCTGATAACTAATTTGTTAAACATTTTAATGAGTTCTAAATCACAAATCTCTGTACTTCCCAGGACCTTCGCAAGAGCTTCTGGTAGTTGGTTACCCACAATGGCTTTGACATCCTTGCGTGTGACAGGCAGGCTCTGGACTTTGGACAAAACCAGAGCAGAAAAGAAATTGGTACTGTCCAAAAGCAGATGTTCCTTCAACCATATTTTCTGTATCGCAGCACTACCAGCAACAAAGTCGTCCCACTTGTCTTTTGGGATACTGTAGAGCAGTTTTTCCATTTAGAGATGCAGTTTTCTTTGAAAAACTATGAAAATATGGATTCCTTCTGGCTGTGTAACTACTATTGTGATGACTGAGTAGGTCTTTGTCTAGAAATCAAATTAATACAAACTGTGTTTACAGAAAAAAGTTGAAAAAAAGGTCAAATTTTCTCAAATCTTTCTGTAATCAGCAGGACTATGAACGCTTGTTAAAGTGTTCTGAGCAGAACTCGCAAGTGGTCCACTGTTTTGGACTTCAAACGTGTTTGTTACATCATCGACATCAAAGGAGTTCCGTCACAGAGCACGTGCGGCAAGGAAACCATGGTGATGGATTCACGTGACATGAAGTCTGTTCGTAATCCAATCAACCAGCGTCGTTGTAAGGTTTTCTTACACATAGCAATGTTATTATTTGGGTTTCTTTCGAATTTACCATCCGATAAAATCATATTTTCTTTATTTATAACAAACATGTCCTAAAATGATGGTGCATTTCATTACTAGCATAAGTGCATTTTCTAAATAAAACATATTAACAGTCATTGTATCAGATGTTCATTACATTTTTGTACATATCTGTTTTTATATTTTAAATGTTTTTTATATAATCATCTAAACTTTTTCAAGATTTTAACTGAGCGGGGCTAATACTGCTTTAACTGAAGGTGATTGGTCCGAAGTTAAGCTGCGGTGTCAGTTGAGCTGAACTATTATAGCTTAAATTATCACAGTGAGCATAACATAATTTAACATAATTGTATTTTTATAGTTAATGTTTGACCCAACCGAAATAATTATAGATTAATTTAAATTAAACATATCCATTGTTAATGCTAACACATATAGGAACATATGTATTTAGTGACTAAAATATTTATTGGATTGTCAAACTTGTGTCCACAGAGTTTTGTACCCGTAAGAAAAGCACGTGACCATACCTAAGCGGCTGTCCCGGGTTCGAGTCCCGGACCAGGCGACATTTACCGAATGTCTCCCCCTTTCCTGTCTACCTACTGTTAAAAAAATATAAAGGCCACTAGTGCCGAAAAACATAAGCTCCCTGTGGATTTATTGATAATTAAAAATGGGAAACAAAGCCAAACATGAATTTACCGCCTTTACTAGTTTTATTAACAGATGATGCACTTTTCCAAGATACTTCTGAATTGACAGGGGTTGAGACAAGTGAAAACATTGCAGGGTTTTCCATCAGCAGTTTACACAGTTTTATTAATCATTTATAGTGTCCACTGCAGCGTTAAGAAGCTTTATATCTGCAGTTTTCGACAGACAAGCGGGAGGGTTACGCTGGACAACTCAAAACGAACCTGCAACAATGCACTGCAGCAACATTGAGCTGAGAGGGGTATCTTACAGAGGGCTGGAGGTTACGGTGTGTACGAAAATGAAGTCATGCATATTTCAGTTTATACCAAAGGCTTCTGACATTTGCATCCACAGGATCAAATATTACAAGAATGGGGGGGGAAAAAAGGCAAAATATTTTTAGCAAACAATCACACATAAACATCATGAGCCCTCTGCAGGAAGAAACAAATCATTAACGGGTCAACCCCCTCTTTGTCCACTTCTCTTGATTTAACTTACTGAAGATGCCGCCGCAAACAACTCAAAGATAATTTACACACATTTAAACAAACATCACTCAAACTCTACAAATTTAGCCTATAAGTCCAAAGCGCCAGCCAGGTAAAGAAGTTCTGGTCCCATCCAGGTTTTCAGCTTCAGACCCGAAATGAAGGCCGTTGAGTTCGGCTGTTCCTCTGAGCTCTGAAATGCGGCTGCAGATGGACGCCTCCATAGCAGATCTGCTAACAGGACCTCTGATACAGGTGTGGAAACTGTTCGCACTGAATGAATAAAATGATATATGTAGCTTATAATCTTAAGTAGTTGCATGTAGGAAGTCATTACTTTACTACTTTGTAGATGTGAGGGTCAAAGTGAGAATAGGAAGTGAAAACAGTCGAAACCCTGGAGACCACATCCAGAATTGAGTTTTGGAGTTTGTGTATTTTTTTTTTAAACCCTCTTTTGGACACTGGTGCTAATGATGTGCACAGATGAGTCCTCAGCTTCCACTTGGGGTTGCTGCTATCACCTTAGCACTGGTTCTTCACAGGGACTAATCCACCTCCTCCATGTTACTGTAGGATGGAGCTGCGCACTCTGCGGAGTGAGCGAAAAGGTCAGATGGTTCTTAGTTAGTTCTAAGACTAACTTGACCTCATTTCCAGGTTCCTCAAGATAAACCTTAGTTTTCAAACAAATAACACTGAATGGTAATACTGCATTTACTTTATTGGTCATGGTTTTTGACAATTTTTATAACTTCCTTTTCATAACTTCAGAGAGGACTTACTATGATAACCCTTAAGTATCTCCTTTCCCTACAAAGTTTATGTACAGAGGATCTTCAAAAGTGGCCCAATTGTATATTTCTAGATTTTTATGTTAACTTCTTTTTACTGCATTCTGCCTTTAATTTTTTCATTCATTCATTGTAAGATAATGCCATTGGCTCTTATTCCATCGAAAGCCCAAGGATTTAAAGCCCTAGGATTTGTTTTAATAGGAATCCCAGGAAATTCTGTACTTTCTTTTTTCATTGCCAAGGACCATTTATTTAAATCAGCCTAATGACGTACGGGAAAGTTGTGAATAAAACTGCATTACACCTTCATTCCAGCAGATGGTATGGAGATTGATTTGTCTCAATATTATTCAATCAAACAAAAAACTAATTTCAATCCAAAAAAAACTAATCTCAATCAAAAAAATTAATGGTGGTGAAAACATTTGGAATATTCAATCAAAAAAAACAACTAATCTCAATCAAAAAATATTAAGTTGTGATCAAAACTTTCAGAGTTGTAACTTTGGGGTAAGAACGCTGTCAAAAACAATGTGTATGTAAAGACGGAAATGTGTGCATATTAGTCAATAGTTGTGCATAAGTAAAATCCAAAAGAGGTATTGTATATTTTCTCTGTAAAAATACAAAATAAAATGTTACAACTTCAAGAAATTACAAACACAAAGTTCAAATTTACAGTTGTGGTTTATTCTTTATGAATACAATATGCTATAACAGTTTGTGAATACGATTTCTTTTCTTTGATAATACGAATTTACAACAGCGACTTGGTGTCACGTGATCTAAGGCTCAGAATATAGTGGGTGTAGTTATACAATGATGTACAGTAGGTGGCAGTATGCACCTCTGAATTTGTTGCGCACTGCCAGCAGAAGAAGAGAAGAAGAAGCAGCAGCACTAGCGCTAAGATGACGGACCAAGAAACTACGGTACAAAGTCAGGTAATGTTAAAATTATACATGTCTTAATGTCGTTAATATATGCGCTTGGTCCGTTCTTTTGGCGAAGGTGCTGCTGCTTCTTCTTCTCTTCTTCTGCTGGCGGTTCGCAACAAATTCAGAGGTGCATACTGCCACCTACTGTACATCATTGTATAACTACACCCACTATATTCTGAGCCTGAGATCACGTGACACCAAGTCGCTGATGTAAATTCGTATTCTCAAAGAAAAGAAATCGTATTCACAAACTGTTATAGCATATTGTATTCATAAAGAATAAACCACAAGTGTAAACTTGAACTGTGTTTGCAATTTCTTGAAGCTGTAACATTTTATTTTGTATTCTTACAGATAAAATTTACAATACCTCTTTTGGATTTTACTTATGCACAACTATTGACTAATATGTACACATTTCCGTCTTTACTTACACATTGTTTTTGACAGCGTTCTTACCCCATAGTGACCAAAAGAGGGAGACTCGTAACCAAAGATTTTTGACATGCGCAAATAAAAGCTTATGTTTTGCAAATAACTTTTTTCTCTTCATGAGAAAAAATGAGTCATTTTAATCTAAAAAAGTTTTATCAAACAAATTTTTTTTCTCCCAAAAATGAAATATTCCATTTAAAAAAAAATAATCGTTACAACTCTGAAAGTTTTGATCACAACATAATATTTTTTGATTGAGATTAATTTTTTGTATGATTGAATAATATTGAGACAAATTTACCTCCATACACATGGCATTACTCCTTTACTTTGTTTATAAGACTATTAACCAATAAATAAATGTTTTGTTTTAACTTATAAATAATAGATGATGATGAGCAGCTGTAGAATTATACAGTTCATTAATTCATTTCATTATTCTTTAAGTTGCACTCGATCCATAAACAGTTAATAATATATTCCTACAATAAATAAAAATGTCAAACATTTTTGGCATAAATATTTCGTTTTATTGTCTGGTACTTGCAGTTATTAACCACATACCTACTAAATGCATTATATTCACTTTAGCCACCACATACAAAGAACGGGTAGCGGGAAATCCTAGAGTGCCGGGCCAAGATCAGACAGCGGTTATTGGGGAAATCCCTGCCCAGTTAGCAGCTTAGCAGCCAGACCAGCCTGTAATTGGAGCTCTACTGCTCCAAAAACCCAGAAAAAACATTTTAAAGTAGTCTCATTCTTGATGAACTGACTGCACAGATGATGTTTTGAGGTCTACTGTCTCACTTAAAAACATCTTAAAACTACATTTTATGACAAATATTGGTACAAAAACGATTAATTGTATAGAAACCTGTGCCATTACTGAAGCAGCTGGTGCCAAGCCTTGCTGCCCCGCCCCTTTAACAAATCCCAGGAAAAGCTGAAAAGACCTATTCCAGACCAGAACCATTTACCCATGAAAGTAAAGCCCCAGGAAAGTGAAATTACCCGGTTTAATTCGTTAGGAAATGCAACCTGGGCTTTCTAAAGCCTGGGGCTTTTCAAAAGCAATGAAAAGGGGCTTTTGAAATTGTTTGCAAATCTTTGAGCATCATAGGATTAAGTCTCTGAAACTGAAGACTCAACAGCGGTCTTGGCTACCTTGACAACCCTTCCTTTTTTTCTTTATATTTTTCAATATGAAGAAATCGTTTGATTACTATGTTGCATGTTTGATATTGAAACGTTAAGTGAAGAATGGATTAAATAGAAAAACAATATATTGTATAGATACATTACATTATCATGAATTACAGCAAATTGGACTGTAGGAGAGCCGGAGTACTCGGAGAGAACCCACACCTGCATTGGCAAATATATGCAAACTGCATGTTCAGCTTTTCTGAAAATAATATATTGAAGATAATCTAAACCTTAACACAAATTGGCCGTAGTGTCTGCTGTTGTGAATCAATTAGATGTCTACGGCAGTTTAGTCACATATTCTATTACACAAGACTTGTTTACTATTGCAAAAATGTTTAATAATTTGTCCGTGTACTCTGGGGTCAGACATTCATTTTGCTTATAAAGTGTCTGCATGGCCATTTTCATTCCATCACCCTGTTCCAGATCTCATGCCGTTTCTCACTGCTGTTGGCAGATCCCGGACAGGATGTAGGTTTTTCGACATTTGTGGTCTCTGGGAAGTGTTGGGGTTCTCTTGTTGGCGTGGAATTTGTAATTTGAGCTTCTTCACTGCTCTCCTGGAGAAACCCCACTTTGGATAAGAGCCATCATGGATGCCTTCCGGGTGTATGAATCTTGGTCACAAGAACTTTGAGGCCGTTAGCCGCACGCATTATTCATTTTGTCGTAGATGTCATACATGAAGTTAACAAATCTTTCACAAATGCCAACTTTCTTTAACAGGTTTTCCTTTAAAATGGCCAGATATACTTCTTCAGGCTTGGGGGCTCTCATGACAAATAAAGACAGGGCTCTTTTCTTTTTACAGAAAATGTCTTCACAAATCTTTGAAAAGATGCTTTTGACAAATCTATTAAGGCGTCCTGAGCGAATTATTATAGTTTGCCCCCGAACCTCAGTCCAGACCTTCTCAAAAATATACTCGTAGAGATCATCAAAGACTTTACAGGAGCATGACATATATGATACTTCAAGTGCCTGCACCAAAAGCAACTCAATAATCATGCCAACATATTCTTTTCTGTGCTCTTCCTCTAAACTGGGATTCTGTGAACTGTTCTTAGCTGTTGGAGATTCTGATAGATCACACGCCTGAAAATTCCCACTCTCAACAATTTTGGGTTCCAGGGGATAGCTAGCTTTTAAGCCTTTGAATTCTTCCCTGGATGGCTGTTTTTCAACATCAGAATCATTTAGGAAATTAACCTTTTTATTGTTATCAAATGATGACTTTGATGATCGCTCATTGTGGATGGTGGATTTATTGTTAACTTCAAGAGGAGGAGACTCTGGTTTTAAGATGTTACACACCTTGGCAGATGGTTGTGTTTCCAAATCATGGACATTTACCTCATTGTAAGTCTGGATGTTGTATCCAAAATGGTTGATTTCAGCCAACATTTCCTCCATCTGAGTGGCTTCAGGGATGGTTGGTAACTTGGGCACTCCCTCTTTTAACCATTGTTTCCCTCCATGGTATTTATTATAAATCGCAGGTGCACCCTTTGCTTTTCTTCTTGGTGCCCTCAAAGTGTGTGGTGCAGCATTGGTAGACGGAACATTCTCCTGTTTACAAATCTTTGCTTTTGTGCCATTATCTACAGCTGTTTGATGTCCCAGCACCCTAACTCGATCCACCGCGTGGAATAGTTTATCCATGCTTCTTCTGACCAGAGACTGTTTCTTCATACTGTCCTGATTGGTGGAGGATTGGATCTTGCTTGCCACTTCTCTGATAACTAATTTGTTAAACATTTTAATGGGTTCTAAATCACAAATCACTGTACTTCCCAGGACGTTCGCAAGAGCTTCTGGTAGTTGGTTACCCACAATGGCTTTGACATCCTTGCGTGTGACAGGCAGGCTCTGGACTTTGGACAAAACCAGAGCAGAAAAGAAATTGGTACTGTCCAAAAGCAGATGTTCCTTCAACCATATTTTCTGTATCGCAGCACTACCAGCAACAAAGTCGTCCCACTTGTCTTTTGGGATACTGTAGAGCAGTTTTTCCATTTAGAGATGCAGTTTTCTTTGAAAAACTATGAAAATATGGATTCCTTCTGGCTGTGTAACTACTATTGTGATGACTGAGTAGGTCTTTGTCTAGAAATCAAATTAATACAAACTGTGTTTACAGAAAAAAGTTGAAAAAAAGGTCAAATTTTCTCAAATCTTTCTGTAATCAGCAGGACTATGAACGCTTGTTAAAGTGTTCTGAGCAGAACTCGCAAGTGGTCCACTGTTTTGGACTTCAAACGTGTTTGTTACATCATCGACATCAAAGGAGTTCCGTCACAGAGCACGTGCGGCAAGGAAACCATGGTGATGGATTCACGTGACATGAAGTCTGTTCGTAATCCAATCAACCAGCGTCGTTGTAAGGTTTTCTTACACATAGCAATGTTATTATTTGGGTTTCTTTCGAATTTACCATCCGATAAAATAATATTTTCTTTATTTATAACAAACATGTCCTAAAATGATGGTGCATTTCATTACTAGCATAAGTGCATTTTCTAAATAAAACATATTAACAGTCATTGTATCAGATGTTCATTACATTTTTGTACATATCTGTTTTTATATTTTAAATGTTTTTTATATAATCATCTAAACTTTTTCAAGATTTTAACTGAGCGGGGCTAATACTGCTTTAACTGAAGGTGATTGGTCCGAAGTTAAGCTGCGGTTTCAGTTGAGCTGAACTATTATAGCTTAAATTATCACAGTGAGCATAACATAATTTAACATAATTGTATTTTTATAGTTAATGTTTGACCCAACCGAAATAATTATAGATGAATTTAAATTTAACATATCCATTGTTAATGCTAACACATATAGGAACATATGTATTTAGTGACTAAAATATTTATTGGATTGTCAAACTTGTGTCCACAGAGTTTTGTACCCGTAAGAAAAGCACGTGACCATACCTAAGCGGCTGTCCCGGGTTCGAGTCCCGGACCAGGCGACATTTACCGAATGTCTCCCCCTTTCCTGTCTACCTACTGTTAAAAAAATATAAAGGCCACTAGTGCCGAAAAACATAAGCTCCCTGTGGATTTATTGATAATTAAAAATGGGAAACAAAGTCAAACATAAATTTTCCGCCTTTACTAGTTTTATTAACAGATGATGCACTTTTCCAAGATACTTCTGAATTGACAGGGGTTGAGACAAGTGAAAACATTGCAGGGTTTTCCATCAGCAGTTTACACAGTTTTATTAATCATTTATAGTGTCCACTGCAGCGTTAAGAAGCTTTATATCTGCAGTTTTCGACAGACAAGCGGGAGGGTTACGCTGGACAACTCAAAACGAACCTGCAACAATGCACTGCAGCAACATTGAGCTGAGAGGGGTATCTTACAGAGGGCTGGAGGTTACGGTGTGTACGAAAATGAAGTCATGCATATTTCAGTTTATACCAAAGGCTTCTGACATTTGCATCCACAGGATCAAATATTACAAGAATGGGGGGGGGGGAAAGGCAAAATATTTTTAGCAAACAATCACACATAAACATCATGAGCCCTCTGCAGGAAGAAACAAATCATTAACGGGTCAACCCCCTCTTTGTCCACTTCTCTTGATTTAACTTACTGAAGATGCCGCCGCAAACAACTCAAAGATAATTTACACACATTTAAACAAGCATCACTCAAACTCTACAAATTTAGCCTATAAGTCCAAAGCGCCAGCCAGGTAAAGAAGTTCTGGTCCCATCCAGGTTTTCAGCTTCAGACCCGAAATGAAGGCCGTTGAGGTCGGCTGTTCCTCTGAGCTCTGAAATGCGGCTGCAGATGGACGCCTCCATAGCAGATCTGCTAACAGGACCTCTGATACAGGTGTGGAAACTGTTCGCACTGGATGAATAAAATGATATATGTAGCTTATAATCTTAAGTAGTTACATGTAGGAAGTCATTACTTTACTACTTTGTAGATGTGAGGGTCAAAGTGAGAATAGGAAGTGAAAACAGTCGAAACCCTGGAGACCACATCCAGAATTGAGTTTTGGAGTTTGTGTATTTTTTTTTTAAACCCTCTTTTGGACACTGGTGCTAATGATGTGCACAGATGAGTCCTCAGCTTCCACTTGGGGTTGCTGCTATCACCTTAGCACTGGTTCTTCACAGGGACTAATCCACCTCCTCCATGTTACTGTAGGATGGAGCTGCGCACTCTGCGGAGTGAGCGAAAAGGTCAGATGGTTCTTAGTTAGTTCTAAGACTAACTTGACCTCATTTCCAGGTTCCTCAAGATAAACCTTGGTTTTCAAACAAATAACACTGAATGGTAATACTGCATTATTTTATTGGTCATGGTTTTTGACAATTTTTATAACTTCCTTTTCATAACTTCAGAGAGGACTTACTATGATAACCCTTAAGTATCTCCTTTCCCTACAAAGTTTATGTACAGAGGATCTTCAAAAGTGGCCCAATTGTATATTTCTAGATTTTTATGTTAACTTCTTTTTACTGCATTCTGCCTTTAATTTTTTCATTCATTCATTGTAAGATAATGCCATTGGCTCTTATTCCATCGAAAGCCCAAGGATTTAAAGCCCTAGGATTTGTTTTAATAGGAATCCCAGGAAATTCTGTACTTTCTTTTTTCATTGCCAAAAACCATTTATTTAAATCAGCCTAATGACGTACGGGAAAGTTGTGAATAAAACTGCATTACACCTTCATTCCAGCAGATGGTATGGAGATTGATTTGTCTCAATATTATTCAATCAAACAAAAAACTAATTTCAATCCAAAAAAAACTAATCTCAATCAAAAAAATTAATGGTGGTGAAAACATTTGGAATATTCAATCAAAAAAAACAACTAATCTCAATCAAAAAATATTAAGTTGTGATCAAAACTTTCAGAGTTGTAACTTTGGGGTAAGAACGCTGTCAAAAACAATGTGTATGTAAAGACGGAAATGTGTGCATATTAGTCAATAGTTGTGCATAAGTAAAATCCAAAAGAGGTATTGTATATTTTCTCTGTAAAAATACAAAATAAAATGTTACAACTTCAAGAAATTACAAACACAAAGTTCAAATTTACACTTGTGGTTTATTCTTTATGAATACAATATGCTATAACAGTTTGTGAATACGATTTCTTTTCTTTGAGAATACGAATTTACATCAGCGACTTGGTGTCACGTGATCTAAGGCTCAGAATATAGTGGGTGGAGTTATA
This sequence comes from Girardinichthys multiradiatus, assembly GCF_021462225.1. Taxonomy (NCBI): domain Eukaryota; kingdom Metazoa; phylum Chordata; class Actinopteri; order Cyprinodontiformes; family Goodeidae; genus Girardinichthys; species Girardinichthys multiradiatus. The sequence continues at coordinate 7,687,298 of NC_061794.1, read as the reverse complement.
CAATGATGTACAGTAGGTGGCAGTATGCACCGCCAGCAGAAGAAGAGAAGAAGAAGCAGCAGCACCAGCGCCAAAAGAACGGACCAAGCGCATATATTAACGACATTAAGACATATATAATTTTAACATTACCTGACTTTGTACCGTAGTTTCTTGGTCCGTCATCTTAGCCCACACCTGCATTGGCAAATATATGCAAACTGCATGTTCAGCTTTTCTGAAAATAATATATTGAAGATAATCTAAACCTTAACACAAATTGGCCATAGTGTCTGCTGTTGTGAATCAATTAGATGTCTACGGCAGTTTAGTCACATATTCTATTACACAAGACTTGTTTACTATTGCAAAAATGTTTAATAGTTTGTCCGTGTACTCTGGGGTCAGACATTCATTTTGCTTGTGAAGTGTCTGCATGGCCATTTTCATTCCATCACCCTGTTCCAGATCTCATGCCGTTTCTCACTGCTGTTGGCAGATCCCGGACAGGATGTAGGTTTTTCGACATTTGTGGTCTCTGGGAAGTGTTGGGGTTCTCTTGTTGGCGTGGAATTTGTAATTTGAGCTTCTTCACTGCTCTCCTGGGGAAACCCCACTTTGGATAAGAGCCATCATGGATGCCTTCCGGGTGTATGAATCTTGGTCACAAGAACTTTGAGGCCGTTAGCCGCTCGCATTATTCATTTTGTCGTAGATGTCATACATGAAGTTAACAAATCTTTCACAAATGCCAACTTTCTTTAACAAGTTGTCCTTTAAAATGGCCAGATATACTTCTTCCAGCTCGGGGGCTCTCATGACAAATAAAGACAGGGCTCTTTTCTTTTTACAGAAAATGTCTTCACAAATCTTTGAAAAGATGCTTTTGACAAATCTATTAAGGCGTCCAGAGCGAATTATTATAGTTTGCCCCCGAACCTCAGTCCAGACCTTCTCAAAAATATACTCGTAGAGATCATCAAAGACTTTACTGGAGCATGACATATATGATACTTCAAGTGCCTGCACCAAAAGCAACTCAATAATCATGCCAACATGTTCTTTTCTGTGCTCTTCCTCTAAACTGGGATTCTGTGAACTGTTCTTAGCTGTTGGAGATTCTGATAGATCACACGCCTGAAAATTCCCACTCTCAACAATTTTGGGTTCCAGGGGATAGCTAGCTTTTAAGCCTTTGAATTCTTCCCTGGATGGCTGTTTTTCAACATCAGAATCATTTAGCAAATTAACCTTTTTATTGTTATCAAATGATGACTTAGATGATCGCTCATTGTGGATGGTGGATTTATTGTTAACTTCAAGAGGAGGAGACTCTGGTTTTAAGATGTTACACACCTTGGCAGATGGTTGTGTTTCCAAATCATGGACATTTACCTCATTGTAAGTCTGGATGTTGTATCCAAAATGGTTGATTTCAGCCAACATTTCCTCCATCTGAGTGGCTTCAGGGATGGTTGGTAACTTGGGCACTCCCTCTTTTAACCATTGTTTCCCTCCATGGTATTTATTATAAATCGCAGGTGCACCCTTTGCTTTTCTTCTTGGTGCCCTCAAAGTGTGTGGTGCAGCATTGGTAGACGGAACATTCTCCTGTTTACAAATCTTTGCTTTTGTGCCATTATCTACAGCTGTTTGATGTCCCAGCACCCTAACTTGATCCACCGCGTGGAATAGTTTATCCATGCTTCTTCTGACCAGAGACTGTTTCTTCATACTGTCCTGATTGGTGGAGGATTGGATCTTGCTTGCCACTTCTCTGATAACTAATTTGTTAAACATTTTAATGGGTTCTAAATCACAAATCTCTGTACTTCTCAGGACCTTCGCAAGAGCTTCTGGTAGTTGGTTACCCACAATGGCTTTGACATCCTTGCGTGTGACAGGCAGGCTCTGGACTTTGGACAAAACCAGAGCAGAAAAGAAATTGGTACTGTCCAAAAGCAGATGTTCCTTCAACCATATTTTCTGTATCGCAGCACTACCAGCAACAAAGTCGTCCCACTTGTCTTTTGGGATACTGTAGAGCAGTTTTTCCATTTAGAGATGCAGTTTTCTTTGAAAAACTATGAAAATATGGATTCCTTCTGGCTGTGTAACTACTATTGTGATGACTGAGTAGGTCTTTGTCTAGAAATCAAATTAATACAAACTGTGTTTACAGAAAAAAGTTGAAAAAAAGGTCAAATTTTCTCAAATCTTTCTGTAATCAGCAGGACTATGAACGCTTGTTAAAGTGTTCTGAGCAGAACTCACAAGTGGTCCACTGTTTTGGACTTCAAACGTGTTTGTTACATCATCGACATCAAAGGAGTTCCGTCACAGAGCACGTGCGGCATGGAAACCATGGTGATGCGTTCGGATTCATGTGACATGAAGTCTGTTCGTAATCCAATCAACCAGCGTCGTTGTAAGGTTTTCTTACACATAGCAATGTTATTATTTGGGTTTCTTTCGAATTTACCATCCGATAAAATAATATTTTCTTTATTTATAACGAACATGTCCTAAAATGATGGTGCATTTCATTACTAGCATAAGTGCATTTTCTAAATAAAACATATTAACAGTCATTGTATCAGATGTTCATTACATTTTTGTACATATCTGTTTTTATATTTTAAATGTTTTTTATATAATCATCTAAACTTTTTCAAGATTTTAACTGAGCGGGGCTAATACTGCTTTAACTGAAGGTGATTGGTCCGAAGTTAAGCTGCGGTGTCAGTTGAGCTGAACTATTATAGCTTAAATTATCACAGTGAGCATAACATAATTTAACATAATTGTATTTTTATAGTTAATGTTTGACCCAACTGAAATAATTATAGATGAATTTAAATTTAACATATCCATTGTTAATGCTAACACATATAGGAACATATGTATTTAGTGACTAAAATATTTATTGGATTGTCAAACTTGTGTCCCCAGAGTTTTGTACCCGTAAGAAAAGCACGTGACCATACCTAAGCGGCTGTCCCGGGTTCGAGTCCCGGACCAGGCGACATTTACCGAATGTCTCCCCCTTTCCTGTCTACCTACTGTTAAAAAAATATAAAGGCCACTAGTGCCGAAAAACATAAGCTCCCTGTGGATTTATTGATAATTAAAAATGGGAAACAAAGCCAAACATGAATTTACCGCCTTTACTAGTTTTATTAACAGATGATGCACTTTTCCAAGATACTTCTGAATTGACAGGGGTTGAGACAAGTGAAAACATTGCAGGGTTTTCCATCAGCAGTTTACACAGTTTTATTAATCATTTATAGTGTCCACTGCAGCGTTAAGAAGCTTTATATCTGCAGTTTTTGACAGACAAGCGGGAGGGTTACGCTGGACAACTCAAAACGAACCTGCAACAATGCACTGCAGCAACATTGAGCTGAGAGGGGTATCTTACAGAGGGCTGGAGGTTACGGTGTGTACGAAAATGAAGTCATGCATATTTCAGTTTATACCAAAGGCTTCTGACATTTGCATCCACAGGATCAAATATTACAAGAATGGGGGGGGGAAAAAGGCAAAATATTTTTAGCAAACAATCACACATAAACATCATGAGCCCTCTGCAGGAAGAAACAAATCATTAACGGGTCAACCCCCTCTTTGTCCACTTCTCTTGATTTAACTTACTGAAGATGCTGCCGCAAACAACTCAAAGATAATTTACACACATTTAAACAAGCATCACTCAAACTCTACAAATTTAGCCTATAAGTCCAAAGCGCCAGCCAGGTAAAGAAGTTCTGGTCCCATCCAGGTTTTCAGCTTCAGACCCGAAATGAAGGCCGTTGAGGTCGGCTGTTCCTCTGAGCTCTGAAATGCGGCTGCAGATGGACGCCTCCATAGCAGATCTGCTAACAGGACCTCTGATACAGGTGTGGAAACTGTTCGCACTGGATGAATAAAATGATATATGTAGCTTATAATCTTAAGTAGTTACATGTAGGAAGTCATTACTTTACTACTTTGTAGATGTGAGGGTCAAAGTGAGAATAGGAAGTGAAAACAGTCGAAACCCTGGAGACCACATCCAGAATTGAGTTTTGGAGTTTGTGTATTTTTTTTTTAAACCCTCTTTTGGACACTGGTGCTAATGATGTGCACAGATGAGTCCTCAGCTTCCACTTGGGGTTGCTGCTATCACCTTAGCACTGGTTCTTCACAGGGACTAATCCTACCTCCTCCATGTTACTGTAGGATGGAGCTGCGCACTCTGCGGAGTGAGCGAAAAGGTCAGATGGTTCTTAGTTAGTTCTAAGACTAACTTGACCTCATTTCCAGGTTCCTCAAGATAAACCTTGGTTTTCAAACAAATAACACTGAATGGTAATACTGCATTATTTTATTGGTCATGGTTTTTGACAATTTTTATAACTTCCTTTTCATAACTTCAGAGAGGACTTACTATGATAACCCTTAAGTATCTCCTTTCCCTACAAAGTTTATGTACAGAGGATCTTCAAAAGTGGCCCAATTGTATATTTCTAGATTTTTATATTAACTTCTTTT